>NW_024609846.1:134369712-134888391 GCF_016920785.2 Ixodes scapularis
ATATTTATGTAAAAAAAAAAAAGTTAAATCCATGTCCTTGGGAGTATTCAGCTATTGGCGGCATGTGCAAACTACAGAGTGCGCTTCTCTAGCTATCATCATCATCGTTTGTGACGTCACGGTTAGGAGAGACTGGAGCCGTGTTCCAAACTTTGCCCAAACGAATCCGAGTTGCTCCGGCGGTTCATTTCACGTGACAATATAGTGACAAACACTGGATGCGGGTAGGTTTTAGAACGTCGGGGTACAAATTTACTCTATCCCTGAAATAGGATAGAGTAAATTTTGGAACATGACCCGAGACATTGCACAGATCTTGGATCCATGGGTTGTCAGCTCTCTTCATGCACTGTTGGGATAACGTGCGGCAAGACCTGTTTCTGAAGTCAGATTTGTAAAGTTGAGGCTTGGGCGAGTTGGCACGACATACTTAGGGATTAAAAACAGCGCAAAAGACGAAGGACCAGACGAAGAAGTAATACGGACACAGCACTGACCTACAACTGAGTTTATTGATTGCAAAATTGCAATATATACATGCATTGTCACAAACAAAAGGGAAGAAAAGAAACTAAAGGAGCAATTCAGCCCACGTGATACATCACCAACAAAAAAGGCGCCATGATATTTGTACTAAAACATTTTACCGAAGCTCGAAACCGTGGCACGCGTAGTCGTGCTAATTGGGGTGTCGCGAACCGGCCGCGGTTCGAGTTCGACCAGGTTCGACTTTTTCGAACTTTTAGTGGAAAGTTCGTCGAACCTTGTATTGAGGTTCGACTCGTGTGCGCATGCGCGACAGGCTGGCCAGTTGGCTTCGGATTGGATGGTAATGGCTAAGAGATGAATTAAGTGCAGCGCTGATCGGCTATTTCAGTCAATACAGTACTAAAATTTAAGTTATTAACTTCTTCAGTGAATAGAATTAGTTTCTTTTAATTGCAGTTGTTCACACAATAAAATAACCTTTTGCATAAAAAAAGAAATTCTCCAAACCTAGACATGCTTGTACCAAGGTCTGGCCACACTGTCCACAAAGTCGAACCGGTCGAAACTGGTGAAAAGTTCGAAGGTTCGTCGAACCGGTTCGACCCAGTCGAACCCCGAAAGTTCGACCAAAAAATCTGGTTCGACAACAGTTCGCGACACCCCTAGTGCTAACAAACACTTCTGGCCCTGAGGTGTTGAAGCGCTGGGGTGGTGGTGTGCTGTTCTCTACCCCAGTACAAAAAGCTGGAAGATGAAAATAGAATATCCAGCGCTTTACCACACTGCAACATCTATCGTGGCAAATAGGGTGAATTTTTTATTGTGATTCGAACAAAAAGTTGTTGGGGTCTTTTATGTTATCTCTAAGACGACTTCAAGGCGAAAGCCCAAGCGCCGATGCATGAAAGACAGACACATGATTTACTTAATTCACTTTGATTCCTCTTAATTTGCTTTGTCATCCTTTTAATGGCAAATTCGGGTGGTCAATCATCGGCAAGGCCGAGCCGGCGGAACCCGCAACCGGAAATGCGCCGGCGGCACACCACGTGACCCTCGGCACCCGAACATGAAACGCCAGACAATGGCAGTTTACTTCGCCTCTTGCCCTCTGTCGCTGCCGTCACTAGGGGTGTCGCGAACCAGCCGAGGTTCGAGTTCGACCAGGTTCGACTTTTTCGAACCTTTTGCGGAAATTTCGACGAACTTTGTATCGAGGTTCGACTCGTGTGCGCATGCGCGACAGACTGGACAGTTGGCTTCGGATGGGATGGTAATGGCTAAGTGATGAATTAAGGGCACCGCTGATTGGTTATTTCAGTTAATACAGTACAAAACAATTAAGTTATTAACGTCTTCAGTGACTAAAATTGGTTTCTTTTAATTGCAACTGTTCATAAAATAAAATAACTCTTTGCATAAAAATAAATTCTCCAAACCTAGACATGCGTGTATCAAGGTCTGGCCACACTGTCCGCAAAGTCGAACCGGTCGAATCTGGTGAAAAGTTCGAAGGTTCGTCGAACCGGTTCGACCCAGTCGAACCCCGAAAGTTGACCTAAAAATCCGGTTCGACAAAAGTTCGCGACACCCCTAGCCGTCACCAATGTCCCAACGGCTTGGATTGACCCAGAGTAGTGGCTGCTGAAGTGACTTCAGATCAGTTTCATCCTTTCATTCATTTTTTCTCACTGACCTCTCCGATTTCGGAAGTGACAACACCGGATACAGTCTGGCGCCTACTCGCCCGGCCGTTTGGAGCTCGGGCGGAAAAAGCGTCGGAAAGTTGCCGGTGCTTGCCGGAGAACCACCACATGAACGGTGTGCGCCGGCCGGAAACTGACCACGCAAACACTATTGCCGGTTTTCCGGCAAAATAAGTTGCCGACGACTGACCACCTGAATTCGCCATTAATTTCATTGCCTCTAATTTGCCTGAGTGGTCACGTAAGCAGTGCACTCTCTGACGACGCACTTTTGGCACCATTTCATTGGCTCACTCGGATCGTGGCGTCGGCTGTGGTCCCAGTGATAGAAAACCTCCAAAGACAACGCGCTGTCTGATGACGCATTTTTGGCGCCGTTTCATTGGCTCACTCGGATCGTGGTGTCGACTGTGGTCCCAGCGATAGCGAACCTCCAAAGACAGCACACTCGCTGAGAAACACACTTCTGGGGCCGTTTGATTGGCTCACTCGTATCGTGGTGTTCGCTGTGCTTCCGGGTGATTGCGAACCTCCGAAGACAGCGCGTTCTCTGACGACGCACTTTTGGTGCCGTTAATCTCACGGCATGTCGCATGCCCGCCCTTCACCGCCGCCCGATCGAGAGTGTCCTTCTCTCCCGCTGAATTTGCGCCGCGCGCGCGCCTCCTTCAATTCTGGCACAAGTAACGCTATCTCATGGTCCAGTGGCGAACCGTGGGTTTTGGTACCTTTCATGTCGTTGACGTGTTTTCCAGGGTGTCTAGCGACCGGGAAAACCGGGAATTGTCAAGAAAATTTCAATTACCGGGAAAAATCAGAGAATTGTCAGAGATATTGCCAAAAAGCGAACCCAGTCAGAAAACGCCATCGAGTGCCCTGAGCAAAGACGAGGACTTATTGGGGGCAGAAAAATGGGTAATAAATTCTGCTTAGAGAGGAGCGCGGGCTCTGCTCCCCCGATGTAGAGTGTGCTACCCAATACAAAGAAAACAGCCGACAAATCCAGTCCGAGGCTTGGATTGGATTGGACATTAGGCTAGATCCAGTTAGAGATACTATATTTAGTAACAGGTAGGAATGCCGCAGACCCCAATCCAATCCAAGCCAAAAGTATCCTTCATCTGGCGGTTGTGCTGCCATACGGTTATTGACGTGCATGGTTGAGCATTGTGTTTTCATTATGTTTCCTTTCCGGAAGTGGCCTCTTCACTGACGATGTCGGCGGCAAGAAAGTGTTTGTTTAATCTGGACTGGAGGAACTCGAATTTTTCGGAATGTGCAAGTTGGATTAAGCCCGTTCAAAATTAACCTCACAGTGCTCAATGCTAAATGCCTTGTGTTGTAATGGTCTTATATATTTTACCGCCTCTACAGTTGTCAGGGAATTTCACTTAAAATTGTCAAGAAAAACCTGGAAAAGTCGGGGAATTTACAAATAATAATTTGCTAGACACCCTGGTTTTCACTCAAGGACTGAACGATGAGACATATAAGGCTCTCGCCTTAATAAAACTGAGAAAGGAATGTCTCATGAAATTGAAAATAGAAAAGGGAAATTCGAGAATCTCTTGCATGTGTAGTAAGCACTTCAGTGAAAGCGACTCATATCCTGTTGGTTCTAATGTGTCATGTGAGCGCTGGTTTCTTATTAGTTCCAAGTTGATTCATTTTTTAATTTTGTAGAATAGTAAACAAATATTTCCTCAAAATAACTGGCAGGAAGAAGCAGTGGCTGGCTCCTGGAGTCAACCTCTCAAGACTAATAGCCCCTTCCTCTGGCAAATAGCGAGCACTCGGCGCGCGCTCGCCAAGCGGATTCTTGTTTCCCTCGTAAGACGAGAGCAATCTCTCTGTGTGCCGCTTGTAGATCTGGAGCCAGTGGAGCGCTCGCCGAGCTGCTCCGACCGCTCCGTGGAAAAATGGCGGAGCGCGTCGAGCGGTCCGGAGTAGCTCTCCGCGCAGCCTTTTTCGGAGGAGTACGATCTGTAGTCGTCACTCGCAACGTTTCAGTTTCGTTATCGACACTCCCGCGGGGGAGTGAAAGAGTTTCGCGTCTTTTTTGTTTCGATTGCTAGGTGGGCTCTCTTGGTGTGCTTGTTTTCGCTCCCTTCGTCATGACCGACTCGCCCGATTATACTGCAACGATAACATTGTTGCAGTTTATATCAGGAGGTCTAATAAAATGCACTGACAGCGACGAAGATATTAGCTTAGCTCCAGCTCGAGTGACGACGAGGCAGTCGTTCTCAGCGAAGCGTTTGCCGAGTCGTTTGCCTGGCCAGCGAAGAGGCCCAAGATAACACGTTACGTCGAAGGCGTTGTGCGCGCCTATTCGGATGAAAAGCTGGGTATGTCGTTTGTTCGTTTTGTGGTCTCTGTAATGTGATTGGAATAATTAGAAGACAACACGCCAAATACTCCACAGATGGAAGTCGCCTTTGGAGATGACGATCGCTTTACGGCGTACGTGTTTGGTATTGCTTAATAGCATCCTACGGCTCGTACAAGTACTTCTAGTTGTCTTCATCGGGCTCATATAACTGTAAGGAAAAATAAATTGTGTCTTAATGTCGGGGTCACCGTTAATCAAGTAGTAAACAATAAATTTTTTCTCAAAGCATAAAGTTGCGATCAGAACATCATGCTTTCAGCAAGATAGCAATGGGAACCACAACTGTTCAAAAGTGAGAGCAGACGCTCTGGAAGCGGTGGCGCTGGGAGCGTTACGCTTGATTTGCTCCGCAACGCGTGCCACTGGAATGGATCACGTGACCGATAGCACACGGAGGCCGACCGCTCGACGACCGCTCGACGATCGCTCGACGACCGCTAGCGCGGAGCGCTCGGTATTTGCCAGGGGAAGGGGCTATAAGTTCCATAACAAAAAAAAAGAGAAAGTCATGAAAACAAAAATAAAAAAAAGAAAACTTGTCACTTTGCGAGTTTTCAAGTCACGGTAAGTATGGCATTTCACAATATTTGCGCAACCAAACGTTGTGAAGTTTCTTTGCGGCAAGTGCGTGAATATAGGTGCGTCTTGTACACAGGTGCGTCTTGTATACTAATTTTTACTTAGAAACTTGAGAAAAGTGGGGGGTGCGTCTTATTTAACGATGTGTCTTATACACCGGAAAATACAGTAACTTGTGATGAGAAGACATTGAGTAATATATGACCTTCTTAAAGGAGCTGTGCAACGATTTTAATGTTGAAAGAATTTGCATCTTCTACTTTTTGCATTATTTATCTTGTCACAAGGACAGAAAATACATCTTCCTTCAAAATGTTGCGATTCCGCCGCATAATCGCGAGGCAAAGATTAGAATATTTCCCGACCTGCAATAGCGAGCGGCGGCCATGAGAACCATGCAGCGTGACGTCAAAGGGGACTTGTAAAAAGATAGGAAGTTGTGCAAATACCTGCTCGATAAAAGGTAATTTTTCTATAAATCTTGTCGTTCCAACATAAATATAAATACGTCAAAAACCTGGTATCATCGACAAAACTTTGATTATGTAGAGTTTCAGTGGCGCCATCTATCCGAGGTCAACAAAACCATCGGCTCTATCTGCTATTGCGAACAGCCGCCAGAGAGGGGGACTGGGGCAGAGCCGGACGGGGGATGGCCGGACCCGGAAGAGACTTCCCTCCTGTCGCCATGTTGATCGCGCTGCGCAAGCAGGTGGTCACGTGGTCGCGAGCGGGTGAGTTCTCGCTGCTCACTGATGGCGCTAGAGAGAGAGCTTCACCGGAACCCCGTGCATCCCCCTTTCACGTCACAGCACACGTGACTTGGAAGAAGGTGAAGGGGTTGAGAGGTGCCGAAAACCTCAATCTTTGTCAGTTTTTCAAATAAAACTAGGGCATGCAGGCAAAAGTGTTTTTTTGTTCTTTACTTTAGAAAGGTCGAGACACCAACTCCCAAATTATTTATGCAAAGCACTGAAATTGTTGCACAGCTCTTTTAAGAGAAAAATGACATCAAACCTCCACTTAAATTGAGCTAGACATTTTCTACAACTGGCAAGAGTTGTACAGTGGTGCTGCACTTTTGTACGTTATAGAAGGTCATGTTATCAGTTGGTTTTGTATTTGTGTTTCCTTGCATTGCCTCTTAACACCCCCCCCCCCCCAATCCATCCCTCTCTCTTTATGGGCCATTAGCTCACAAAGGAATGTTGGCAAACGCCCCTGCTGCGGGCAGTAGAGAACTGTACACACAACACATTACCATGAAGAAATCTTTCACATGAGGAAAGTACTGTGAAAACAAGGCGAGGGAAGTAGTATCTGATGAGTCGGTATCTTGGTGTTCAACGTTGTGTGAGGACAAACAAACCAACTTACCCTTTCTAAGTATTCATGCGTACCCAATGGGATACAGATAGAACTTGATAATCACGAGGGTTTTGTTGTTGGGTGTTTTCATGTCGGTTGATATATCTCTGTAGAATATATACTATATGAAAGTCATGTCCTTGGGAAAAGAACTCAGCTATTCATACAGGGTGTCTCACGAAACACTGGCCAAATCGTTCCTGTGAAAGGTGTGCATCGCATAGATAAAGGGTTGATTTAACATTGGTTTTTGTCAAAGGGTAAATCTAGGAAAAGATAAGTGTTTGATAAAATTAGGTCAATAATTGATTTTAAAAATTGTCTTTATAATTAATAAATTTAAGGGTACCATTTCAAAAACATGGTGGGCATAATTGAAAACTATAAAATCCAGTCATATTGTGGAGATATAAGCCATGCGCAGCCTTTTACGGTGCTCTGTGAAATACACTCAGTTTGGACAAATTTTGAAAGGGGGTTTTAGGAGGCAGCGTAAGAAAACATAAATATAAAGTTAAATTAGGTGCTTTAATGTCTCAATAGAAGCTCCATAACTTTTTACACCCTACAATAGACCCTATCCGGAATTCAGACTGGCAACTTTGATCACTATCATCATCTGAAAAATGGCATATGTGCTATACTTATAACAGCCTCCTGTTTACTGATGAAGGAAGAAGTTGAAGACGCTCCTAAGCAGATGATTCGATGATTAAACATTTTAGATGTTAGCGCGACGTGAAGCATGAATTTGATGGAAGATCTGCGTAAGCGTTCATTTCTAACACGGACCCAGCCTATCTGTTAGTAGCACACACACGGCTTCAAAGCCCCTTGATGTATAGCATTTTATCGAGGCGTCTATGTGGGCTGGCTTCTCGTTCGGACTGGTTGCATCTTTTTCGCCATCAACACTGAAAGAGATTTAAAAAGAATTGGGCAGTGACATGCGCATTATCATTTCCCACTGACTTTCGAAAGTGTGCCCCATACAATGCTGCAGAGCACAGGCTCATTGCCGCCATTAGTACGGTAAAAGTTAAACTGCCATTTGAGTCACCAGATGGCGCTGAATTCCGGAAAGGCACTGCTCTACAGTCTTTGTCACCACTGTACAGCCTTTGTCGGTTGTAAAAAAATGTTTCCTTGGAGCCAACATTGTGCAGCAAAGCCCTTATAACGAAGGAGGCTAGCTCAATTTGAGTGAAGGTTTGTTGTCGTTTTTCTTTTAAGGAGGTCATATTTACTCAAGATGATAATTTTGATATATTTTATGTCTTTTCTATAAAGTAGTTTGTTGGTAAATAATTTGCGAATGTGTCTCTAAAACGTGTTTATTTGACCTGTTTAGTAATTTTGCAGCGAAACTGTTATGTGCTAGGATCTGGAGAAAAATGCGTCCATCAATTTTAACAAAAAACTCCCATTTCAATGGCGCTCCTTCATTCTGATTGGTTGTGTCAAGTATAAATAAAAAGAGGGGGCAACCTGCGTGAGTTAGCCTTCGTTGGCATTATATTCGATAGTGAGATCCTGATCCCTTGTTATCATCTACCATCACCGGCTTATCTCAGCTAGGAGTGTGCTGCGAGGAGGCTGAGGTCAGAGCACTCCTATCTAATTTTTTCTTCTTTCGCTTCTGCGATGCTGATAAAGAGACTTGGGCTCAATCAGAAGAAACTGTCCTGTAGGTGTGCCTCAAGAAATTGAGTTTAGAACTTTCCCATAAGTGACCATAAGGCAATGATCACTTTAGTCACTTATAATTAAATAAAGACAATTAAAGAATGAAGTCGTGTACACGTCTTCATTGCAATCATAAGTAAATCATATAGCTGTCGTAAAGATGAAAGCTTCGCTGGTCCTTTATCTTCACGTGAAGTGGATGGGCTCTACAACTTTTGTTTTTCATACAAATATTTTTTTAAAATTTTTAATATTATGTTTACATGTTGTAAACTTTTCATAAAATGAGTAGAAAAAATTATTACTGTGTGTATGCTTCGGTGTGAAATTACAGCTGTGCAAAATACCACAGCAAAACCTTCGCAATCTACACACCTCGAGCTTCATAATGTTATATTTCCGGAAGAACATTAGTCTTTAACATACCGTAAAATACTGGGCAGGCGCACTCAAACTTTGGAGATAATCACAAAAAAATGGGGGATGAGCGCTTGTCTGGTCATCAATTTTACATATAAATGTACTGTGCATATTTTCTCAGATCTTACAAATTTGATGTGGACTGGGCGGATCTGTGGTATTCTACGGTATATTTTTACATAAATATAAAAAATATGACCCGGTCTATGATTGCATGATATTACGTGGAAACACCCTGGTATGCATTGCCAGAGGGGAAATGGGGGGCATCAGATATTTTCGGAAATGGTGAGCGAATATTGGATGAAGTCAAGTTGCCACAGAGCAATTTGTTTACTCTCGCTAGCAAACTATTTAACAAAATCAACTTGTAAGGCACTTATTTGTATTGGTCTTATAGCCACCATTAATTCACTCTGAGAAATTATCAGACGACGTCTCGAAAGACGGTAGCATGTTTTCACATGACGATATGCCATTTGTTTTGTTTTCAGACTTGAAGAATGTACTTTGAAGTCGGGAGTTGTACTTTTCTCAGAAAGTTTGGGAAAAAAAAATGCTCCGAGTAAGGTACAAGTACACGCTGAGAATGTACTTCAAATAAAGTGCAAGTTTTACAAACTTACTTGAATCAGTACCTTAAGCACAATGTACTTGAGGTACTTCCCAACACTGGAAACTAGACAATTATTCTTAAACCTTGAAAGGTAAGTGTAAAGATGTGAGCGTCCCAGATATTGGGACATTTGTGCTACTATATCATATAAAGTTCTGATATGGTTATTGAAACAGTGAATATTTTGAATAGTTCAGCTGACTTTGAATTATTATTTAGGACTGTACATAGATTCAACTAGTTTGTCATACCAATGTCAGTTTTTTCATTAATGTCCAATTTTGCTTCCACTTTTGTGGAAACAAAAATGGAAACATTTTTGTTTCCACACACACTCCTCTGCCGGACCTGGGCAGAGGAGTGTGTGTGATGATGATGATGACTTCAAATAAAAATCTGTTGAGAACTAGCACCTGTCCCTGTTGTTTTCATTTCTTCCATGTCCTCGTTTTGTTCACTTTTTAAACCTTTTAACTTTTTTTTTTTTTACATTTGTAATTTGAGTGGAATTTGTGTAAGTAGCATTCCCAGACATCACTTAATTTGTATTTAGGAAATTGAAATGGGCCAAGATAAGATCCAATATTTTTAACCCAAATTGAGACAGAACTAAAAAACCTGCAAATGTCTAACCTCATGTATGAACTATGCCCCATATTTGAAGGGTTCTAGGGGACAAGATGTGTGTCGTTCAAGGGAAAGGTTTTGGGATAAAAGCACATAGGCATTTAACCTTGGGTAATAATGGCACACATTCATTACAAAAGATCACTTTAACTTGGCCCATTCAAATTCTCAGATCTGCTCGATGCCTTTAGTACTACAGCTTTGCCTCCGGCAGATCATTTCATATTGCGGTCTCCTTCGTCTCTTGCATGTGCTTCGATCCGGGATCATTTCTTTAAAATGCCCGACGTTGATCCCCTGTCAGGTGATCCACTCAGTGAGCATCTTCATCCTGAGCCTCTTCCTGGTGGAAATCTGTGCCAAGCTGTATGCCTACCGACTGCGCTTCTTCCGCCACAAGTTGGAGGTCTTTGATGCCATCGTGGTGATTGTGTCCTTTTCCCTGGACGTCGCCTTCCGCAACCCGGAGTCGGCTGCCAACGGAGCCGGCCTCATCATTGTGCTCAGGCTGTGGCGAGTGGCGCGCCTGCTCAACGGTGAGCTTGGTGGTTCTCTTTGATTGGCAGCACGCTAGATTGCACACGATGAACTTCGCTGTCTGCCTCGACGCTAAGCTGGCATGCCACGACGGGACAGAACGAGGCGCACGCCAGCTATAGTCTTTCACAAGGTGAGAAGGGCATGGAGGAGCTTTAGTTGTCCCACCTGCAGTGCAAGCTTCCTACCTTTGGCAACATTTTGGCGTTCGTGGACCTCGAGTGCACGCGCACAGCCAAAGCGCAAAGCGCGGCAGAAGGTATAGAGCAGGTGATGGAGGCCGGCCGTTTGAAAGTCATGCCCTGCCGTTCTCTTTCTGTCACCAACTGTAGAATAGGCTTAGAAAAAAAAAAAGTCACCGGAGAAAGCATTGACGCACAAGTTGGTGTGTTCTCATTGGCACCTCTTCACCCCCGACCCTGCATCTCTCCGTTACCCTCTTGCAGGGATTGTGCTCACTGTGAAGTCCCAGGCAGAGCGCCAGCTGGCCAGGGAGGGCAAGTTGCGGGAGAAGCTGATGCAGGACCTGCTGAGGAACCGTGACTACTGCAATGCCCTCGAGCAGGAGATCGACTCCCTCAGGGGCCTACTGCACAGCCACGGGGTCAAGGACCTGCCACCCACTGCGGTAGTGCAGGAGCCGCCCCCTGCCGCCACCGGAGACGCCGTGCTGCCGCAGACGACGCTGGTGGAACGTTGACGCCGACGTCTGCGCCGCCGAGCGCTTGCGGGAAGTATTGTTAACGTCTGTGTGTTTCGAGAGGGGTCGTCGGAAACGCGTCGGTACGACGACTTTGGGATGGACGGCTGCGTTGACCAGTCGGAGACGTGCCTGGAGCACGACTCCAACTGTCATGTTTGCCGCGTCCTCAAAAGTTGTCCCTTAATTTCCGCCCAATGACGTTGTAAAAGTGCCGCAGTGTTTCATCTGCCGTGATCCTGGCGGCAGCGCGGCGGTGGGCGTGGATGCAGCGGACGTCTGTTCCCCCGTAGCTACGACACAAGCGGGGCAATAGCGTCTACTGCAATGCCGGTGTTGCCTAGGGCCTTGAAAACAAGAATGAGAGTGTGTGGAAGTTGTGGGCCGTGTTACAAGCAGTCGCACATCTTTTATGATGTCATTAGAAAGTTGGCTGTGTTATAATTTCCGTACCGCCAAGCGGAATGCTTTAAGGGCGAGGCAGAAACGTGTTTAGGGTGCCTCGACCAAGTGCAAGCTTTAAAGTGCCATTCATCATCGACATCATCATTACTTATTTTCTCGGGGTGCCAGATGGGCTTTTCTAAGGTCCGTTTGGAGTTTTTCTCTTATTAGTGTTTTTCTCCGAAAACTTGCCACTGATAGGTTTATATAAAGCGCATCCAAATTCGTACCTAAGAAAGAATTAGATTTTTTCCCCATGTCTTCTACGAATATAAATACCTAGAAGACTGGACTTGCACTTTGCGGTGCACAACCCAGTTAACCCAGTGCAGAATTAGCGCCCTATCATCCATGTTTATACCATGCATGAGAGTCTTCCACTAGTGCTTCTATACTCTAAATTGGACAAAATGAACAGGCAGTCAGCCCTAAATGAACTGTGAACTAGAGATCAGATTGGGCCAGAATTTTAAGGCCTGACCCAAACATGGCACGAGTCTTACTATGGTTGGCAAATTTCGGCCTGAGCCCAACTGTTATTGTTAAGACGAGCCCTACCTGAGCCCAGCCTGAACATGTTGTATGTCTGGCTCCCAGGATTTTCTGAAACGGAAGTCAAACATACAACATGTTCAGGCTGGGCTAAGGTTGAGCTAGTGTTAAAAATAACAGCCGTGCTCAGGCCAAAATTTGCCAACCTTAGTGGGATTCCTGGGGACGGTCATTTCTGTCCCCAGGAATTCCTGGGGACAGAAATGACCGTCGTACAAAAACAAAAAAAAGAAGCGAGGGAGCGCTTGTTGGAGATTGAAACCGTTTTTCCTTTGTTGTTAATCTGATGCTGAAAAACTGAGCTATCCTTCAAGAAGAAGAAAAGGGTTCATTCGTTTTTCTTATTAAATTAAGTAACAGGGACAGAAATGACCGTCGTACAAAAACAAAAAAAAGAAGCGAGGGAGTGCTTGTTGGAGATTGAAACCGTTTTTCCTTTGTTGTTAATCTGATGCTGAAAAACTGAGCTATCCTTCAAGGAGAAGAAAAGGGTTCATTCGTTTTTCTTATTAAATTAAGTAACAGTGCACATAGGTCTGGAAAGAAGGTTGAAAGTTTGACGATTGCGCGGGCAAAAATGGTCCAGTGATTTAGTCTTTTGCTGATGTTCGAAACGACACAATACTGTCTGTGCTAGTACATACCTCTGGAATTCTGTTTTGTGTATATTTTGACAGCGGAAAGTTTGTCAGCCCAGAGGGCAGTTGGTGTCTCTGCTATATATGAGAAATTTAGCTAGTGCACTATAGCACTGCTAGTCTGGGTGCTTTGGCCACAATAGGGCGGAATGGGTTCTCAAACTCGACCACCAACAGTTTTTAGACATAAACTTCACCTCAGACTCGCATGGCACAATTCACAGCAAATTTAGCAAAATGTTTGTGCCTTTAGTTTTATATTTGTTTTAACAGAAACGTGAACAAACCACGTTGTGTTTACATTCAGGAACACTGCCTATAACCATTGTGTGAATATCTGAAGACTGGATTCAGTTACAAAATTTCACCACTTCTATTGTCGGTGACAGGTCACTAGTGAAGTGGAAGCTCCTCCCACCTCTTTCCACTTCAGCAAAGTGAATGCTGGAGAGGAGGCAACCTTCTGTCCATCGTCCGCTCTGCAGCCAAAGTGGAAAGAGGTGGGTGAGCTTCCACTTTACTCTTAATCTGTCACCGACTGTAGTGAATAAAAGAAGGGAGCTCTTACTACACCCAGTCATTTGTTTTGTGTGTAGGTGAAGATTTAGGAAAATGGAAAATTTGTGTGAAACATGTAATGCCTGCGGTGCATCACCGGTGCGGTGACTTTACACATTATAACTTGCACTCGCTCTCCAACACTTTCCGCATCTTCAAAGATGTTATGAGGGATTAAGTCGGGTTGTTGGGCCTAGACATGTCCGAGCCCGTAAAGCGCGCCCACATATTGGCCCGAGCTCGACCAGACAATCTGGTCGGGATCGGGCTTTTGGGCTTGCCCAGACCCGCACAGATCTCTACTGTGAACGACACTTCTAACTATCCTGTTGAGCTAGCCAATTTCTTTGGAATGCTCATACATCTGTGCTAAACCATAATGTGGATTTACAAGATCTGCAGTGTGCCTTGTACCTCCTCAAAGTTTTGTCACTGCTGTTTGATACATTTCTTGTCTTAATGTAGCACATGTACTATAAGCTTTACTGTTGTTTCACTACGAGGACGGTTGCTTTGAGACAACCAACCCCCACCTGCATTGAGAATGTATATTTTTGAGGTTGGCCATGCTTCGATAGAGAAGTGCAGGTCATTTTAATACATATTCTGCCAAGCAGAGAACAATACTCAAAACAGTTTGGAGTGAAATCGAATCTACAAACCGATCCTTCTCATCCTCCCCCGACCCCCCCCTTGATCGAGTCATGTAAATCAGTTTGTTGAAAGTATGCATCGGCATTCGCGGCAGAAATGTAATTTGTTGGCAGGCACATGTTATCTTCAAAGCGAAGTGGAAAGCCTGTTCTTGCCCTTTCTGTGATAGCTTTTTTTTTATACATAACTGCAACCTAGTTTATGTGACAGATGTGCCACATGGTATATAAGGCAGCAAAAATCTTCAGGCTTCCTCTAAAATCAGCCAGAAAAATTGGCGCCTGCTTGTAGCGCTCTGAAATTTTCATCAAAGGCATACTTTAGTGGTGGATTTTATCTTGTGAAATTTCAAGGCATAGCTTCCTTCCTGCAAAGAAGGAGACTAACAAACCTGCCCCAGCCAATGGCAGATGACACAAACGACCGAGTCAGTGACAGTTGTACTTGTGGTGCCATCTCCTAATGAGCTAGCACAGCGGGCAGACCATCAGGTTGTCTGCTTTGGACAGAGTGCGTATTCTGCTCACTGTGTCCCTATCTGGAGATGTGCCACAAGCACAGCCGTTGCCTAGTTGGTCACCGGTGTTGTCAGCCACCCAGACTGTAGCAAACTTTTTGGTCTCATTTTCCACAGGAAGAGGGAATCTCTTTGAAATTTGACGAGGTAAAATCCACCACAAAAATACATGCGTTGATGAAAATTTGAGATTGGTATGTTCAAGCATAAAATTTTCTGGCCGATTTTAGGACGAGCTTGGTGATTTATGCCACCCTATATTCTCTAGTGCTCATGCACATTTTTGTAGTTTTGTAAGACCTTTCTTATAAACTGGCCGATAGTCTTTAGATAGGCTGAATGGATCGTCGTTCAAGGGGTCACAAAAAGGTATTTTTTTGCATCTTTACAAATGTATTATGTGCATATCTTTAATTAATTTTTATGTTGTGAATTGACATTGTGCATATTTTCCAAAATTTGTAATCTGACCTTGTTGTTGTTGTTTTTGTACGTATACTATATACATATATATACCATCTTCAATAGCAAGGCAATATTTTTCCATTGTTTACAAAAGAAACCACACCTGCATGTTATTTGCCTTATTGCAAAGTGCCATGTTTATTGTCAACAAAACTTCTGAAATAAACGAAGCATTTGCTATCCCACAGGAGCTGTACGATTCTCTTCACTGTGTCGAGAACCATTCTTAAGATCTGAACACATGAAATTGTAAAAGTCGCAAAGGACACCGAGCAAAGTCACAGAACCAAAACAGATAACAGCCATGGCGCCCTTACTTTGTCGTACGTCAAACGGAAGGCGAGTAGTAATCACAAGCGCACAAACAGCCTAGCCATTGAAGCATTGCTGATAAAACAAAATATACTGCAATTTTAGAGCGCTACAAACAGAGCTACCTACACAGTAACTGCTATTTGACTATTTAACCTCGCCTTGCTCAAATCACATCTCGAGATATCGAGGTGATATTATTGTAACACGAGCACAGAGTGTCTTATATCTTTTTCACTTTGACTAGGAAAATAATCCTTGTGAGAAAGAGAAAGAAATAAAGAAGACTGCCAAATTGGATTTTAGAACTACTTATTGCAAACTGAAGTAAAAAAAATAAACATGACTCAGGTTCAGAGATTGAGAGAATAAGAGCGTAGTGAGACCACACTATGAGGTAGTTGCCTTCCAGATCTAACTTTTGTAATCGTCACTTTCGAAGTGGTGGTGCTTACTCTGGAAGGTGTACCAAAGGAAAATGGAGACCACTGGCCCAATTGCCTCAATGTGTTCACTTCTCACAGTGAGAGAGTTCATACTGAATGTGGACTCCTCTAGTCACTTGGCACATTCGCTGCAACACACTAAACAAAGCCGTGACCACTGCAATTAAGCACTCGCATCAACCCGTTTCCAGTTCGCAGAGAACGACAGGCGTGACAACCTTTGCGCTAGCCCCACACCAAACGATTACAGATGACACCTTTCGCCGCTTCCGGGCAAACCCTACTCCGCGAAAAAGTAAAATCCAGTTGCGCTCGCGCCGAAGTGAGAATATTGGTATGTCGGCTTCTGCCCGCCGCCGAGGACGATGTAGCGATGCGAAGCACGCTTTAAAATACTTTAGCTTCTCTCGGCTTGCCGGCAGGGAAGAGATGCACGTGGAATGAGGGGCTGGCATGAAATGATGATGGAGGGTGGCGTGGGTATGGGTTCACCTGGACGCCATGTGCGCCCAGTTCACCGGGGCAAAGAATGGATGGCACCGGATGTCTTCGGACCCCGTGGGGCCATGGCCCAGGCGTTGGTGAGGGTGGTATGCCAAGAGCTGAAGGGCGGAAAAAAGGGGCACGATTAGAATGCAAGCCCTTTCTAGGATCCGGCAGGCTTTGAAAGACAGTGTAATACAGCCAGAGGGTGTCTGTGATTCTGCTCTACTAAATTAATGTGAAGTTACTTTGTAACAGGGAGTTGTTAGTTTGCACTTATTTCTGCATGTTGCGTCGTCTTTAGACTCGGCGTCGTTGTTCGTAATCCTTCGCAGCACAGTTTAATCAAAGCTTGCAACAGAAAACCAATTTATTTCATTTAACGGCATTGTAACGGCAACATTTTGCACGCATGTCCATGGGAAAATTCTGTCATTATCAGACAAGTTTAACCAACACACTCCAATACTCGCATATTCTCAGTGCTTTGGCTTCCAATTTAAACAATACCTGAGGACAAAAGATAAACTAGCAGCAGAGGATTTCGCTGGGAGAGTCAACAGATATTCACTTGTTACTTGAAGCTGAAGTGTAAACAGGGCAGAAGAGCCACCTGCAGCTTGTTTACAATTTCTATCTACCTGCTTGCATCACCTCTCACTGAGCAGAAATCCGCAAATTGCCTCAGTACATCTCGACAACCGCAACAAAGACGAAGTTGAGAATGCACAATCCCCACTGAATAAAAATGGAGACAAATTCGTAAGTAATGCTGCCGACATTCTACAGAAAACAATCTCGACAACGAGAACATTAAACTCCATTCGTTACAAAAGTCCCACAGATCTTCCGAAATGGCACAAAGCGTATGTTTGCCCTTGCAACTCAAGTTTTGGCTCGGCGTAACTCTGACCCATCACGCCTACCGACCGACACCCCTTAGCGAGCCGACGGCGAGCTTCCCCACCTTTTCGAGCAGGTCTGCTGCTTCGACGGAGACGTGGGAGGGTATGCTGAGCCTCGTGGTTGATGTCACTCCGCCGGGGTGGCACACGACCAGGGGCTGCACAGGCCGTTTCCAGCACGTAAGTAGGCCACAGAGGCCAGCACCGTGAAAATGTTCCCACACATGTTAAAAAAAAATGCAGGAGGACACTTAAAGAGACACTGACAGGGTATTTATACAATGTTATACTCGCCGAGGTTTTTATTTGTATGTTACATGTGAGAGCCCAACTACCTAAAAAACAATTCGCGGATCGAAATTCGTTTTTTTTCTGACCGAAAACAGCCGATCGAGAACTGGCCGGTTTGAGTCACGCTCGCTCTCTTCTCCCTGGCCACGTGCCGTTTTTTATGGTTTAGACCAGGGGTCTCAAACTCACGTTAGGAGCCGGGCCGCATCCAGATATCCTAGGTTCGCAAGGGCCAGCGGGGGGGGGGGGGAAGGGGGGGTAGGTTTTGCAATAGTCGCCATTCGGAAGTGTGTGACGTCCGGTTTCTGATTTTGACCAACACGGGGTACATGCCAGATACCATCACCGCTTTTGACAACAGTCGAAATCTACACCAACCATGCTACAACTCATTTACTCAGTTTACCTGCGTAAATTATGTTGCAATCCGCAGCATTACAAAGATTATGTCCAAAACAATTTGTGAAAGCCAAGATATATTTATTCATGTGGACCACAAATATGGGAGCTAAAATTCTATGAACGCTGGCTTGACACCTGACAACGCTTAGCGGCAACGAGAAAATCAATGTCCGCCTTTAACCCTTGTGCGGAGACGATCCTCATGATCGATCGCAGATGTTCGTCGGTCATCCTTGACCGAAGTGTCGACTTGTTTACCTTTAGCAAGGAAAACAGTTGCTCGCACAAGTACGTGCTCCCGAACATGGCGATTATCCTTGCTGCTTGTTGGCGCAGCGAGGGAAAGTTTACCTCGTCGAGGAACTTGTAAAACTTCGAGACTCCGACGTCCTCAAACTTCTGCTTGAGTACAGTGTTCGCTTGCAGTTCACGCAGTTCCATCTGTAGTACAGGTGTAACGTCGTCCACTCGCACTGAGAAGGGCAAGAAAAAAGTTCAATTTCTCTTGACAGGCTGCTCACGTCCTAAAACCGTTCTTGGAATTCTTGTTGGAGATCACGCAGGAGGTCCGAAAAGGTGTCACACGATTCTTGGCTGGCGTGCCCTAGTGACTGGAGCGTCGGGAAATGGTTGAGTTTGAGCAGCCTCATTTGGCGCTCCCAGAGCTGTAACTTCGATTGAAACGCCTGGATGTCATTGTCGTAATAAGTTTGTCCTTCCCCTGAAGTTCCCCATTTAGACGGTTCAGGTACAGTTAAACCCGTTTATAACGAACAGCAGGAAACGCCACGATCAGTTCGATATAGCAAGTAATTCGATATAGCAAAAGCTATTTATAACGAACGAACGTTCGTTGTAAGGCGAGAACTTCTCTTTCTTTCTCATCTCTTCGCTTCCGCCTTGTAACCACGCGCTAAAAAGTTTTTTGTTTTTTTTTTGCATACGTGCAGAGTTTGTGTTTTTAGCTTATCTCCCCCCTCTGAATCGCTTCTTTTCGTAAGCAACGGTTTTGGAATGAATTTTTTTTTGTGCTGTGCATGCAGAAAGTATTTTTTAGCTTTCTCCCCCTTCTGATTCGCTTCTCTTCGCTCAGTTTTGTTCGCAACTTGAGCTTTTGCAATTTTCTTTATTTCCTACTTTTTTTTTTGTGAAAGGAACAGGCTATAAGACGAATATTTGCGCGTTTTTGGAAGCCTTCTTGGGAGAAAAACGTTCGATATAGCCAATAGGTTGTTCGTTATACAAAGTACTTTTGACATGCATTTTCATTTAAATTTTTTGTGAGTTCGATATTGAAAATAATTCGCTGTACGTGGGTTCGTTCTAAACGGGTTTCACTGTACTCGGTGATATCCGTGAGGAATGCGAGGGAGCAAAGCCAGCTGGAGTCGGACAGTTCAGCGACGGCCTTTCAAACGACCTTTCCTTTTTGCTTTTCAAAAAGGTATCAGTCTCGTGTCGAAGATCAAAAAACCTCAGCCACCGCACCTCAGTGTGGTACAAAATTTTGCTATGCTCGCTGCCAACCATCTCCAACAGAGATACAAACTGTCGATGGTTTAACGCTCTGGAGCGAATGAAGTTTACTGCACCAAACACAATGTCCGTGACTCCTTTCATCTGCAGTGACTTGCTGCAGAGTGCCTCTTGGTGTAAAATGCAGTTGACTGTTGCAAACCTCTTGCTGATATCCAGTCCAGTGAGTTTCGTCCTCAATCGTCCGACAAGGCCGCTTTTCTTTCCCACCATTGACGGTGCGCTGTCGGTTGCGAGGCACACCAACTTCTCCCATGGCAGCCCAGCACGATCAACCACTCGTTCGAGGGTGGAAATAATATCAGCACCTGTGGTTGTTCCTTTCATTGGCACTAGGTCCAAGAGTTCTTCTGTGACGTCCAAATCTTTGTTTACGCCCCTCACAAAAATGGCGCACTGAGTGTTGTCAGTAATATCAGTGCTCTCGTCGACGGCGAGTGAGAATGCGTTGAAGCCGTTGCATCGGGTGAATAATTCTTTCTCGACGTTTTCACTGAGCTCATTAATTCTTTCTGCCACTGTGTTTAGGGAAAGGCTTATCTTCTCAAATGTCTTCTTCATGCTGGGACAGACAGTGTCAGCAACCTCAAGCAGACACTTTTTTATGAGCAGGCCATCAGTAAATGGCTTGGACGATTTGGCGATAAGCTCGGAAACAAGAAAACTAGCTCTCACCGTTTCGTCGCTTGTTTTGACCGCCTTTTGGAAGAGGTCTTGCTGTTTTCCCGGCGACACCTTAAGTTGGGACACCATGTTCTCGCGGATCTTTCCGGTGAGGACTTCATACTTCTCTTGATGGCATGACATGAAGTGACGTCGCACATAATATTCCTTTGGCACAGCATCAGTCTGATGACAAACTAAACACGCCACCTTGTCTTGCGATTCCGTGAAGAAATAGGATAGTTCCCATCGCTCTTGAAAGAGCCACTTCTCGTCTTCAACTTTGCACTTTGCAGACGACTTGGACAAAGACATCAAGATGTCTGCTTGAGAGTTGACGTCGCAAGACTGAATTGTTGAAAGAGAACGCAACAACCTGTGCTGATCAGAGCAAATCTTGGGTGCACAACGCCACCGTCAACCGAAGATCACTGTGGGTGTGGAGAAAGGGTTACCGCATTGAGGGTAAAATGCTTTTCCAAGAACTTGAAGGGAAGCAAACAACGATGGAATCCACCAGTTATGACTGAGATAAACTTGGGTGCAAAGGATAAGTGAAGTGACAATGAACACAAAAGGGAGGGGTTGGGAGAACCCAACGCTTTGACGAGGTTATACTCCGTTCACCCCTAAGGTGACAGTGCGCTGGAGGCTACGTGTTCGCCGGACCAATCTTATTGCTTGACTTCGCTCAACGCACAGGAGTGCGGGGAGAGGGGGGTGGTCACATGGTTCAAGGCCGACAGTTGAGTGGTCCAGCAGGTGTGCAGCTTCCACCGCACTGTCAGCTTAGGAGTGAACGGAATATAGGAAGAAGGTGGGGTGGAATGGAGGGGGAGATTAGTTGCCCCGGATACGCCATCCGCATGTGTGAAGGTGTGGACCAGGATTGTACGAGGCTATGCTTCGACACTCTGCGCCAAAGACTCTTGGGAGCCCTTTGCCGACGCATCGGCTACTGCGTCCGGTCCGACTATCTATTTTTAACCAAAAGCGGCCCTCTCTCTTCCACAGACGCTATTGCATAACACCGCGCTCTACGTTTGCGTCATGTATCCTGGCATATGGTGAAAGTAGAACAGCTTGGACTTTATATTTTAGCAAGCTTTTTACACACTCGGGGTAAGCGAAAGTGAAAACATCATTAAAAAAAACAAAATTAAATAATAAAAAAAATTCACATGCTTGGCTGCGTGGGCCACAAAAAAAACGCCGCACGGGCTGCGTGTTTGAGACCCCTGGTTTAGACACAACCACCAAATATAATCTAAGTCGTGGGTCATCAAAGGCACGCACACAATATTAGAAATAGAAAAGAAATATGATACCCACTTTTTTGTGGCTTCTAAAAAGCTGCAAGTGCGTTGTTTTGGGAAAAAAAGTATCACAACCACGTGACTCCCGCCATTTTTCTCTCCTCTATATTTCTCCTTCCTCCCCAGTCCAGTTTCGGTTTCGAGCAGTTGCATTTTTTTACTTTATTAAAAATATATGTGACACTGTGGGAAAATATTGATTGGGTAGCCTTCTAACACCATAATGAATCGCCTGGCAAAAAATAAACAAATTTTGGGGGAGTCAGTGTCCTTTTAAGACTGCCTACGTGGAGGAAGGCAAAAGCATTATAGTACCGTGGGTCAAATACTTTCATGTAATGTTTCTACATGTATTAAAGTTTAGGACGACGTCCTAGAGATCGACGCCAAGTACGGCGTCTAGGACAACCTCTAGGACGACATCAAAGATGAAGTCTAGGACGATGCCAAGAATGACCTCTCTGACAACTTCTAGGATGACATCTAGGACGACCTTAAGGACGACGTTGAGAACGATGCCTAGAGGACAACATCGACAACAACGCACGTCTAGGACGACGTCGAGAACAACGCCTAAAGGACGACGTTTAGGATGACCTCTAGGACGACACCAGGGATGACATCGTCCTTCAGCATGCGATTGAGCGGCTGCCTGAGTGGTCACGTAAACGTTTTGGTACCTTTCGTATCGCCGACGAGTTTTCGCTCAAGGACTTTGAAGGTCGACTGAACGATGAGACATATAAGTAGGGTTCGGAGTTTTCGGTTTAAACCGATAAAAACCGATAAATTTACGCCGAATCCATTTTCGGAAATTCGGTTTTAACCGAAAAAGGTCAGTTTGTAGGTTCGTCATTTTCGGTTTAAACCGATCAAAAAGCATCTAGTCCGTTTTCTAAAATTCGGTTTTAACCGAAAAAGGTCAGTTTTTTAGTGCCGCGTCGAGGTGGGTGGGGGGGGGGGGGGGGGTAGTGTGTGTGGGGATTCCTCTGGTCTCCCTTCCCCGATGACTGCGATAACGGCCGCGGGTCAGAACGCTCGGCCGCCTTCGCCGTGAGCTCCGACCTGTTCATGAGGCGGAGGGCCGCCTGGCTTGGGGGACCCTCCTCTCACTCCCTCCCGGGGGGACCTCTCTCCGTCCCCCCGCTCGGATGCGAATCACTGCCGACAGGCGAGGAGGTTTCGCCTCTTGTTTTCCCGCTTTTGGGAAAGGGACTCGTCCGGGTGACCGCGAAAGAGATAGGACGAGCACCGGCGACTTCTCCGATGCTTTCCTGGTCTTGGCTCTCCGGAACCCCGCGTCTGGCAGGTAAGGACCTTTTCTTACCTTGCCGGCGCGGGGGGGCATTTTGGATGGGGACATTGTAGTTCATCTTAAGAGGGTTCTAATAAATTCATTAGCGATTTAGCGAAATTTCAATACATTGAAATTTCGCTAAATTGAAATTTGGCTTTAGCATGCAAAAAAAATTCCGAAACATTTTACGGATATGAAAACTCACCGAAAATGACATTTATTTAAGGGGCAAAGTAGTCTGCAAGTTTTGCTTGCGCCCTGTTCGACAGTAGCAGCGGCGTCATACGGCGTTCGAGCGCCCAGAGCGCTTGCACGGCATCTTGCTGCCCATGCGACGCCGTGTACCTCCTCAGTACGTCCATTGCGTCGAGCACTTCCCGAGTGCTCATGATCTCGGCAGTTTCTTCAGGATGGCGTCCAAAACGTTTGCTTTCACATCCAAAGAAAGAACTTTACGTTTCCCTATGGCAGCAAGCACGTGAGTGAACCGCCCGGTTGAAAAATAAAGCTGTTTAGGCAGTGCCAATGTTTCCAACCTACACAGCACTCTTGCCCGCACAGTTTACTTGCCCCCTTGCGCCCACAGTGTGCTTGCGCCTTTGCTTTACATCACGCTCGCAAGACGATAATCGGTCTTCTCGGTCTTCTTTTAGATGGCACTGCCCGTGCGGTCGCGCCATCACGTCGCTCTCTTCCGCTGAAGTTGGCTCCCGCGCTACCCGCGGTACAGTGGACTATGATGATCAGTGAATGTCAGTGGTGGTGCTGTTATGCCGTGTTAACTTTTTGCTCGGCATTTTCTGGCCAGCCCCGCGGAATGCGCTTTGCCGCATGCCTCGCCGGCGCTACCGGCGCCCCATCCTTGGGCAGCCTAGGAACGTTGGAAGGCCTGTCCCCGTGAAGAAACCTATCAAGCGCTCGCGTTTGCGCATAATTTTTTTTTAACCACAATTTTTTTGCGAAGTTGTTCTTTAGAGTCTATTCATTTATTGCCTTCTATGGCAATGGCGCTTCGTTCTATTGAAATAGCAGCAAAATAGACTTCGTTATATAGAGACTAAAAATACATGGGGTCTATGAGCAAGAAATTATGAAAAATAAAATACTTCGTTAAATCGAGGATTTCGTTACATTGAAGTTCGTTATATCGAGGTTCGACTGTATTATTTTATGAGAGCAGGTGGGCCTCCTTTATTCTTGAGACCCACCTACCGTTTTAAGGAGGGGGGGATGTGGGGATTATTCTGGTCTCCCTTCCCCGATAGCTGCGATAACGGCCGCGGGTCGGAACGCTCGGCCGCCTTCGCCGTGAGCTCTGACCTGTTCGTGAGGCGGAGGGCCGCCTGGCTTGGGGGACCCTCCTCTCACTCTCTCCCGGGGGGACCTCTTTCCGTCCCCCCGCTCGGATGCGAATCACTGCCGACAGGCAAGGAGGTTTCGCCTCTTGCTTTCCCGCTTTCGGGAAAGGGACTCGTTCGGGTGACCGCGAAAGAGATAGGACGTGCGTCGGCGACTTCTCCGATGCTTTCCCGGTCTTGGCTCTCCGGAACCCCACGTCTGGCAGGTAAGGACCTTTTCTTACCTTGCCGGCGTGAGGGGGCATTTTGGATGGGGACATTGTAGTTCATCTTAAGAGGGTTCTAATAAATTCTCTTGGACTCTGTCCTTACTCTGGTATGTGTGTCTTCTCTTCCGCTATATTCGAGAGAGTGAGACAAGGTAGACGATCATTGGCACCGACGGAGGTGATTAATCGAACCGACCCGCTGGTAATGTGGCCCTAAACGTTTGTCCCTATTGCCGCGGAGATGTGGCGACCGCGTGCTACTAGGTTTGATGCCCCCTTTGAGATCGCCGCCGCTGTTGAGACAACCCTTTGGTTACTCTATCGGTACCTGTGTTAGTCGGTAGCTAGCAAATCCCACAAGTGGGCTTTGCAAGGTTCGAAATTGCATGACGTCTTCATGATTGACCTCTTCCAAGGTTCAACATGCAACAAAAGAGGTCTTGGATTGGACTTCGCGGGACATGGGCTAGTGTAAAGTTTTTCGCTTCCTGCACTTCAGAGGACATCGAGGAAAGCCGTTAATACCTTTCTTAACACCCTCTCTCAAAGTTCCCTTTGGTTAAAAACATAAATACAGTGTATTTTTTTTTTGCCATTCCGCTGGTTTTTTACGGTCATCACCTCGGACAGTCACGTCGTCAGAATGGGAAAGAAAAAGAAGCGCGCTAAAGATTATGCCCCCGCGAATTCCGCGATTTTGAGCTGTGTCCCAATGGAAGTTGTAGCGAAGATCACGTATGTACATATGCCGTTATTCTTTGAGTGATCACAAACATCACAGCTACAAGGATCATCTGATCCGGTGTCCAATGGACATGGTGTTTTTTAATATTCACCGAAAAAAAAACGGTAAACTTTTTTGGGACTAAATATACACCGAAAAAAAACGAAATTGAAATTTTGAAATCAACACCAAAAAAAGTATGCCGAATTTTGAAAAAATAAAAACCGAAAACACGAAACCCTACATATAAGGCCTTTGCCTTAATAAGGCGTTGACATCTAGTGGTAGCACCACACTTCCTTCACACTGCGTGACATCGGGTCATGGGGCGTCAATTTCCTCGCTAAATTTAGTGGGCAAATTGAGGTCACACGAACTGACGTCGCTTGACGTGGCGACGTGACGTGACCTCACAGCGTCAAGTTGTGGCGTTGCAATACAGTGACGTCAACCTCCCCGCTAAATTTAGCTAGCAAACGAATGGACAAACAGACGAATTTCTGGGAGCGGGGGGTTCCGTTAGATATTGCCGGTTCTTTGCCGTGTCCCACAAATCGACTGCGGCGACAGCTGAGGCGCTGCACCCTCCGCTGTACATTAACGGTGACATCGCAGTGTCACGTGACATCACGGTATCATGTGGCAACAGTGTCACCTGATGTCACAGTCTCGTGATGTCACTTGACACTGTGGAATATCTTCCCGCCAAATTTAGTGGAAAAACTTTCCCCCTAAATTTGGTAGAAAACTTTTCCCCTGAATTTAGCGGACAAATTTTCCAGGGTGTCGCACGAGGTCGTGTGACACTGTTATGCCGTGCCACGATCGACGCGAAACATGATCCAGGATCTGCGGCAAAACCTTGCCAATAACGGCTGTCGCCGTAAAAGCATTCTGTGCTTTAAAAGGTTTGAATGTTGGTCAGAATATCAACACTACACTCATTTTGCAGTGAAATCTAGGGAGTGTGCTTTCCCCATGGCACGGGTAGACTGCAGCAACGTGACACTTGCGGCGGTGGTGCAGCAAACGTTGCTTTTCCGTTTGCAGGGCGGAACGTACGGACCAAAGTCCCTCCTCCCGAGAGGGCTTGTGCACTCTGGAGAAGTTGCAACTTTGCTCCTGTGCTACGTGCAACAAAGTCTCTTTTGTTCAGACGATGGAGTCCTCAAAAGTTTTATCTCGAGGAATGCCTCGCTATCTTGACAGAGAGCCAAGGAACTCCTCCCAGTCTCGACATTGAAGCGATAAAGCAGTTGAGAAATTTACGAATCTTGTAAACAGTATAATGCACATGTACTAGAGTGTTTGGCTCATATGCATCAGTGAGTAATTTAAACTGCAAAAGAACCCTACTTAGAGGCAGAGACGCCCGAGATAATTTGGGACCTCGGGGGACCCATGATGGCACTCTGGGGGACCCCTGGGTTCCTAGGAACCTGGTTTGGGAGCCGATGATCTAAAAAGTAAACACCACTATACAGGGCATTTCTTTTTAACAGATTCGTTTAAAAAGAGCCATGAAAGCTACACTAATGTGGTTTGTGCAGGCGAGTTATACGGCCAGGGGACATAGTATGAGGGGATAACCGTAGCGATCGGTCGGCTAATTAACTGACATTTGTTAATAATGTTTTAATTATTAAAAATAAACATGATTCTAATTAGGAGCTTGCTAAGGGTTATCGAAAACCACTAAATCGGTCAATATTAGAGACTTGGAGCACGTGGAAAGCACGACGAAGCGCTAAAATTGCTACTCGTGCAGCTGGAGAAAGGCTACCGGTGCGATAACGCACCCGCATGGTTTCTCCTTTTCTTATCATCCACATTTTCTCGCCCCAGCCTGTTGAATGAGTACAGTAAGTTTAGTGCCCTACTGCGCTAGACCTCTTGCGAAATCGAAGCAATCAGTGCGGCGTAGTGCCGCGCAAAGTATCTCGGGAACCCTTTGGTCATGGTTTCAGTTTTGATTAGCCAACCTCGACTCGCGAGATCCCGTCACGACCATATACAGTCAAACCCGTTTATCACGAACAGCAGAAAACGCCACGATCAGTTCGATATAGCAAGTAGTTCGATATAGCAAAAAACATTTACAACGAACTTCCACGATGACTTCGTTGTAAGGTAGAGAGCTTCTCTTTCTTTCTCATCTCTTCACTTCCGCCTTGTGACAACTCGGCAAATCTTTTTTTTTTTTTTCTTTTTTTTTTTTGCATGCGTGCAGAGTTTTTTTTTTTTTATCTTCCCTTCTGAATTGCTTCTCTTTGTGAATAAACGTTTTGGGATGAAACGTTTTTTTTTTTTCTGTGCGTGCGTGCAGAGTGTATCTTTTTTAGCTTTCTCCCCCTTCTGAATCACTTCTCTTCGCTCAATTTTGTGTGCAACTTGAACTTTTGGAATTTTCTTTCTTTCCTACTTCTTTTTTTACGGGAAGGGACAGGCTAGAAGGCGATTGCTAACGCGTTTTCGGAAGCCTTCCCAGGGGGAAAAGTTTGATATAGCCAATATGTTGTTCGTTATTAAATATACTTTTTACATGCATTTTTATTTAAAATCTCTGTGAGTTCGATATACACAATAATTCGCTGTATGTGGGTTCGTTCTAAACGGGTTTCACTGTAGAGTGCTTGGATTTTCGAATATGCGACTTTACTTAAATTTATAATACTGAAGGTGTTGTCTACCAATACGGATAGAATGCTAGGGAACGTTTCTTGGGGGGCTCCCGACATACTAGATTTTGTGAGCAAGTAAACACACGAAGAAGTAGAAGTCTACTCGTGCTGTTCCATCGTCTCAATGTCCTAGACTTCTTAAATGATTTGGGACCCGAGAGGGTTGTGCTGCACTTTGGAGTTGTAACCAGGCCGCCAGAAAGGCATGCGACGAGGCAGGCCGTACTTGTACTCCTCGCCAAGTCGAGGCAGGTCCTTACGACCGCCGGAGGTCCGTGTTTCAAGGGGGGTTCTTACGAAGATGATTGGGTGCAATGCGAGCGCCGACTGTATTTTTATGCAGTGCTGAGATGTACTACTTCGTCATTGGGGCAATCGAAATTGAAACCATGCCACCCCTCTCCATGGCCTGAGAAGTCCGATAGTCCAATGCGCACAGTATTGCATGCAGGAATTTTCGGAAGAAGTCTCTTTCCTCATACTCTGTCTTTCGAAAGATTTAGTGGTTTTCGATGATGCTCAGCAAGTTTCTAATTAGAACTATGTCTATTTTCATGAATTAAAAAGTTTATCAACAAATTTTAGTTACTTATTTGACTTATTGGGATGTTCCCCTGGCCGCATAACTCTCCTGCACAAACTGCATTAGCGTGTCTTACGCAGCTTTTTTAAAACAAATTTGTAAAGCCCAAAAAGAAACACCCTGCACATCTGAAAGCACACTGGCCACTATACTATTCTGATGAAACTTACCGCTCCTACAAACAACTCGTATAAAATGGCCCCAAAGCTCCACCAATCACAGGCAGGGGTCACTGGACCAAGCTGGTCAATCTCTGAAAGGAACAAGCAAACATGCGACTTTGTCAGTAATGTTTCGTGCACAGTCCGATCAATAGTTCTTTCTTTCTATCCAGTGGTAAATTTTCAAATAGGTTTTTCGAATTTCTTTTTCACCTGCCTTGAGCAACAGCAGCAAGTGATGCAACATCAAGATATATTACTATAGTATCAATCCAGACATCAGAACGTCACTGAATAGGTTCAGTGCTGTCATAAGCTGCACACGCAAAGGCTAAAAAGGAGTCTTCAGTCTGACACAATTCACGAGTGTTCCTGAAGTGCTCATAAATCAATGAAAGTGAAGTAACAAACCTTATGCTGGCTCAATGTGCTTTAGCTCTGGTGATTCTAACAAGGCTAGTGTGAACTATATATGAAAGACAGCCACAGGTGCCAAATGCCGTATGCATAGTCCATTCCTCTTTGCTATCAGTCTTGCATAGACTTCTTTCAAAGCGATGGCTTTACGGGTGACACTGCAGAAATTTAGAGGTCGGCTGTCGTCGCTGCTATGAAAAACCCTTTTCTCCCCTCTTAGCGCAAAGCCAGGGAAGTCTGGTTTTCCTGTTGGCCGTGCCGCGCAAAGACAGGAAAGAGGGGAGCCCTTGCGTCCCGCCAGTAGCGGTGCAATAAGGGAGAGTCTGCTTCAATCACTTGTTTTCAAACATTACTCGTGTTATTATACGAAATCCCACTTTGGCAATATCCAGTAGCTATGCGTAATATTGGATGGTTTTAGAAACTTCCACTGTGTTCGATTTCGCCATAATGTCTCTACTTCTTGAACCCAACTCGAAATGTAAAGCCGTTCTGCTAAAACTCGTCGCATTGCAGCCACCTTCCCCGCAGAGCTTCGCCTCGTTTCTCCGCTTGCGTTCCCCCCTCTACTCAACTTCAGCATCACCCCCTCCCTTCACCGCTCAACGTCATGAGGGAAACCTATGAAACCTACGGCCGCGCACTCTTCCTAATGACGCCGGTGGTTTGAGGCTTGCATTTGCAAAGCGAGTGCTCATCCGCCCGAGTTCGCAGCGGTGGCCACCGCTGCGAACTAACACGCGCATGCAATGCCTCGCCTTAACCACTTACTTCACATATCACCGAGCACTCATGGCGGTCGTCAGTGGCATCCACGACGCCAACCACGATGACAATGAGAATTAACCACGTCGCACCTCTGTCCTCACGTACATGACGGCACCATTTTGCCAGGATTGCATGACTGTGCTACAGCTATTGCTTTTACTTCTTCGCACACTGTGGGCAAAAAATACACCTTTTTGTTTCACGGCTCTACAATTTAAGGGCTAGTTTCCCCAGGATCGTGTCCGGTACCAAACAAATGTCGACACCCATGGTACACACAACAATCTGGTCGCCGCCGTCGCTCATAGATGGCGGTACCTGTCCAGAGTGTCGTGTTTGCCGGTTGTCTGCTTGCCACGCTTGCCGCCATCGCTCATAGATCGCGGTAACCTTTCCAGCCTCGGCAACCAGACAACTGGAACTGGTTGCTGCCGTCACTCATAGATGGCGGCAACGTTTTTTCAAAGGAAGAAGAGCGGGAACGAAACGAGCGGCGATGTGCGCAGCAGCGCAAATGGTTCCGCAATCGCCGCAAGGCTGCATCGAGCACTTCAGATTCCCTTGCAAAAGAAGAGAAGATCGCTCGCCTGGAAAGCCACCGCTGAGAACAGAAGCTACAGCTCCGCTGCTCTTCCCTTCTTGAAAAGGCTGAAAACTTTTTGACTTAATTATATCTTTTTAATTACGTCAGTTTGCCAAGTGGCGTAGGATCAAAAGTTTAATAAATGAGGTGTATTCAGCTGAGAATGATGTGAAAGAAGGAAGGCCAGAAGAATAAGCACCAAATGACAAGACAAATTATGTTTTAAAGAGTTTTGTAGCGGAAATCCAGGGAACATGGCAATAAATGTCAATCAACTTGTAACTTATGGGTACACTAAGAACATACAAAGATATTGTTGTGGTCCCAGTTCATGACAAGAGTGCTGTTTCATGAATTTGTGGCTCAAACGTTTTGGCCTCAAGGAAACTAGCTATCTTGAGGAACAGTCAAGGAGGACATTCAGGAACCCTTCCCCCATCAGGGCATTCTTGCAATAAAACGGTCAAGAAGCTAATAAATTTCGTAAACAAGTTAAATTCGTTTATATCGAACTCGCAAAAGAATGTCTACCAGTTCGATATAGCGGGTTATTCGATATAAAAGTTTTAATGAATTTGACTATCAAAAATTTGCATCCTGCTGATATATTACACAATGAAATAGCCTTGCATCTTCTGCTTTTTCTTCATTGGATCCGCGATAACCATATTTTTCTACGTTATCGACAAACTCCAAAATGCTGAGGCCGCTGCCTTCTATATTCGCGCATTAGCGCCGAACTATGTCGAGAGCATGGAGCATGTCCGAGCAGGAGCACCTCCTGCAAAGCGCCGTTTTGCTCTGCAAGTTGGCTTTCCCCTACGGCATTCGGCTGCGTTGGGGGAAAAGCCAGCTAGCAGACGAAGCTGGCTTTTTTTTTTCCTCTGGGCGGTTGACCGCCCGGAAGAGCTCCCTCTCCCCGCTCAATACGCAAAAGAGATTTTTTTTCTTCATTCAAGCAATCAACGTGATTGCTCAAAAAAAAAAAAAAAAAAAGCTGGCGTGTTTTGCAAGCTGGCTTTTTCCTAAATCGGGCGCTCGCGTTGGGGAAAAACGAGCTTGCAAAGCAGAACGGCGCTCTTGGCAGTTCGATATATCGGTAGCGGCTGCTATTTTTGTTTGATGTAACCATAGTTTTTGCTATATATTATCACTGTAACATTACTGTGCACACAAATTGTTCGATATAAGGGATAATTCTATGTAAACGGATCCGATATAGTCGGGCTTGACTGTAATACATATACCAGGGATAAAAAAGGGAGTATTTGACTCAAGTATACATCGATGCATCTCTCAGCTCGCATGAGAATCAGTGACGGTCGAGGGAATTTGGCAGCCATTGTGTCTGGAAACCACTTTAAGAATATGTGCTCTACATGACCAGCAATTCAGACATGGAAACCCAGGAAGGGGGGGGGGGGGGGGGGGGGGGGGGGGGGGGGGGGGGGGGGGGGGGGGGGAGGGGGGGAGGACGGACAACACAAAGCTCCAAACAGCTGAAGTTTTATTAAGCCGAATCATCCTTAAATAGGCCAACGACCAAAAAGAGTACACACCAAACAAAAAAGAAGAAAAAGATTGAACACTTTCAACAAGCACACTAAGGAAAAAGCTATCCAAGGACAGTAACACAAGAAACCCAAAGCACACGTCACACCCACACAATTCCCAAACATAAAAAAAAAGGTCACGCCTGCTGGACACAAAGGAAAAACTACTCAACCTAGATCAATGCCCCTTCCCCCCAAACACACACACACTAAAAAAACAAAGAATAAGAATTTAGAAACGTTTTAGCAGGTTCGTTCAAGAGCACAGACATGTTACTTAAAGGCTGACATACAACCTCGGTTTTCTGCAAGGAAGATAATTATCTTAGCTATCCTCTCTCCTAAAGTGCGAGGGGAACCAAGTTAGAGCAAAGTAAAAAATGAAAAGGATATAGGAAAGGAGGTGGCAGGCAAAAGTGGAAAGCGTGGAGTGTATGTTTGCCTTTAAACATGAAATCTTGTGCTAGCTACTATATATGCAAAGAATATCTTACAACTTGTTGTTTAGTGCGTGTTCGTCAGTCATGTTTGAAGCTTTGTGTTTTGTCCGTCCCATTTTGCCTCCGCTCCTGGGTTACCATGTCAGTAGTGAACCAGCTCACCTGCACACTTGCTTTAGTTTCGGCAATTCAGGCTTGCACCTTGTGGGGCTTGTGATCCCTCAACATTCTGTCGCGTCAGCGTTTTGGCGCACCGTGGCGGCCGCGCTGACGTAGCGAGAGGTGGCGCTGCTTACCACTGTGAGTGGCTTCCTCCTCTCCCCCTTTGGGGCGATTTCCGTAACGAACCCTCGCACAAAGGAGATTGACGTGTCGCTCCTTGATTGGCCACTTCGCCCCCGCCGTTATCTTAAAACCAGCAGACAGCAGTATTTCCGCTCTCTTCTTCCTGGGATTCGGCGGCGGCGACAACGGGGAACCGTCCGGTGCACCAGTGAGCGTTTACCCCGTCCTTTGTACCTTTGTGAACGACCGTTCGGCCGTGGGCGATCTCCACACCAACGGCGTTCACCAGCTTATAGCCGCTGTGTTCTTGTTATTTGTTTCATTGTAAATAAACAGTTTATCACCGTTACCAAAGTGACTGGTGTCTGATTGCGCTCAAAGAGCAGCATGCCACGCGAGTATGAACCCGCTTCGCAGTAGAGCGTCTTGCCGCGAACGTGGTACTCCCAAAGCAGTGGCCCCAAGGAGAACCACAACCTAGACTGGTTACTTCCCAATAATTAAATGTGACATGCTATTAAAATATCTAGAATTTTTTTATTTTAAGGCTACTAAGCCAAGATAGCTAGCACGGCAGTATGTTTTTTCCAAGTTTTGTCATACGTAGAACTTGAAACTAAAATAAACTCGGTACACGGTAATGCAACGAGCGACTTTCCAAGTTGGTGAAGTGAGCCAACATCCTCTTTTATAACAGATTGTGATGCAGTACACGTGGCTTGCACCGACGTCACGTCGCACTCTTTTGACCACCACAAAAGAGAGAGAGAGAGAGGGAAGCTGCTTTTCTAGGAATTTCGAGTGACAGGTTAATCTACCACGACCTTCCGGAAGAACGGCGCCATCTGGGCAAATCCGGGAGACACGCAAAAGGGTCGTGGTAAGAGTGGAGCTCTTTCTTTACCTCCTCTCTGGCGACATTTTTACGACGTCATTGGGAGGAAATCAAGGGACCAGTTTTTTGGACGCAGCAAACGCACCCATCGGAGACGCGTTTCGGGCACCGCGGTATTGGGATACAAGTTTGTCGTTCGATCCTCCGGTAGAGCTTCGCAACCAAAGTCATCGACACGACGGGAATGGCGGGTGAGTAGTTTCGGTTACCCTGCCTCCGGTGCAAGTTTCCTACCACCGATGACGCTTTGACGTACCACAAGCCTCGAGCGAGCGCACGCGGCCAATGCGCGGGAAAAGGCAACAAGCGCTTGCCGGAGGCTGGACATCTGAAAGAGACACCCTGCCCTTCTCGTTTTACGGCCACTACAAGTGTACTTAACTGCCAAAACTCCAAGCTTGCCCCGTTCTATTTCATTGCAAAGAGTGGAGGAGAGAGAAAATGTGTCAGGAGAGCTTACCGGGGGCGGAATACTGGTTCTCTCTGGAAAACTGGCTCGGAGTGCGATCTACGCAGTTGAACTGACAGCAGTAGGTCAGGACGATGTGACCTGTTAAGAGAAATAGAAAACGATTTACCGTGTGAGCAAAAGATGTACCGAATGTGTAAAGACAATGAATTCTGAAAAATGCAGAGAGCAGAGCGAGATTCTTTTTCTTTGTGAAATTCCCCACGTAGAAGTATGGAAGGTGAGTGAAACAATCTAGTTTCTTCAAATTCAATTAGTACACCTTTCTCAAATGTTACAGCGAGAGACAGCTTGCATTATTGTTAGTTTAGGGACGTAGCTTTCTTTGGCCAACCACGTCACTACTGATACAGACCCACAGCATGATACGGTAAGTGACACTTGTGAGGGTGGACATGCGCATGACACAATTTTTAAAGCCCTCCTATATATGGATTGGATATATCACCGAAAATATTCAGGCCTTTTCACACACTTGCAACTCCTTAGAACAGAGTGCCTTAAAACCTCTTAAAATCTATAACGAAGAGAGAGTACAATGACACGCTGGCGCCATCCATGAGGTGACCCCGAAACTGCATTGCACTAGAGTGAAAGTCTTGCGGTGTTTGCGAGGTCAAATGTATGTACCACCTAAGAGAAATGTTGTTTATAACATTGACAACAGTTTTTCGGGCCAAGAAAAAAAGAAATTTATGCGAAAGGGATAGAAAGTATACGGGACCACTGAGTTTTTTACGATTTGATGCCAGATAGGTGGAGCAAGTGTGTTCTCTCGTCGTAAGAAAGTTTAGGAGGTTTCGAGGCACCGGTTTCAAGCAGTTGCAATTATGTAAATGGGCCTTTGTGTAAATCTGGCATTCTTGCATACTGCCTCGAAATTAAGCCAGTTTGTTCATGTTGGAAGCTTTGTATGACTTCGAAGACAGCTTATACTTATTGGTCTAAATAGCCTAGAGATATTTGGCTAGGATGCAGATAGAGCCAGAGCAGCAAGCTTTTCCAAAAAAAAGCTAAAGATGCAAAAAGCTAAAGGAATTTAATAAAGCAAATGTTTTCTTTGCACAAGCACTGCAAGTACTACTAACTATAAAAACTAGGAAAGGTAACAAACAAGAATAGCGGAGCTGAGAAGTAAAAAAAAAGAATAAAAGCACACATATTATACTATTGTTGTTTCAAACCTACGAACTGCCTTCAAAGGCGAGCGTTCTTTTTGCATTACAGCTAGGGTTCTGCGTTTTCGGCAAAAACTAGAGGTGTGCTCATATTCGAGATTTTGAATATGAATCTAATATTTTTCTTATTCGATTTGTATTCAATTCGAGAATTGCAAATTGGGAAATTTCAGAATATTCTGTTATGGCTGAATATTCGGGCAATGTACGAATATACAAGCAAATTGCGAATAATCTGTTTATGTTATAAGCCGTTTAATATGCCGTTTACGTCATAAGTAGAACTATACGTATTAGCTTACGACAAAGGAACAGTTTCGGTTTTTGTTTTGCCAGCCTGCATTGCGAGTCACTTTTCTAGCGACCTTATATTTTCTGCTGCAGGAGTAAGTTTATTTTCTGCTGCAGAAGCAGTTGTCACTACAAAAAGGGAATGCTTATGTGCTGAACATGTGGAACAATTAATTTTCTTGTGTGATAATTTGCAATAATTGCATTAGCAGCTGATATCCGACTTGCCCTCCAGAGCTTTCTGCGATCGTCTGTTTATATTGTTATATTGCGTAGTAGGTGGAAGGTAATATGTATACAAAGTTTTAGATTACAAAACCGTTTATTAAGCAGATGGCAGAAGAAATATATCGGGACTATTTTCTCTTGGAAGACAATCCCCCATTCCCTGCCCATCGCTAAAACTTGACCTATGGAAATGCTGCGTCCCGCGGTGAATGCAACACTTTTTAAGCTTGTTGTAAATTAGAGTTTGAGAAAAACGTAAACTGATTGTGGTGCGGGAAGCACAGTCCGCAATTATCGCTCCAAAACCAGCAAACTATGTTTTCTCCCCGCAAGCTTGTTGCTAGGGGGTGATGCGTCGGTGCGTCGGCTCGTCTGCTTCCCGGGGCGTCTGCAGGCGTGTATTTGCGGGACACATGTTCCTCCTTCCCGTGGATCCCGACTTCGAAGCCAGCTTTGCGATCCTTCCACGTCAACAAGTCAAACTTTTCCTTGTCATCTGTGGGATGCGACTGCGTATTGCAGTAGCAGTGCGACGGTGCGGTGCAACGAACGACGACTGCCGAGCACAAAGTCCGGGTTCCTTGACGACGGTCTGCGCGTGTTCGAGAGATTCCTCCGCGGGTCGGCGGTCGGCGGCGTTGGTGACGCGCAGTGATGCCGGGATCCTTCGCTTGCTATTGGCTGACGCGTAAAGAGATGCCCCTCCCGTTTTCCGGGGTCATCTCAGAAAGGGGGGCGTGCCGGGGACTTTGATAGCAATTTTAGTATAGGGAAATCCGCCGCGCATGACCGTAATTTTGTGATTTTTAGGATCCTTAGGGCCCGCAGATTGAGTTACCGCCATAAATAGACCATCGCAGAACGCTCCGGAGGGCCCCTTTAAAGGCAATTTCAATTATTTTCTTAAAAAAGGTCACTACCGGTTTGTGTGTTGCATTTTAACGCGATAGCGTTAAGGAGCTTGCGTCGCAGAAAATTCGGCATCGGCGTCAGCGTAGGTGGGACCGGAAAATCCTGATTGGTCAATAGGGTCATGACGTCCCAGCCACGTGACGTCGCACGTGGCAGTGACGTCATGACTCTATCGACCCGCTAAATTTGGCGGAAAAATTTTCTGCTAAATATGGTGGGAAAATTTAGCGGGAGTGCGTCACATGACTGTTGTGACGTCACGCATAACGTCCCACGTCACGCGGCAGACTGATTTTTCTAATGTGTGCTCATCCAAAAAATCAGTTCGCCGGGAAGCCGTCACTTGTGATTGGCTGTCACACGCCCTCCCCTGTTGCCTTCTTGTCCGACGGCACACCCTGGTGTTCTGCGCCACAGCGCAGAAAGGGGGCTGTGGCACGATCTTTGATCGGATTTTTAATAGGGAAATTGGCCGCCTTTGAATGTAATTTTGGATTTTTTAGGATGCTGAGAGCCCATAGACTGAATTATGAGAATAAATAGACAATCTCAGAATTCACATGAGTGCTCCTTTAAAGGCAAAGCTTAAGCATCCTCCAAGTTGTTTTACATGCTATCTAGACATGGCCAGTTTTGTACTCTTAATTTTGTCAATTTGTATAACTGATCAGTTGCACCTTTTGCCTGCATTCATGTAGAGTTGACAGGTGATTACTATAGTCGGTTACAAGTCAAGAAGGTAGGAGAAGCTCCACCCACAAGCGTGATGTGCCCGTTTCAAATCTCTCCGCAGTCGAAAGAAGAGTTCACTGGAAACACTCCTTGTTCCGCTTCAATGGATTCCAACTTGTCTCCAATCCCACTTTTAAGAAAGCGACCTTTGTATTCATCGGAGAGGGAACCGAGCCCCTGAAAGCAGCCTTTGTATCCGTCGGGGGGAAAGCTAATCCCCGAAGGTCGTATTTGTTTCCGTCGATGGGGGAGAACTCTAATCTCCTTCTCGTGGCTTCCACAATGCTAAATAAAAGTCGAAAGATAAAGCAAATATGTACGGAACGGCAAGACCCTCCTCGCGCGTTGTCCGCGACGTCACGGAAACGGTGGGACGCTATTGGATGCAAAGGTGGCGGAGGGATATCTGATTCCCTTTGAGGGGCATTCGCCGCTACCTTCTTAACCTGTAACTGACTATAGTCAAGGTACAATAGCTATGTTACAAGCTGCATTGTTCATATGCTGCCTAGTTAGGTAGTTTCATTTACTTGAAGTTGTTAGCATCATTTTCCCTTTTGAAGGTTAATAAAAAAAGTATTTGCATATTTTCTTTTGTTATTTCTTAATAACACACATATATTCGAAACATATTCAATATTCGAAGCTAGCTTTTTCTAGTGTTAATATTCAGTTCATATTCAAAAATTTTAATATTCACGCACCCCAGTAAAAATTGATAAACCACAAAAACAAACCCCTGAGCCGGTTTTACCAAAATCGATACAAACTGAACGACCCCAAATAGGAGCTGTCCTTGAACATCGGAAAACCCGAGCTATGCAGGAAGAAGTCATTTGAACAACCTGTGGAGCTGCTTTTTCTTCAAAACCACACACATTATATATCATTTTACGGAACCGTACAGCTTTATCTCATTTCCTTCTCTTGTCGGTACAGGAATGTTTTCGAAGTATCAGGGTCGCGCGTATGTTCCCTGAAGGCAGGGGAATCCCGCATCCGTGTCCCATTTTCTTCGACTTAAGACTCGCCAAATTCCGATTTTTTTACCAACACTAAAAGTTTATATATAAGAAAAAGAAAAAACACTGAATTTGAGGGTTAAAGTAATACATGGAAAAACACCCTTGAATTTGAAGAGAAATAAATCACGAAAACGCAAAGCCCTCAATACTGGAGAACCCTAAGCACTCAGACCCCCATGACAAACGGTCAGCATGCATACAAGGAAACATGTTTTTCCTCATTCAATATAAATTCAAAGTTGGCAGTAGCCTTTTGAACTTCTTGTAGAATCAGCAGACCTGAATGATTCCAGTAAGTTCCCCATACTTGACGGCAGGAAGTTATTCGGCCCCAATTGAATGTCTGGCATCTCTGCCGTAGTTGAGAAACTTTTGCCAGTGCAGTATCACCGCTAGCTTGAGGTCTTTCACTAGCGTCAAGCAGTGGTGATACACGATCGCACGCCGGTACAATGCTCACGCGGATCGAAATGGGCAGGGGTGATTGACAATAAAGTAACAAACTATCGCACAGGTTTCGAGTTTGGGTTTCTCGGCCACAAATCCAAGCCACTGCACTCACCGCCGTCTGCCAGGAGTACGTCGTGGGGGCACAAATCCTGCCGCACCACCCCAAGCCGATGGAGGTGGCACAGTGCCAGGGCCATCTCGGCCGCCCACTGCCGGACACACGCCTCGGGCAGGCGGCGCGGGGGAGCCATCTTCCTGGCCATGCCGTCCAGGTGGCGGAACGCTTCCGCCGCCCGGTACGACAAACGACGCTCCACAGGTTCGTTGTCTGCCGACGGCCACCTGTCTTCCCCGTCGCACTTGCTCTCCTCATCTGGCAACCTCTCTCCTAAAATGCCCGACATCCTTTCCGGTTTGCACGAAAGTAATCTTTTACTGTGCACGTTTTGCACCGAACAACAAGCGTTGTCTGCTAAGTGCATTGTTGGCTGTCCACTCGCACTGTCTTCAGCTTGCAGAAGATCCTTTCTTTTTTCCTGTGGCAACGATCTCTCGTCGGAGACGGTCATGGCTTTCAAAGACCAGTCGAGAAGCGAAGATTCTCGTTCTGAGATTGACGGCGAGAAAGTTTTATCGTCTACTGCTGTGGCCGACCCCTCTGGAACAGGTACAGTTTTGGACAAGCTTGCTGAGGGCCCCGTGGATGCGTCAACCAGAAGCTGATTAGGGCTTCTACATTCGCATGGCAAGGCATCATCCAACGACGCCCGCCCTTTGTCCACGGAACTTTGGTCGCGAGCGGGCGTAGCCGGTAGGGACCATTGGGTATCACAGTTTGCGATATCACAGTCGGAGGGCAGTGGCAGGGTTGGCTTTTCTGCAACAGACAAATTAAGAAGTCCTTAGAAATGCATAGTGGTATAACTATGCAATAAGCTGCACTTTCACCTACTTAACACGTGTTTGACCAAGCTACTGTTTAGAACACGGGTTCTCAATCTGGATTCCTAGAACACAGGGGTTCCTCAGAATACCCTTAAGGGCTCCCCAGCTGCCTCCTCAACCGTCCACGCCACAAAGTGTTGTTTCAGTTTGAGCACTACCATTTGAGAAGACCTATGTCACCCATTGATGCATCCTGAAACTGTTGTCATTTTAGAAGCAGCATCTGCTTTCAGTCACATCCTTCTGAAGCACTTCTCCATTCAGTAGTTAGGTTTGTTGTGCTACATATTGAACCTTTTTTGTTGTTCCTTTTGTATCTTGCCATGGCAATCTGCCTTCATGCTCAATCAAATGATGGCAGTGCATACAGAGGAAAAAAGAGCTACTTAATTAACTAACCAACCATGAATGAAACAGTCCCTACCCTGTACACCACTGTTTACAAAGTCTATAGGCTCCTGCACTGCTTTATCACATCAGTGCAGTGTATGGGAGGGGTTCCTCGGTAGTCGATTGAGGCAGATAGGACTTCCTCGAAATCAAAGAGCTAAAGGACCTTTGTTCTAGGCACTGAATGAGTCGATGTAAAGTTCACAGCAGTCCTCCTCAGTCCTTCTTTGGGGAACACAAAATAATCTTCAATAGTTTTGCACGTGAAACCCAAACTTTCATTTTAAAGAGATAGCTTGATAAAGGAACCCTCCACGGACCCTCCTCGCTCGCGCAGGTTCGACCGTAGCAAGCAAGGCCATCAGCGCCGGCAACAAAACACAACTCAGGTGCTGACACACTCCCGTGGTTTGACGTTGCAGCGTGCGCGACCAATGACGTCCCTCTCCTCCACCCTTTCAGACTGCATGCGTGGCAGCATTTCAGAAAACACGATGCAACGACGAACGGAAGCCCTTTATACATTCACAATCCTTTCACTGTGCGCCAGATCGTGTATCATTTCTGACAAAAAGTGCCGCTTGTTAAGAACCCCCGCATTTGACGGAACGTCTAGGCCGGGTGACCGAGGGAAAGCTCTCTCTTGCCTGAGGGGCTCGGGCTCACCTTCAGCGAGTCGGGACGGAGGGCAGGGGGACCGTCCCCGACGGGGCGAGGCACCGGCGGCCTCGTTGCCGGAGGGACGGGAGGGAGAGGGCTCCGCGGGCTCGAGCTCGTGCCGGCGCACGTAGTTGCCCAGGTAGTCCCAGAGGCGTCCGCCCGTGGCGTACTCGAGCACCAGGAAAAGGGCGCTCTCTGTCTCGTACACCCGGAGTAGATTTACCATGTGTGGAACCTCCTGCGGGACCACGCTCGGCACGGGGGTGGCCGGACCGCTTGGGCTCTTGTGCAACACCTGCGCGCCGGATTCCGGCGGGATTAAAGGGGCGCTATACTAAAGTGGTTCCTGAAATCGTCTCCATTTACGGTCATAACTCAATCTACGGGCCGTAGGCATCCTAAAAAAACTCGAAAGTTGATCGATGAGCATCCGATTTCCCCATTAGAAATGGGGTCGGGGGTCGCGACGCATACCTATTTTTGCGGTTTGGCGCAGAAACCAGAGAGCGCCGTCAAGCGTGCGATCGGCTCCCGCACACGATCCGCACGCTTTCGAAAATTCGGTCCGCCATTAGTCAAACCCCCTTGCCGCGGGGGAAGCGATCGTTCGCGATTGGCCGTCGCACGTCCGATGGCAAACCTCTGGTTTCTGTGCCACAAAAAAATAGCAGTGTCGCTATCTTTGATCCCGTTTTTAATGGGGAAGCTAGACACGTATCGATATAACCTTAGGCTCTTTAGAATGCCTAGAGGCTGTAGTTTGAGTTATGACCACAAATAGGCAATCTCAGAGGCCACTTTAGCGCCCCTTTGTTGACGGTGCACACATATGCATTTCAATGCGACTTGCTACGCTGCATCCACCTTCAACTGCTTACGATGAAAGGACGCATTGGCACGATCTATTCGGTGGCCCCGGACCACTTTTTTTCTTCGTTTATATCTTAATTTCTTTTTTCTAAGCGTCGTCCTTTTTTGGTGGGCTTCAAATAATTGTCACCTTGTGATTAGTGACTATTTCTCATAAATGGTGGTTAGATTTGATAGCGCAAATACCGCAAAACCTTCGATCTAGTCGCACGCAGATCGGGAGCGTTTCCGGGGCTGCCCGACAGGTGGTGCCGGCGCATTTTTTCATCGTAGGTGGTCGCGTGCTGTCACGACGCAACTGACCGAGCTTAGGTGCAAACATGCGAAACCGCCCTCAACGTGGCCGCCGTCAAACACCATGCTCCAAAAGTTGCCCCGTAAAGTCGAAGACGCGCGGGGACATCGGCCCGACATGAGACGTTTCTAAAGCCTTTCGAAAAACCTCAATGACAAGTTTTGTTGCGGCAGCTTTTTGGGCGCTTGTATTCAGGCAATTGTCCGCAGGCCCAGATAAGTCTAGATTCCTTCCTTTTCTAGACTTCCTTCTCCGTAATCGCCCACAAGCTGAGAACGGCAGGGAGGAGCTTCGGTCACCCTGCCTTCGGCACGAGCTTCCTACCTCTGGCGAGCACAGCGGAAGGCGTGGAGCACGTTCTCGAGGTCGAGCGTTTGAATAACGTGCCCTTTCGCCGTCATTCTGTTGGCGACTACAGACTGCCATAGGCGCCGATAAAATGAGAAGAGCAGGATGCGTCTGTCGAGCGCCTTTCCGCCGCGCTTTGGCTGCATGTGCGCTCGGGGTGTACGAGACCTTGAAACGTCGTCGAAGGTAGGGAGCTGGCTCCAAAGGCGGGTTAACCAAAGCTCCTCCCCACCATTCTCACCTCGTCGGCAACTCTACGAAGAGATTCGAGAGGCGGACCTTGATGACGACGGTGGTGTTGTGCTCGGTGTCCAGGGCCAGCAGCACGTTCCCGACGATCCCGATGACCTTGTACCTGGCCAGTTCCCGGACGGAGCCCCTCAGGGAAGACCCCAGAAACGGAAGCGGGCGGCCGCCCAGCGGGGCCCCCGAAGGCGCGCCAAGGGGCAAGGCTGGCTGGGGCACAGGCGCCGCGCTCAGGGACCACCGTCGCTCGCCGCCCATCTGCCGAGACAGCTGCGACTCGTAGATGTGCTCCGCCCGGGCCAGGTACTGCGCGGTCTTGCGTCGCACCGCGTCCCTGCGTCTGGCATTCCTGTCCCCTGCGGAGAGTCGAGGGAAGCTACAGTCGTTGCCATGGAGTCAATATAATGGTCCTGGGGGAAAGGTCCCGTCCATTGAGGCCGCTATAAGTACAGATTGCCGGCGACACTTAATATGCTAAAAGAAGCGAGAAAACATCACTCGCAATGTCTGTACTAATTGTTTTGCTAGCTTTTTTGGTACTGTCTCAGCAAAAAAAGACTGGCGTCGCGCCGTCATATCAAAAAGAAATAAAGTCAATAGGCGCTCGAACGACTTCCGAGTCGACGAGGCAAAACGAACTTGCCCAACCTATCGTCCGCTTTCTTTTTCCGTTCTTCCGTCACTCTCTTTCTCGTCCTTTCGCTCGGGAACACCAACACAAGTAGTTACTACTTGCCGCGTTCTGCTCCCGTCTTTACCCGCCTGGCCACCGACAAGGTGAGATTGATAGGGAGGATCTTCAGTTGTCCCACCTCCAGCGCAAGCTTTTTACCTTGAATGACTCTTTGGCGTCCCTTGAGCCCGAGCATGCACACGCTGCCAAAGCCCAGTGCGAGGCAGGAAGCCTGTGCTAAAGGCAAAGCATCCACTACGTTCTCAACCTGTCCCCGACTACAGTGTAGACCACATATAACGTATGTCGCGGGAGTCGCGAAAACCCGCACTATAAGCGGTACCGCGCTATAACCAAAACATCAATTTTTCAGGCCAAAATACATGCCATGAGACAACTTACCTTTGTAAAAGAATTTATTTTATGTTAGATGAAAAAGAAAGCTTAGTTTGAGGAAAGTCTTTATTTCACCAGACTAGTACAGTCCTGTCTCAAGTGTGTCACACATTTTGAAAGAAATGAGCGGCTTTTGCCTGGCGCAGCCTTTTAACGGCGTCGCGGGTTGCGGACGGACGTTGCGAGCGTTCAGGATTGGTAACCCTAATCACTTTTCTCCGGAGATCAAAAACGCGTGAAAATTTGCATCCTTCATACGGTACGCGCCAGTAATACCTTGAACTTTAGCACACGCATGAAATGCGTTAAATAAGAAATCCGGGCGATGTTCGAGGTGAGAAATGCTTAGAAATCACCACTGTAGTTGAAGTAAACAAGAGTAAATCTATACGCACTCCGGAGTGCATTTCGGACAGAAATGGCACTCTGCTTTTCTCGTATAAAACGAGTGGTCACAACCAGTTTTCTAAGTGGTGGCATGGCATAGGGGTCAAGGAGTCCGCTTCATACGCAAGTGGACGCGGGTTCAATCCGCGATGGGCCTACTTTTTTTTTTTTTTTTTTTTTTCAAACATTTTGTTTTGTTGAGGCATTTGGCGATATTTACATTTTTTTTTTTTTGCGATGAACAGTAAAAAAAAAAAAAAAATAGAGAATGTTGTTGAGAAACTTCGCAGAACTAAATGGTATGGGACTCCCTTTCCGGAGGTGCGATCGGGGACAGCGGGGCTTGGATTGCCGGCTGGTACTGGTTACGTTTTGTAATTAGCAGCCGATACTGTCGCCGCGAAGCAGCGTGAACGCAGGCGGGGGGCTGGGTTAACGAGCTCCCCAGTGATTCACGCGCCGTTCGAAAAGCGTGGCCCGAGCGGCATGATCTCTCGGAGGAGTGCGTATAGCCATTTCCGTCCGAAGTGCACTCCGGAGTGCGTATAGCTTTACTCAGTAAACAAACACGACGACACGGGCTTTTCTGCCATCTTGAGAGCGCCGCCACGACATTGCCGCACGAGTAGGTGGATCTTCCCTTCTAGTATGTGCTGGGTTACCATAGCGACACACAACGAAAATTCAGTCAAGGATAGCGCTTTTATGCGGAACGATGAGATGAACGCCGCCTACGAGGACGATCACAACCGACGCCATGTTTGCGGATAGAAGCAGCCGATCCGCGACCGGCATGCAACGCGCGCGAACACTTCTCCTCGACCTGCGATTGGTCTGTCGTTGCGGTTTGTTTCCAATGCAGCGGAGGCAGCGGAGGGACGCATGCACGTGAACGACACGTGCGTGCGTCCCTCCGTCGCTATGGTAACTGAAGCCTCTCTCTTCGCTTCTCCCTGCTCCTTCGAGCAACCTCCTTGCCCCGCGAGTGCCGCTTGCGCCGTCAGCGCCGTTATCTAGTGTCGCACAGGGAAGCGTGCTCGCTGCTCTGGTCGTCGGCGGGCTGTGCCAGAAACCGCACTATAGCCGGTATTTTCCTTTGCGCGCCTGCATTTTAAGCGGTATGTTATTACATGGAGTTCTATGGGAGGCGAACCGGTGGTTTAAAAAAACCGCGATATACCCGGTCCTGCACTATAAGCGGTTACGTTGTAAGTGGTCTATACTGTATTGAGTAGACGACAGAATGAGAAGGGCGGGGTGTCCCTTTCGGATGCCCGGCTTCCGGCCCGCGCTCCTCGTCTTCTGCCGTGCAGCTGCCGACTGCCCGCTGCATGCTCCGTCGAAGCTACATCCGTGGACGTGAAAGTGTTAAGGTCAGTGCCATAAATTCTATGTATTTAAAGGAACTCGAACTGGAAAGTCTAGCATCGTCTGCAAGCGGAGAACATACGTGCAGCAAGCGCGGTGCAAAATGACGGCGCGACTGGCCGATTCGTGCACCCGCAGGACTCCCGACAGATGGTACCCGCTGAAACATTGGCCATTTCACCGCACCAAAACGTTTTCAGGAGCGGTGCAGAATAAAGTATAAACTGCATGTAGGCGATTTGGCGAGCGACGAGACAAGCGATGTCGATCTGCTTCGCTGTTGCTTGGTCACTCGCGCGACGAGGCAAACTGCAAGAAAGCGACGGGAGCAAGCAACCCAGGCGATGAGCGACAATTTCTAGAAATTCAAAAACCGAGCGACGCGACGAGCGACTGTAGGAAATCTCGCTCGTTGCTAACACTGTCGCTCGCTTAATCGTTTACATGCGGTTCAGCCTTTAAGAAACTGGTCCTAATCAACGCCTAGGAAAAACGAAGGTTTGCGACGGACAAAGCATAAAACTTTGTTTTCGCCGAACATAACATAGCACAAACTTTTATTCTCTAAAACTACCGTTGAAACAGTGGAGTTTGATGTAATTTCATATTCGGGCAGTGTGGTGCCCCTTTAACTATCCCTTGTGGCTCTTTTTGCCGGTGGAAACGCGAGTTGTGAAAGCAACTGCGGTATGGTGCCTGGAACGGGTCCCCGACTTGATCGTATTTGCCATCTCGTTTTCAGCCCGACGTCGTCGTAAATGCGCCGTGTCATTGTCTGCTGTGACCTTGGTGGTGGCACAGCAGTTGAGGCAGATGATGCCTGTTTGGTGTACGTTGCTCTACAACATGACAGCCGATGGAAGCTTCGGCAGCCAGGAGTTGGGACGCCGTGACGACGGCCAAGACTAGCATTCTCTCGCCTTTTTCGCCAGCATTTCTACGACTTACCACCAGGATCGTAACGTCCAACGGCATGACACACTGGCTCGTGTCACGTCGTTTCTTGCCACTTCAAGATCGCTTTTGATGCATGGGCAGGATAGGTCGGTAAACAGACCGGTCAAAGATGCGTTCCAGGCACTACAGTGAGAAGTTTATCTAAGGGCCACGGTTACCACAAGGTGACCTTGTGCTTGCCTTGGGGGCACCCTAGGGCAAGCCTAGGGTGCCCCGAGCAACCCAGGGTGACCCCTGGGCAATTACGGGGCAACCTCGGTGCAAACCCAGGGTAACCCTGGGGCAGCGCACTTACCCTGCACCCCCTCCAACAGGGCGCCCACGGCCGCCTTGTAGTGGGTGAAGGCTCCCAGGAAATCGCCTTGGGCCTCGCTCGAGTGGGCCCGGGAAGCCCAGTTGGCCGCCGCCTGCAGGTACGCCGCGTCCCCCACGTCCAGGGGGGACACCGGGGTGCCCGGGGATGCCCCCTCTGAAGAGTTTGCCTCCGCGTCCACCCCGTCCTCCCCTCTCCTCGTCTCCCGAGTCGCTCCGTCGGCATCCTGGCAGTCGCTGAAATCTACGCCGAAAGGAGAAGGGGCCGCTATATTGATGTCCCACGGAAATCTTGACCTCGAGCCGGAAGATATAACGCTGCATTCAAAAAAACATAAGAGTGTTTAAGTCCCCTCTATAGACGTCGCGGGAAAACGTCCTGGCCACTCGGAAATGCCTTGCCCCTTCTAAAAAACACAGTCAAGCGCTCCTGGAGAGCCTTTGCCATGTTTCAGTGATGCAAGAACCTTGTATGGCACAAGAAAGGATTTCGAACATCATCTAAAACGTGTAGTTCACCAGAACCAGTTCGACAGAAGAATCAATTCGTGCTTGCATCATCCAAACCAGCAAACTTACGGCCATGCGACGAAAAAGTGATACGCTCGGTTTTAAACCTCACCAGAGACGGGTAAGCACACATTAATTGAACATGTCATGGTACTGCCAGTTATGCTTGCAGGTGGCGCCGTAGCGCTTCCGTTTAACATTTCCGTTACACTGGACCCGAGATCGTTGCAGCCCAAAATATTTGTGCCAAAAAATTAAAAAGGCGTTAGTGACAGCACCTAGAAACATTGGGTTCAGGCCTGCTAATAACACTCGCATTCTAGGAAAATTTATGGTAGTCCTCATTCTCAAGGCTGGTGGTCCATCTCGAAGAGAGACGAAGATACACCCCACTAGAAACTGTCCATGCTGTGATCAAATCGCAGTTCTGTTAGATTGGCTTGTAGTTTTGGAAAATTCAGAAGAGAAAAAATGTGTCTAATTTCATAACTGACATTTGGGAATTTTTTAACTTCTGTCCATTGGGAGAATTTGAACTCACCACCTCGAAATTGTGAGCCAAGTGCTTTGCCGGCCGAGCAATCCAAGGCTATTGGTCGGGCTGCGCAAATGCAGTCTTTGATGTGGCGCGCAAGGAAGCGGCCGCACGCTTTGCGGCCTTTCCTGTCATGCAGTGCCATCTCATGGCATGTGTCAGAAACTAGAGTGAATCTTCGGGAGGCGCGGTGTAATTCAAACGCCCTTCTCTTCTTTCCTGGAAGGCCTATCACACATTCTCTGCTTACCAGTCTTTGCCAGCCCAATTAAGCTTGTCTAGTTTTTTTGTTTTTTTTTTCCAGCCTGTCAATATAAATAAAACAATAAAAATTGATATGTCAAGCCTAGAATACTGATTGTTATTTTACCCGAGACCTTTCACCTCAGTCCCAAAAGCATTCCTCAGAATAAATACCGCATCAATAAGCCTGGTAAAATTTGTTAAATATTGGGATAATTAATTTTTATTTATTTCAAATACCCTCAGGGTAAGTACATTAAAGAGGGGAGAGAAAAAATACTAACTACAAAGTGCACATAGTAGTAATAGCAAGTTCAAACAAAACAACATCAGTAATGTTAGCAATCTCAGACTAGGCACCTAGGAACCCAGGGTTTCCCAAGAGTACCAGAGCTCCCACTGTTCCTCGACCACCCTTGTCCCTAAGCACTACCAGAGTCCTTCAACACGCTGCTGGCCACAAGACTTCTCCATAACACTATGAGAGTGCTCGGCACGCGACCACGTGCGGTGCTGGCATCGACAAGTGGGCTAGGAGCTGCCAATGTAGACAGCACTGCTGGAAGTCTGGCAACAAGAAAGTGTGTCGGAATTTTGAACACCCTCTGAATGAGCCACCCATAGATTGCCGTAACACGTCATCACACCAACAGCGTTTCATATTAATGCAAGCGTCTTTGGCTATGTACAACCAATCGACTGCTCAATCTTGCATATCCGCATTGATCTCCGAAATTTTTATTCCATTTTCTTTTTCAAAATTAACTTTAAATACCCCACTCATAATCAAAAATAAGTGCCGTGACAAGTGCCATCTAGTATGGGCACTGCGAACCTGTACGCTCAATTGACCGGCTCTTTTTTCGCTTGCAAAAACATCTCTGTTTATAAACAATCAAAAAAAGCTTATTTGAAAGTTTTCTCATTAGAGGTCAATCAGGAATGACCAGTGCTTGCATACAGTGATCAATAATAGGTGTAAAAAAAATGAAAGGCGTTTACAACTCCCTGTAACGCCGAATTGGAGCGCAGCTCTTGAGGAGGACGAGGGAATGGTACTGAGGGGAGGGTAGACCCCTCCTTCCTCCTTCTATCCTCATGATCCTGCCTGCGACTCCTCCAACTGCCTCAACCTGAAACATACCTTGCTGATGAGCCAGGCTTACTGAGACATGAAAAAAAGATGGGAGAGCAGTTTGCCGGGCGTTTTTGCCAGGCATTAAAAAATCCTCCTCCAACTGCCTCAAGCACTGCATGAGGCTGTCATCGCCGCCGCAGCACTCCACCTAGTTGCAAAGAAGACGAAGCATGTTTCGCGTTTCTCTAGTCGTGGGTACCTCTCGGGGTTCCTGATCCGACGGTTTTTTGTCTTAACCCTGGGCCCTGGCCACACACGAGGTCCACGATCTCGGCATCCGTGACGGGAGCGACAACCGAGATATCCGCATCCACAAGCGCACACGAGTCGAAGTCGTTTTCGGGAGTTGCACCGCCCCCCCCCCCCCCCCCCCCCCCCCAATCTCGTGCGCGCTTCCGTAAAGGTCGTCGCAGATCTCGGTGTCATCCGCTGGCACATCAAGTATGCGCGCGGGGGAAAAGCCGTCGACAGCGTTGATGCCAGGATGTTGAATTCCTTCGCAATTTGCATCATCAGTCGACCACCTCTCTTTACTTCTTGGATCAGCTTGACTTTCTGTTCCAGGGTCAAACACTTCTGCGCGGGCTTTGGCGGCGCCATCAGCAGTGAAGCAGGTTGCACGCAGTTACTGTACATGCGGCAGACGGGCTGTGCTGCCTTCGCAACACAGAACACAATATTAAAGACGTTGCCTCGACGCGCATGCAATCCGTAAATGCTGTGTAGACTCAAGCGCCGTTCACACATATGCAACCGAGTAAGACCGAGAGAGACCAGACCGGCTTTTAAGCCTCTTGCGACGTCTTAAGACGAGCTCCGCTGCAGCGCATCCGGTCTTAAGACGTCGCAAGAGGCTTAAAAACCGGTCTGGTCTTTCTCGGTCTTACTCGGTTGCATATGTGTGAACGGCGCTGCACTCGCACCGCGTTTTTGGCAACCGCTTCAGGAACGATTTTTTACAACCGCTTTTATGAACCGCTGGGCCACTAAACCAGAGGTTCCCAACCACTAATGTTTCGCGGGCCCCTTGTGAATCGGCGGATATGATGGAGGACGCCATTATTGGTGAGGGGAAGGGAAAGGTGTGCTGGAAAACATGCGAATCGCATGCGCTGTGACCAAGTCCACCAAGTCAAGCACAGTACAACCAAAGCTACAGAGGAGGGGGTGTATCCTGACCTGTTCAATAGGAAGAAAAGGAGGAACGAGAAAAACCCCGCACTTCTCTCTCATTCCTCCTTTCTCTCCTCTTGAACAGGTTGGCATACGCTCTCTCCCTTGTAGCTTTGGCTGTACTAAACGGTTAGTGAGATGGAGTTTTTCTTCCTTTTATTTTTATAGATAGCTTGGGAAGGTGCTTCCAAAGAGGGGGACGCCGGCAGGGGATGTGCTTCCTTGACTTGATTCCAAAGAGAACTGGGCCGCGGGCACCGTGTGAACTTTGAAGTGTTGGAACTGTCACTCAACACGTTGCCGCATTTCTCTGCGTGCGCAGAGCACCCGAAGTGGCGATCTCCCGCATTCTTTGCTCCCTTGACTCAGAATCGAGGGGCAGGTGCGTCACGGCTCCTAAGAGGTGGGTGCGACAGACACTCCGCATGCAAGGCACGTGCTTCACGCTCCTTGCGCATTTATAGCGGCGAAAGACGATATACCTTTCGCAGCTAAGCGTTTTTGCGCACATCTTGGAAGGGTTGCGCTGGCTTACATACTGTAATTTCCGCGGATTGTCCTTCGTATCAAGCATCTCCACATCTCTGGCCGTCGATACATTTCGAATAATCCGGTTCAAAATGCATGCGTTTCGATCGGGACCACGTCAAACTTAAAAAAATGCGATAATTCGTAAAAAGCGATTTCGTTATAACGAGAGATTACTGTACAGTAAACTTTCGTTAATTCTACCTCGACAGGACCTTGAAATTTGGTCGAATTATCCGAATGATCGAATTAAAAATAAAGGACAGTTAAAATAACTTCCTTTTATTGTCCAAGTACTCACGGATGGTCTGCTGCCATCTGCGCGCTTAAAACGGTGTCCAAAAGCATTATCACAAAGGACGTTTCAATACGCTGGTCCGGAGACCAGCGTAACAAAAAGTCACATTCCAAAAAAATTGCGCACTACAAAAACAAAACAAAAAATGAAAGCCGCTTACAACTCCCTGTAACGCCGAATTAGAGCGCAGCTCTTGAGGAGGAGGAGGGAAGGGCACTGGGGGGGGGGGTTAAACTAACCAGGGGGGGGGTCACGTTACCTTGGGGGTCACGTGACCCCCAATGCCGATGATGTCATCACTGACGTCACTGATGACGTCATCAGTGACGATGACGATGCGGGTACCGATGACGTCATTAGTGACGTCACTGATGACTTCACCAGTGATGATGACGATGACGATGCGAATGTCGGTGACGTCATCAGTGACGTCGCTGATGACGTCATCAGTGATGATGACGATGACGATGCGGATGCCGGTGACGACATCAGTGACGTCACTGATGACGTCATCAGTGATGATGACGATGACAATGCGGATGTCGGTGACGTCATCAGTGATGATGACGATGACGATGTGGATGCCGGTGACGTCATCAGTGATGATGACGATGACGATGTGGATGCCGGTGACGTCATCAGTGATGATGACGATGACGATGTGGATGCCGGTGACGTCATCAGTGATGATGACGATGACGATGCGGATGCCGGTGACGTCATCAGTGATGATGACGATGACGATGTGGATGCCGGTGACGTCATCAGTGATGATGACGATGACGATGTGGATGCCGGTGACGTCATCAGTGATGATGACGATGACGATGCGGATGCCGGTGACGTCATCAGTGATGACGATGACGATGTGGATGCCGGTGACGTCATCAGTGATGATGACGATGACGATGTGGATGCCGGTGACGTCATCAGTGATGATGACGATGACGATGTGGATGCCGGTGACGTCATCAGTGACGATGACGTCATCGGGGGGTCACGCGACATCGGCGGGGGTCACGTGACCTCGAGGAGGGGGCCACGTGACCTCAGGGGAGTCACGTGACTTCGGGGGGTCACGTGACCCCCCACGAGGTCACGTGACCTTGGTGGGGGGCTCGCGCGGTGCATTATGGGACATTTCCCATGATGCACCGCGCGGTTACGCCGACGCCGACGGCGACGCCGCTCAAGCCGGAAACGGGCCCCTAAGAGCTGCGCTCTAAAAAAAGCTAAAAAATAAGTTTGACGAGCCGACTTTGGCGCCGAACTGCCACACCGTCATCGACACAAAAAATTTAAAAAAAAAAGGGAACGAGAATTTGCGCTTTTTGGCGCGCAAGATGGGCCGCACACGATGCTACAGAAAAACGCTTTGAGAGAGCGCTCCGAGAAAGCTTTACGAGCTGACTTCGGCACCAGGCAACCAGACCGTCAGCAACAAAAAAAAAAAAAAAGGAAGAGAGAATTTGCGCTTTCCGGCACGTAAGATAGACCGCACACGATGCTACAGAAAAGCGCGCGACGTACGCGCTTTGAGAGCGCGCGCCAACGAGTTAGTTAGGCGCGCACTGTCTCCGCACCCAACCCCGTGCTCGCGCTACTCCACGCCAGATTGGTTGCGCTGGCTCGTGTCATTCACTACGGTCCATCTCAACGGTGTAGAGGAGTAGGCGCATATTTGCACACGTTCGGCTTGGCAGCGAAGGGCCCGTGTTGCACCGTACGTTGGTGGTTTTTCTGCCGTGGTGCTGTGCAATGTGAGCCCGCGCGCATTCGCTCTGGACGAATTATCCGATGCGGAGTCTTCCCAAGTTTGAACTATCAAACTTTTCCTCCCATAGAAAAATAGGGGCGTTTGCTGGGACTTTTTTACACGATCGAATTAAACGAAAAGTCGAATTAACCGAGGTCGAACTAATGAAAGTTCACTGTATAAGGCTTTCGCCTTAATAACAGCTGTCCATAGGGTATCAAAGCATTGATCTGTCGGCAAAAGTTGAAGATGTATCCATGTCATTTTGGACACAATTTTTTTCTTCATTGGCTATACAGCCTGAAAGTTTGTCTGCTGTTTGTGTCCCTTGCGCGTTTGTTTACCCCCTAACGCCCCTACGTGCTTCCGTTTACCCCTGACCTCGACCAATGATGGCACGTGCTCGGCTGCCTCGTCATTGCGCATTCCCCACACATTCTCTATGTTGCCTTTTGATTGGCAAGCTCCTCCTTGAATTCCGATGCACAAGAGACACATTTTGGAACACTTGTATAACGTTTAAAAGCCAGCATTCTTTTTTTTTTTTTTATTTCTTAACCAGGCCATCATTTTGGGGTTTGAATGTTTATTGTTGAGTGGTGGGGGCTTCAGCAACATCCACAGGTTAAGGGTCATATCCTCTTACCATTTGCCTTCCCCATATAAAGATGAATGCAGTTGCATTTAGAGCTTCTTTAGCATTAGCCAGAGTGTGCAGCACTTTTTGATTTGTTGTTTTTCAGGGGAATCCCACCACTGGCCGAGCCGATGGTTTCAGGTCGGCCACAGTGCTGTGATCTACGAAATTCTCAAGGACAAAGAACTGGCGGCACCCAAGTTGACAGACGCCTGGCTGGGGGTGGCTTTGCATTTTAGCAACTGGTGGCAGTTCCCAAACTGTGTGGGTGGCATCGAGTGGTAGCACGTCGCCATTATAAAAACCTGCAAAGTCCGGAACTGTTTACTATAACTACACAAACATATAGTATCCTTCTTTTTTCACTTGTTGATGCTAGTGGCAAGTTCCTGTATATCGATGTCAGGACGCCCAGCTCCAAGGGAGACACTGCCATCTGGCAAACCACTCCTCTTCAGAAGGCCGCCTGGAAGACACGAGCACTTCGTCTGGGCTACAACTTCCACCTGTGATCGTGGGGGACGATGCATTCCCTCAATTCATCCAACTAGATGAAGTGCTTTGGCGGAAACAGTCCAACACCGGAACAAAAGATCTTCAAGTATTGGTGAGTTTCATTACAAATCTTTAACCACACACCTGTTCAGTAAAGGTTGTCTGAAACCGCTTGGCATAGTATATTGTGATCACCTTCACGGCGCAGAGGCAATGTTTTGGCCTTCGGAGCACTAAGAGAAGGGTTCAAACTCCGGACAATCCCTTCCCCGAAAAGCCTTTGGAAAGCCGTGTATAGCCTCAGTTGCTTTGCATTGTAAAACCCCCAATATTTTTTTTTTAGTATGGTGCAATTTGTGTGCACTGAAGTTTTATGGATTACAAGCGCACAAGGGAACAAGGCGCAGTGCACACACAAGTACCTAGGTACAATGAACTAGGACGCACCCTTGTCACGTTTATCAATATTTATATTCGCTCGACTACACATCTTCTCGTTTCTGCGGGATAAGCGAAAGGAATGAAATCAGCTTAGTTGCACATACTCGTCTATACCAGACGTCTTGTCTGTGATCCATGAAAGTTTGCGGTGCACAAATTTGACAGTCAGATACAATTTCAATACAAATGATTGAAGTTTCCTTTTGCTTTATTTCTTTCGTTCTGGTTGTCCCGAGCACGTCGCATGACCGAAAATGCATTCACTCTTCTGGCCCACAGATTTCGGTTTCTCTTAACCACTGTGCAAGACCAGAGAGGGTGCGTTTGATGGTACAGGCACCATGTGTTCTGCACAATTTCCTGGAGGGACATCCAGACCAAGTGGAACAACTCGGGACAAGCAAAGCACCTGGAAAGAAGCCAACTTTCTTCAGCCTGAAGCCGTCAAAAGCTCTCCCCAGAGCACTTGCTGCAGCGGTGCGAGAAAGGCTGTGCAACCATTTCAGTGGACAAGGTGCCGTGTCTTCGCAGAACAAAGAAGCTGGCATTGACATTAGCCACCTCAGGAAGAAGGCGACAGTGTTGGTGCCTCCAGGCATAAAGGGGGACACTACCTGGGAATGTCAACTTCGAACCGCTCACTGAATTGGTGTGAAATCTGCAGGTGGGGCGTTTGTAGCCATATAGAAGGAGGGCATGCAAAGTTTCAGCCCTGTGAACCAATTTTATACCCCCAGAACGAAGTAAAGCATAGCTTTGGATGGAATCTGCTGAATGGATCTATAGTTGAGAAATGGTGTTGATAACCACAAATTTTTCTTGTGGAATTCATACTGGAATACCTTTTGCCAGTTACTATGAAAAGAAATTTGAGAAAATATGCATTTTCCAGGTAAAACATAATAAAGGAACATAAAAATGCGAAAATCTAAATTCGTAGTAACCGGCTCCATAAAATTTTGGCACATAAGCCGAAGATATTAAGTCTCTCGGCAGTTTATACTGAAACAATAGTTTAATTAAGGTGGGATTTATGCCAAAATGTAGATTCCAGGAAAACACGTTCAAAGTTCTCAAACCTCTAACTTTTCTTTAGCATTGGTGGACTGAAAATAATTTATAAAAAAATAACTATGCACTGTAAACATATGAAACTTTCTGGGAATAGTATTCTCTATATGTTGGTAGATGTAAATGGGGCATTTTTCAAAATCACTTTTTTGCAGAAATTTTTTTTTCGGGGTAGTGTCTCCCCATCCTGTTTAAGGTTGCCTTGTACAGCTCTACAAGGGACTGCAGTTCCACATAATTGTTCCTTCTTTGTTGTACATGCTACATTTTTGCTCAAAAACACGGAAGTATTTTTCAAACTGAGGCTTTTATGTGTGCTAGCACGGAGCAGAAAAAAAAGCTGAAGCGATTTGTTCATTGAAGTTTGCATACATACCAAACTTGTGTTTGTTTCAGGGGAATATATATCAAAGTGAAACATGAGCAGTACCAAAAATCGACCCTAGGCAGAGGGGGGGTCCAGCAGCTTGCAACTTACTGCAAGCTCTCTGGTAATATCTACAATAACTTACATTTCAACGCAAAGATTTGGTTATGTCATGCAATAGGTATTAGTTCACAATAATTGCTTGCATTAAAATAAAATGCAGAGGCATGCTGTGAGACGTGTTTATTCCAGGTGTACAGTGACTGCCAACAGAACCGCTATCTGGCATCTCGCCCTCGCCTTGGCACGGCCACCGCCGTGCCAAACGCAGCACTGTCATCTAGTGTTGGTGCCTCCATGCGCTCTGTCAGCTTTGCAAGCGCTTCCGTCCTTTGTTCCATAAGGGACAGTTCTGCCCCATCTTCATTTTTTTTGAAGGATCCGAAGCTCATTCTCTCTCAGCCAGGGAGGGGCTTGCCCGGGGCGGCTCCAGGGCTCGGTGCAGGGCTCTGTCCAGAGCACACATTCCGGGCTCCTCTCGTCCGAATCCCACAGCCGCATGCCAACAGAGTCGCTAGAAACCTGCACATGATTGTGTCATAAATGCAGCTGTGTCTTCAGCAATGGCCGTGGGGGACCTGTGAAGCCTGCCATATAAAAGATACTTCGATACAGGTGCAAAGTCCCAACTGTTCTGACAATACCTCCTTCATGGTTTTCTTCTTTCTGGTACCTCCATGGTACAGTAAAGCGTACAGGTATTATGACAAATGTATAAGGCAGCAAAGAAAAAGCATTCCTTCCCACTTGAGGACGTTGCAATAAGGCTGGAAGTTGGTTACTGTTTGACACTCCAAACCCGAGAAAAAGGTAAAAAAAATGTAAATGTCTAAAAATAATTGGTTGACTGTAATCACTACAGTCAAGATGTTTCGTGCTTATTCATTTGAACCTTCAGCTCTGGTTTTATTATGTGAAATCTTCCTTGCTCTCGTTTACGCGCTACCACAGTCATGCATGATTAGAAAATTTTGAACGCACAACAAAACATAGCGCACTTACCTTGCCCAGGGGTACCTACTTCCGCAAAGTCAACGCTGAAGATCCCTGTCCCTGCTCAGGTTGTCGCTCCATCCAGGAAGCGCAAGGCAGAAAAAAACTTCCATTTCCCGCTGAACACTTCTTCAGCTTCTTGGCCACTTTTTGTCTTTAAAATCTTCATTGTTCCATCCCTGTAGGCTCTTCTTTCATTCTGAAGAAAGCCTTTCAGAATATCTGTTCACGACGTGAACAGTAAAAATAATAAAACAGTTGTCAGAGCTGGGAGAACACAGGCCACACTATATATGCACAAGCTGTGACACTAACAATTTGATTAAATGGATAACCTTATAGTTAATATGCAACCTCAGGGAAACATGCTTGCTCAGGTTCGTTCGCTACCGGTGGGAGCACCTGGATCAAAAACTCGAGCTGCAGAACCGCAGGCATACCTAAGCCACAGCCGATGATAGATCTGCACACACGCTCTCGTCAAGTGCCGGAACTCGATTTCCACCCCCGCCTGTTTCGATTTGGATGAGCATCATAACAGCCTGTGGTTGTGAAATCTCTACGGCGTGGTGCACATCAAAAGAGCTTACTGCACTGGTCAAATTGCTCCCCCTTGAAGCTGGCAGATACACTTCCCACAGTCTAAACATACAAACAACAAATTTGACTACATTCAAGCGTCCTGTGAGGTTGTGATAGTGTTGTACATGTCAGCAGCCGCAGGGCCCATATGTGCACTGAACAAAGACGTCACTCACCCACTGTGTACGGCGCAAATTGCGGGAACCGCAGTAACACTTCTTCGGCAATCTTCTCCCATATTGACGCCTTGAGGTTTGTTTTCAAATAGTTTGCTGCTTATGTCCTAGAGCGCAGGAAACTCCTCAATGAGAGAAATAAAAAAAATATATGGCGTCGTTATTCAACTTTGCCATTTCATGTGGGACTACTACCACAGCACTACTATGACAGTAATGGCACAGGCGATTCCAAAAAGTGTGAAAAGAACGCGGAGGCCCCCGTGGCCATACGAGGCAAAAGAGTATCGCTAAAAGCAGCAAAATGCGAACTACTCCGCCGCCCACCTGCGGAGCTTTCGTGCTGACAGAAGGAGCCCTCCGCGTCTCCGCCACGGAGGAGGACGGCGCCGCGAGGCATCAAAAAGGGATGACGTATATTTCACGCGATGCGCGATCCACGGAGGAAGGTGGCGGATTTCTTCTTTGTGTAGATACCTCGAGGTCATCCTAGAAGTCGTCCTTGAGTTTGTGCTAGACCTCGTCCTTAAGGTCGTCCTAGATGTCATCCTTGAAGTCGTCCTAGACGTTGTCCTCTAGGCGTCGTCCTCGAGGTCGTCCTAGATGTCGTACAGGTAACAGCTTCGCTGGTCCTCCTTCACGTGAAGTGGAAGGGCTCTACAATTTTATTGAAATAAAGATTTTTTTCTGAAAAATTTGAATTCTGAGGCTATATCCTCCTTTCAAACCCTGTTCTGTCGGACTCGGTCGTAGTCGGTTGCAACAGTCCCCAAAGTCGTGGAGTGTAAGGTCAAAGTCAGTCTTCATTGAAATAAGGTCCACCGCGAACCCTCTCCTTCTCCCAGAACGTTGCGACCGCGGTTGGTAAGGCTGTGCAATGTTTCAGACAAAGTCAATGGCTAGATAAAGATTTACTGAAATGCTGCACACAGACGTTTGTAAAGCTTCCGATTTCGAGCTCTGTTTTCGTAATGCCATCCCGGCCACAGGCCACGCAGCAACGCCGTGTCAATGCGCATTGATAGCATGCCGCGCACGGACACACACACACATATGCACCAAACAAGAAAGTTGCACAAGACCCTGCTCCTTGCAATTGGCAAGGCACCCAATATTTGCCAACACGATCGCCAACTTCCTCACTTCCCAGCTTCGCTCTTTGTCGCTTCTTTCGCCCACGCGCTCGCTCGTTGTGCCTGGTTGGTTTTTGTATTTTCTTGTTGACACATTTTTTTTACGCAATTTATTTTTTAATCTAAGATCAGCAATGGCTAGGGAGCCTAATGAAGAGAACATAGCAGTTTAGAAATGTGCTCTCACGGAACAAGCGTTCACGCCGTATACTGATCGGTCGTGTTCATTGCTGTTCATCGCGTGTATGCAAGCCAGACTTCCCAATAGTAAAACATTCTTTTATCAGCATTTCTCGTATAAAACCATGCAACTAATTCAAGTTTTTAGTTTATTGTACCTCCTGTGCAGCCACACAAGATACATACATAAGAAAAGAACATTGTTCTTTTTTAGCTTCTTTTAAACGTTTTGTGCTTACCCACCGAGACATAGCCCACCTCACATTTTTTTATGAATTTCAGGCGGCAGGAGGGTGGGCGATGACTCAGGACATTACGGTACTCATAATTGCAAATATGGGGTGGCTCACTCAGGGTGAAGTGGCCAAACAAAAACGCCCTCTCCAGGACAGTGGTGCACCTGGCAGATATTTCCAACCCTGTACCGAACTTTGGCCAAAGTTTCATGATCAGTGGCTTATAGAAGGACTCTGGCACTACTTATCACTGCCTACTGTGTGGATTACTGTTCACAAGGTCTGTAGACTTCTCCTCTACTTCATTGGCAGCAATACCAAGATCTGTAGAGGTTCTTCAGTTGTCAGTCGAGAGAAATTGGCATTCCTTAAGAGTTAAGTGTTAGAGAACCCCCGGACCGGGAGGAGAGGCCCGACTCTCGTTGCCTCACCTTCCTGCAGCCGCAGCCACTCGTCGTCGTCGTCGTTGGGACTCAGGTCCTGAAAGGGCTTCGGGAAGCTGAAGGCACAGCCCGGAGGAGAGCAGGCTTCCTCAGCGAGGTTAGCGCACACTCCGGCGGCCGACAGGATCCAGGCATTGCTCAGGGACGGGCAGTCATCTTTCTCACTCCCCTGCGACTGAGGAGTCCACAACACGTTTGCCGTGTCGGCATTGTTTCGTTCGGAACTGTTGAGCATACCCGGAGCACGGAACCTTCTCCAACCTCTTTCGAAAACGGTAATATCCGTATAAGCTGCTTAAATGAAGAATAAAAAGAACCCCATTGTGTGAAATCCGAAACTTTGATAAAGAAAAAAAGAAGAAAATTTCGACTCGAAGAACGAGACAACAGGCAGGGAGACGTTCCCCTTGCCTGTCGTCTTTTCTTCTACTTGGAAGTTTCTTATTTTGTCCCTCACCACAGTCTCGGGTTTTACACAATAGGTACAGTAGGCTCGCGATAATTCAAACTCGAATATTTCATACTTCTGGTTAATTCAAACAAACTTCAAAATTTTGGTTGTCCCGCTATGTTTTGAATGTATCCATAAGCCACTTAATTCGAGCGGTGTTTTCGTGTAATTCATACTTTTTGTTCTTGTGGTCCCACTGAGTGTGCTTCTTTACGAGCACCAGCGCACTGCAGAGAGGCGATACCTGCAGAGCTTGCTTTTGTGAGCGTTGCTTCTCAGCAGTGCACAGGGGTGGAAGCAAGCTTCAGCCTTTTGGAGCAGGTCTGGGAGCAGCAAAGGTGCCCCTTTGGAGCAGCTTTGGGGCAGTAAAAGTTCAGCTTGGGAGCAGCTCAGGAGCAACAAAAATCGAGTTTCGTAGCAGTATATGCAAATCTTGGAGCTGCTTGGTGCTATAAGCACAGATGTGTTTTCCGATATACGAAAAGAAATATGAATAAAAAAGCATCTCCATGTGACGTTCCAGAACCATTTCCAAACATGACCTTTCCTTAAATATATTCCAGCCAATAGTAAAAAAGATATTTGAATGGCTGCCATTGAGAACTGTCCTGGTGGTAGCGGGTTGGTTCCTCTCATGGATTTACAATGGTAGGCACAGGCAACTAAAGAAAAACAACTTAAACCAGACGTTCCATAAGTTAAAAACAAAACCATTTCAAGCTGCAACAGTATGGTATGAAATAAAGTCCAATACTAACCACAGTTTGTCATTAGGAAATACAAATGTTTCAAGACCCTGTTTAGCAAACAAACGTATTCCAATACTCAACAGAGTTCAAATCTACTCTATCTGATAAAAGTACAAATGCAAAATATTGAAAACTTTATGATACCACCTATACCATTTCTGCTCATACATATGCACTTAATTAACCTTTACTAAAAGAGGCATCACTGACTAAATAGAAACAAAAAAGCTTGATTAGGAGTTTAATAAAAAAAAAGAAATTGACTGACAAAACTAGCAAGTAAGACCACGAAACGGAAGATTTTCGCGGAGCGCAAGTTCGTCTGCTTCTTGCACAAGGGTCGCGTGACGTCAAAATGCCGAGCTCTTATTGGCTGATTAAAAAAATAGTGGGTATATCTCAAAGCACCGAGCATTGAGGTCTACCCACTATCATTTCAATCAAAACCAATCGGAGCTCGGCGTCGTTCTGAAGTCAGCGCATCTCCCGTGCAAGAAGCAGACGACTTGCTCTCCCCATTGCTTGGATGCGTTCTAGCACAACGGTTTAGAATTTGCTTCGCTCAGCAGGACATTCCATGCACTGTTCTCCTCGTCCTCCCGCCGGCTTGCTGTTTGGGTGCCAGCAGGTGTATTCGCCACGTACGTCGTTTACAAGAAACTCTACAGACGATTGAGGCAACCAATTATCGCTTTTATATGTAACGTTTACGACACGAATGAGGAACGCGGAAGCGGTCTCAGCAAAAGCACCCCAAACATGCAAAAATAGATATATACTATGCCAAATGTTTATTTTTTATAGAGTAGTTATTGCTTTCCTCAGAAATTAGATGATAGGTAAACAAATGCCAGCAAGCTCTTATGTACATTTATACATATAACATAAGGTCCTGAAAGAATGCTCACCCAAAATGAAAAGTAAATTGTGGTGTGTGTGTGTGTGTTTGTGTGCATGCGTGCGCGTGTGTCGAAGGGGGGGGGGGGGGGGCACTACAAGCTATGTGAAACGGAAACTCTTCAACTTCAAAGTTTCTTAACTTTTCCCTCACCACAGTCTCGGGTTTTAAACATAATGATTAACTATCACCAGCTCGCCTGCGCACTCACTGCCTTTTCATTACTGATATATATCGCAGACACGGCGAACTCGCGTGTGCGAAAAGTATGTGGGAATTCGCTCTCCTGTCACGGGTACGGCAGCAGAACGCGGAAGCAGCGCATTTGCGCTTCACAGTGCGATATTGACGCAAGAACCCGGCCCCCTCAAACTCGGGTGTCACAGGAACCAACATCGCGCGCAAAGATCACCGACAAAAAAAAAGAAAATGTGGGAACGAGTTTGGAATTTGCATGTCATAGAAGGAATGCCCCGCATAGTACAGATGCTGCAGATTCGCGTGCCACGGTGCGATAAGCACGAGAGAACCCGCGGCGAGCACGCTCGTCGCGTACCAATATCGCAAATCACGCAATAAATAAAATAAAAAAAAACAAAAAAAAAAAACGGCATGTGCGATTTTTGGGGGGCGGGCGTTTGTACGAGACTTTACGGCGATTTAATCCGTGTGTGTCGTATTTCGAATACACTCGGTCGTGCTCAGTGCCACTGTGCAAAAAAAAAAAAAAAAAAAGCCAGTTGCTAAATTAACGGATGAAGAGTACCGAGAACGTAGGTGCCCCACGTTTCACATGCAACACAATTACATATAAATTTGCTATGCATTATTTTAGAAAACTATAACTGTCTGCACATCGAATAAGCAACTTAAATCAGAAGCATGTTAGAAACCTTATTTCTGGTATAAAAACTCAGTGCACCTCAGAATCGAGGGTGCGTTGAAATTGAGTAAATACGGTACTCTCTTGGAGCTTTCAAGTGCAGCATGTCTCCACTAAAGTATATAGAAAATAAGAAAGCTTTACAAAGAAGATGTGTACACCATGTAGCATTGGCTACTACCTGCAGAATTGGATCAAACATGGCAAGGTCCGAAAAAAAGAAGCCTCTTGGTGGCCGCATGGCGTTGCAAACGTTATCGTCCTCTCCCTCCGTCGTCGTGGACCTAACAGACGCGTCCGTTTCTTCCTCCGTAGTCCGAGAATCCAGACTCAGCTGGTCCAACGCCATGATCCGGTGGGAGACGGGACGTTCCGACAGCGAGTCCCCTGCTCCCATTGAGGACACCTCTGGCAACTTGGTGCTGGGGTGATAATCGAAAGAAAACAGTCAGAAAGAAGAAAACATGTTTGTCACAAATTATAATTAACTTTGGTTGGATAGCACATTATTATTGAATTAATATATTAAAGGGATACTGGAATGAAATTTTAGCACCTATTTTATCGTCTGAATGTCAACCACGTTCTGGCCACACCACAGAGACACCAATTTAATGCGAAAACATTAACTGTCCCAAGGAGTGAACCGGTGTTATCAGCTTTTGAAGCCGTGTCAAATGGCACCTAAGTTTCCCTGTCCCAATGGAGCAAAGCCTGTCGTCTGTAGCAGGGATTTAATGGATAGGCTCCCATTGGCAGGCGCACATCATAATTTCAAGGAACGAGGCTCCCGTTGGCTAGCACGCGTCATAGTTTCAAAGAACGCCACCTCATGGCACTGTGGGCCCTGCGCCAATAGAAGGAACACGGTGGCGCACGCTTGGCCACTTCTGCTCCTCTGAACACCGACGAAAATGGCGGTGCCTCAAGCATCTACATCAGCAGCGGCCGCAATTTCGGCAGTAGCAAAACCTGCCCGTCCACGCAAGTACACCACAGACAAACTAAGGGAGTGGAATAATGCAGATCAACAAGCGAGGAGGCAGGCAGCGAAATCCACCCTTGTTGTCAAATCTCTGATACACGGCGGGCGGAACGAGCAGCAGCGCAACGCGCTAGGAGACAAAACAAGGCCTTTCGAAAGCGTGAGGCTCAAGCGGATCATGATTCAAAACGTCTCATGCGGCAAAAGGATGAGGCCCTTGAACAATGCGAGGCGGAAGCAATACGTCGCAGGTGGCATGCTTTCGCATTCCCAACTCATGAGAAGTGCTTAGGTGTCCTCGGACTTCTTATTTTGTTTCAAAAGACACCAAACAATCATTATTTAAAATAAATAAATCAATTACCAGATTGCACCTGGTGGATGTTCCCAAAGCTAATTGGAATGTTGTTCTGACCCCCTCCCCACAAAAGCAGCAACACTCCGCGAAAGTATGGCAACAAGCTGCATGAGCACGTTCCCTGTCGAACTTAGCCTAACCGGAATTTCCTTCTCTTCCGCGCCTACCGTATTCAGGGGTGGAACTCATGATATGTAATTGGGAGCAGCCACGGGAGCAGCTGAAACAGCTGTTTTGGAGCAGGTTGGGAGCAGCTAAAACTACATTCTGGAGCAGGCTAGGAGCAGCTCAGATCAGTTTTCATTGCACTTCAGCTTGTGTCTTAGACAAGCACAGGAGCAATTTCAATTGTGCTTAGCAGCACATATGAACATGAGTGGTTAGGGACCTAGGTAGATGGTATAACAGTTGAACAGGTGCGAAAACTTGAACCTTTGTAAGCCTTAATGAGAACCAAAAAGAAAGTATGTTATATTTCTGAAGATAGTGTCCTTGATAATTTCTGAGTGGCTTTCAGCTGCTCAAAATGCAAACCAGTACTGCTTATCGCATAACCCACACGTGCCCGACATAGTAATTATATGTGCGAACCACGTGATGTGCGAAAGAAACGGACGAGCAGTTGCGCGGAGGAACAGGGCAACACATTTTGAGTCTATACTATTATGCAACTCAATATTGAATGAAGCAGCAGACTCCGATTAACGGAGTTATCATATTGAAAGCGATAAGCAGGAGCAAGGTTAAAGTACGCCGAGCAGATCTGCCACTCGCGTGAGAGCTGTTGGCCGGCAAGGTTTTGAATCGGACCGCGTTTCAGTTCTATCAAATCACAATTTATCTTGCGGGAATGCGGTTCCAACTTCTAGCGATGAAGTACCAAAAGGAATCGTTAACTCATTTGTTTACAACTGGCTGACGTCCGGATCCCTTGCTGCAGAGCCTTAAGCAATTGGACGCTTAACAACTCGACTTTCTTAACTGCTGACGGTTGAAGAATAACAATCCAGTCGCAGGTGGTGTGGCGCTTGGAATCACAACCCCGAGTTTTTTCACGCGCTTCCAACTCGGGATACACAGGAAGAATAAACAGAACAAAGGATTGCAGGGTCAACTAAGCTAAACGCGCTCATTGTTGCCAGTCGAGTTGACAGAAACCAAAACCAAGATAGAATAAATCTTTTTTGCGCACGTTTAGCGATTTGGTACATAAAGGTGCGAGGTACTGGCTGCGGCGCTGTTTCAATAACATGGTGCAGGATGGCGCAGACAAATGTGTCTGGTGCAAAATGGCGCAAATGGCGCAGCCGTTCCACCCCTGCGTACTCTACTCCTGTGGGGAAGAGGAAGGGGGGAGTCTAAAGAGGAGGTGAGTCACCGTATTTATTCAAACACAAGTCAACCTTTTTTTTTCCGGAAATGTCGTCAAAAAGTAAGTGTCGACCTATAATTGTGACCAAAGAATTTCGACCTACATTTCCGACCAAATTTTGCAACCCTACCGAGGGCATGGAGCTATCGAGTCACCGAGCCGGCGTTGCGGTAGAGCTGTGCCGCTTTTTGTTTCAAAAAGCTTTTGGTGCACGAAAACAACCGCAACAGCAGCAACCGACAGCCCCCCTTGACAGTGGCGGACGCGGATGTCTTCCTCGCTATTTGTGGCATGGGCTCCTAAGTATGAATATTTTTGCCCGGCTTGTGTAGCGTGCTATTTCTGCAGCTAAACAGTGGCAGTTACGACTGGTTGTTGGAATGCGCAGTCGGCTGAGGCGTTAGTCGGGTTGTCAATTTCAAGCCGTGGCCATTTTGAACGGCTGAGTCTCCAGGTCGCTCCAAAAATGTGAGTCCATCTTCTGCTCGTCGATTTGGAGCGGGTCCCATGGAGCGGAATTTCGTCTCCCTCGTAGATTTTGAAAAGTGCTCCGGATCTACCAGTGGAATTCACCATTAGAGTCGACGTAAGGCACTTTGTCAGGGAGGGGCTGAATTCTTTCTAGACATGGGCAAGGCGTAGGTAAGCTATGGAAAGGTCGTTTGGATAAAAAGGTAAGAACAAAATCTGCTACTGCATACTGTACTGCAAATAATGGAGTCTAGCATGGAATCAATGTAAAAGGCAAGTGAAGAACACTAGAAAAAATAAATATTCTCAATTAGACAAAGCGTGCACTGGTGAAGAAAAACTGTAAAGCTCACTAGGCTTCTGCAGGAACGCCATTGAACTTGGAGGGTGACTTTGCCGGAGGTGCCAGCAGTGGAGGGTCCAGGCCAGACATCTCTTGTTCAGGCTCATCGTTCACCTCCTCGCTCCGCTGAGAAGACAATCACATATTTATCAATTAATGACTCAACTGGCAGTGATTTTGAGACTGATACAAACCCTGAAAGAATTCTAATAATAAATTTAGTGCTCCTTAGGCTCTGTCAGGCAGGAGAAAAAAGATCAAGGCAAATTTGAAATGACTCTCCATGCTGTTTGTCTGCGGAGTAACTAGCAACTTCTCTCAGAGAAGTGGTACATATAGTTTGCACCTTGGTGTTAGTTAAAGGGACACTAATACCCCCCGCCCCCCCACTAAAAATGTTTTTTATTTTTTGTCAAGCGATTTAATATGGTCTCAGAAGATTACCTAATTAATATTTTGCAACAGCGTCACATATATTTTTAATAAAGTAAAAAAAATGCAACTGCTCAAAACCAAAACTGAACAAGGGAGGAAGAAGAAATGTAGAGGAGGAGAGAGTTGCTGGAAGTCAATAGCTACACCCAACTGCGTTTTCTTTTTTTTTTTTTTTCCTTCAATGTTCTGGTTGTGCGAAGTAGAAGAAAAACGTGCACGTCCTATGTCGCGCGAAAAACCCAAGACAAGCATGAAATGCTTGTCTTGGGTTTTTTCGACATTTGCACGTTTTTCAAGCTCTTACCTATTTGTATTCATAAGACGAGAGATGTCTTAAGCCAGGAGAAGGATCGGCGACTTGGCGATGTCTTCATGTGAATCAGCTTTGCGGTCGGGCGTGTCATACGGAATAAATCCTAATTATTTTGATCGGTAAACAATTTCTCTTTCAAGGCTAGACCGATTTGCCAGTAACACAAACAACAGTTCTGAAGTAGAGGTCCCATGCCTGTCGTCCAACGCCATTGCTTAGTCCGCTTCGTTCAGCCGTCCAGCCCACGACTCCCGCGATACGACCCCATGTTGAGAATTACGCAGAAAATGCACAGGGTGCTTCTGCTTTTCTGTGCAACCTTTTTTTTTTTTTTTTTTTTCCCACATATTTTTTGTTTTTTAGAAGCCACAAAAATGGGTACCACAGTTTCTTCCATTTTTGATATTGAGTATGTGCCTTCGACAGCCTGCAACTTTGATTATACTCAGTGTGTGTGTCTAAACCATAAAGAATAGCACATGACCACGGAGAAGAGAGTGAGCGCGACTCAAACCGGCGAGTTCTCGATTGGTTGCTTTCAGGCGGAAAGAAAACAAATTTCGAGCCGCAAATCGTGTTCTGTTTAGTTGGGCTCTCATATGTCATGTAAAAATAAAAACATTGGCGTGCATAAACATTCTGTCAGTGCCCCTTTAAGATGTCTTTAAATATAGTTCCAGATGGTTCATTTTTAGTGTGAATTCCGTGCTTCTTAACACATCTCTAATTGGAATGTGCCAAGTAAGATTATTATCTTGAAAGTTGATTAGTGGAAGTTAGGTAACTACCGTAATTTGCTAATGGTAACTTTACGCTTACTACCCAACATCTGCCACAGTCGATAACATTATTTTGCAGGAATTGCTTCTTTGTTTCTAGTGTTCTGTCTCTTTTTTTTTTTAATTATTGTCTTCTTAGAAAAAGACTATTGTATATCCATTACCATTGAGACATTTATATTGAATATTTTGTCAAATCAATAGCGCAGTTACCCCAGTTAAGGTTACCCTCACTTTTGACCTCCAAACCAGTTGACATATGCACATTCTTTTGTAACTGAGGTATGCTTACAAGGTACTCAGCACGTGGAAAAACGGAGCAAACTGCTAATTTTCTAGAATACGAGTTTCAGGGAAAACAGAAACACAATGCAATTTAAAATAAGCCTTGAGCCTCTTCGCACACAACATGGCCAATCACAAGACAGCATTATGAAGACGCACCACCATTAGGATTATATCCCCACACTCTGTCTCAAATGTTGAATTCCTAAGATTTAGCTACCATAACTGCCTGCCCACCAAAACTAATACACAGGTCCTAACATTTGCTATGCATAAATGGATTTACAATCCATTTATGCATGTTTTTCAGTCAGACTTTACGCAAGTTTTTCAGTCAGACTTGGTATTATTATTTTCTTTTAGTTAATCGCTAGCGGACGTTCCTTAGTCAGCTAATGATCGGACTAAGGCACGTCAGTTGCCATCATTACAAAATTAAGAAAAGTGTTTTCAATCAAAATAAATTTACCCGCTGCCTTTTAACACAAAAATAAGCAGTATAGTTTTTGCAGTGAAGCCGACCTGCGGAAACTGCGTTTGGCCGTTACGAGAAAGTGGGAGCGATTTCAATCACTTCTAGAAAAGATACAACAAAAAAAAGGGGGAAATTGCATCAAGCCAATTGAAAGTTCATATGATCAACAGCAATAATAAAAAATTAAACAAAATAAAAAATGGCCTTTTTCGATAAAGTGGGTTCAAAATATAGGTTAATCTCAGTTTCGACAATATCTCAAATTTTATATAAAAAAATTCCGTGAAAATGAAATAAACTAAACTTATGCCCATCGATAGCCCATGTGTAGGGCTACACCCGCATAGTATTTGGTAAGCGACAAATATAATAACTCATGAATTACAAGGCTCTGAAGATGCCACCGGATTGTCAAAGAGACAATGTTTGGCATTTTTTACCACAATAAACAAAAATACAAAAGTACATTTCTTTGAACTAAAAAAATGGTTGAAATAAGATATAAGTGCACAAAAAATAACTGTGAGTTTTGTATGCTTTCTGTATTCATACCAGTGTACAGAACTGGGTACAAAAATCCCGGAGTAAAAAACATACTTTCACCCTGGCTCCACCTATTATTTTTTTGTGAAGCAAAATTTTTTTTTTTATTTGGAAAGCGGTTTTGTTTTTAGCAGAAAAGGGGAAATCACATATATATATATATTTTTTAAATCAAAAGACCCACACCGACAAGGCTGTTCGATTTCAAATGAAACCACCCATATACACTCCGTGCGGGAACTATAGGGGGCGCTTTGAAAAACGCGCGCAGCGCCGCTAGCGGAGGAGCTGGCGTTCGACTGTGAGGCGCGTTCAGCAGCCTGCGGCGACTTTTCGCATGCCAAGCTGTGGCGGCGGAAGCGCGCACGGGCGAAACTTTTGCTTTTTGAGCCGATAAGTTGAGGGTGACGTTGCATGAGTACTGGGGTAGACCTAAGAAGGGCATCTAGCTGTTCTCCACTTCTTATATATTGAGTTTGAGTCGTTATTAGGGGTAATTTCTCTAGTTGCGGCCGAATTCCGAAAAACAAGACGGCCGCCACCTTGATTGCTCTGGGTGGGAAATTTATTTCGCTCGTCGCTGTAAACCTAGAACTGCTGGAACGATGATATTTGGAGGCGAGTGGGATGTTCACTAAGTTTGTGCAGGAAGAGTGCCAAGTTTCTTTAAGACAGCAGGTGTGAGAGTTAAGTTTCTAATGAATAAAGAAACAAAGCTGTACGGGATATCCATTATTCGACCCAAAATGTTGTGTTATAGCGGGCTGTGTAAAGCGCAGATTTGGGCACACAGGTGCTTGGTCTTGACAGTAACATGATACAGCACTTATTATAAAAAAAAAAAAAAAAGGTGGCATAGGGAAACCAGGTGAAATGGTTTGGGCGGTGTAACTCAATGGGAACCGGTTTTGGCAATGAAAAGGCTGTCAAGAGAATATCACTGGTCGGGGGAGGTGGAGACTTTAGAGGTAGGAAGGGACTAGGGTGGACTGTACTTCCAATTGAAACAACTTTACGAAAGGTGGTTCCAAAGCCGAGAAAACAAAGTTGTCGACCAAAACACGGTTTGGCCGCCAAGGGCTTTTGCGGTCTGCTGTTGTGTAATAACCTGTTGTGCGAGGTCCTGATTTTCGGCGCACAGGTATTTTGACATGACCGTCACTTGGCACAACACTTATTATAACAAAAAGAGTTGGCATAGCGAAACCAGGTGGAAATTTAGTTTGGGCGGCGTAACTAAATGGGAACTGGCTTTGACCGTCAAAGGCTGTCAGATAATACCACTCATCGTAGGAGGTGCACACATTACAGGTAGGAAGGGACCAGTGGACGGTAATTCCAGTTCGAACCACTTTGCAATAGGTGGCTCTAAAGCCGAGAAAAACAAAATTGTTGTCTACAGAACTCGGGGTGTCAGCGTTTCCACATCCAAAAGGAGGCTGATCAAGAAAGAAAGCACACCACATTAACTTCCATACTCAAACGTTGTATCTCCAGTGATTCCGAGTTTCATTGTTGTTTTCTTTAGATTTATATTTGTCACTTTTTTTACCGTTTGAATTTTTCTTCATGAAGTACAGATTGCGTGCCATAGTTGTCCGGAAATATCATCGACACGGACGATGGGGACGAAACTTCTTTGGAGGGCATTCCTCCAACGAAATTGGCACTGCATACCCGCGAGTGTGGGATGGCGTTTCAGTTCGTCCCATCGGCGCTAACATATGTAGGCGTTACTGGTACGAAAACAAACGCAGAGCGCAAAGCGGAAGTGTAGCTAGAACATGTCAGCCGTGCCGACAGAGTGGCACACATGATCGGGAGACCAAATTTCTCGCGTCGTACGGCACGGCTACATCGTTGTCGCTTTTCCACAAAACATCGGCGAGGTGAAAAACTGTGAAACTTTGTCTCCACGAGATACGATGCATAACTATTGAAGCACTTAATGACGCAGCACAGGCAGCAAGCACTTCATGCTGTGAACTCAGCGCAACCGCACCACTCCGACTTCAATGCGTACCAACGTACGCGGCGTGGTTTCGGTTTCGTTTTCTCTGGGGTACTCACTGCCTACCTTCGGTACCGGCCGCGCGGCGGCGCGCCAGTCGCGTCGCACGGAGTGTATAGCAAGATTAAGAAATTAAATTAAAGGTTACCTGCCTGCAACCTGCACCATACAGCTTAACCATGTTGAATATACCTGAGACTGGGGTAGAAAGGAACATAAAAGTCGAAGAAACAGAAAGGGACAGGACGACGTCTCAAACTCAGCTACCAGGTTTATTTAGTCCTCCTCCTTATATAGCCCACAAACAGCCCCTTTGTGTTGGTGGTGGTTTGTTGCCCCTTTGTGTTGGTGGTGGGCTGTTTGTGGGCTATATAAGGAGGACTAAATAAACCTGGTAGCCGAGTTTGAGACGTCGTCCTGTCCCTTTCTGTTTCTTCGAATTTTACGTTCCTTTCTACCCCAGTCTCAGGTATATTCAACATGGTTAACATGCACCAGCTCGCCTGCACCCTTACTATTTTATCTCTGACCATACAGCTTGAAAGTTAAAAAAAAAAGAACCTTGCAACATGGTTATGATGGGACTCACCTCAAAGAACTTGACAAAGACTTGGCTGTTGAACAGGACGGGGTACTTGGCAGCAAACTCCAGGAGGTGCAGTGCAGACTGACGGCGCTCTTCGACCACATCCTCTTCAAAACGACCTTGAGGTAATAAGGGAGGTAAAACGAAAACATATCACCTCGTCATTGCCTCACATACAAACATCAATGGGGTACTGAAGCCATTTCCAACATTTCATTTTTTAGTTATCATTACATGGTTGCAACATGTTGCAGAGACATTGAAGGTGATAAAGACAGAAATCAGTGCATGAGCTTTGAAACTAAATCCCAAAGGACATAGTAGGAGCTTCAGCTGCTTCGAATCAGTAAGTCCTTGATACATAAACCTAGCTTTTCCGTCAGCACATGTGATGGCACGAATTGTGCTTACCTACAATTTGATGAGAACTGCAAACAGTGGCATTGGAACAGAGAGGGAAAGGGGCAATCCCCCCCACCCCAAAGAAGAAGAAAAAAATTCCACAATGTTTCTTTTTGCTACTTCCTCATCTTCTGAACCGTTCTAATGCCACTGACTGCAAAGTCAAATGGGCTTACATATTAAACTAGCTACGCTGACACTAATACACCAGCCACAAGGTAAAATTTAAGATCAGTTCCATCCACTAACGTCTGATCGACCAATCAGTGTGCGTCACTCCTGGCACTGTGCAGAGCATACACGACGTGTGTAGTCAGAACCACCAAGCTGATTTCAGATCACTTAAGGTCAGTAGATGGAACCGACGTGAAATTTTACCGTGTCGCAGGACTATTGTCATTATTAGGAACAGAACAAACATGACTGAACAGCATGGATAATGATGCTCATACTAAGAAGAGATAAACATCACAGTTCCTTACATTGCCAGTTGACAGACTCAGATTCACGAGAGCAATAAAATATGGAACATGACAGTGATCTCATTTTGATGTCCGACCACCTCGTACAGTACTGCCAGACACAACTGGGAAACCAAACAATGAGCACCGGGCTCACTCACCAAAAAATTGGGCTTTTGCAAACTTCGGAAAGTTTCCCTTTAGGTGAAGGCCTTGGTAAATCAGTAGGAGAGCCTTGTAGAGCTTGCTGAAGTCGCTGTATCTTTTCCACACAATCACCTAGTTCAACAACAGAAAAAAAGAGCAGACGATAAAATACGATTTGTGTAAAATATTGAGACACGCTGTCCACCGTTGACAAGTCGCTCAATAGAATTGCTTACCTGCGATGCAGCTTCCACTGAATTTTTCGGGAAAACCTAGAACACAACATATATGTACGTCAGAAATGACACAGTGCATCAACGGTGGCTCAGAATATCGGCGGTGTAACCCAAACGCGCTAAATACTCTCTTTCTAAAAAAAAAAAGAAGAAAAAAAAAGGGCAGCGTAATTTATTGCCTAATTGCATGCAACCTCATAACGCGATCTTGTGCTGCGAAAATCTTGTTTGCAGTTTGCGACATTAAATTAGGATGCCGAGTCAGAGAACGTCTTTCCTGCAGACGCTGTTGTTTATACAGACGGAAGGCACCATTGAGGAAAATTACCGAGTTTCATAACAACCTAGATACCTCTCGGACATTAAAAATGAGAAATAAACAAAATAAAATAATCGTTCGGCCGCCAAACCGAAAGGCTGGAACGCTTTGACAAAGCAACGCGAGTTCATACCTTTGAGACAACTTTGTAGACGGTGTATCCCTTCTTGTGGAGCGTTGGGTTGGATACGTAAAAGCTTCTGACCCAATCGTTATGGTCTGGGAACCTTGACATGTCACTCCAAAGCACGCATAGAACGGATCAATGTGCGTCAATGTGCGCTAAGTAAAGATGCTGCTGACATGATCACACAACCGCTCGACGCTCGACCGTTCTCACGCGGCTACAGGGTTCCGCTGTTTGCTTGCCTTTGTGCTCACAACGTAGAAATTTACCGAAAAGCTTAGAGATTTCGGCTTAATTCTTGGAGGAGTCGACAAACACAGAAAAATCTAGTCTATTCGAAAAAAATTACAGTAGCTTGCGAGTCGATGAGCTTCCACCACAGAAAAGCAACAAAACAAGGAAATCGCTAGTCACGGATTGGATTGGATTGAATACTTAACTTCGTCTTCGTCTATTTCAGTATTGGTCTGACTTTATACTTTTATACTTTAATTCCTTAAAGAAGTTAACGTCCACTTTGAGACGCAACTCATAGAACTGTAAAACCAAGGCGTGAAACTACAATTTATCGCTGTTTTACAAATAAAACCAATAAAACACCACGGGCGCTCTTTGCGGCCTAGTTTCGGTTTGAAGCCGCGGTTTCAAGGATCACATTTCTCGTTCAGTAGCGTCCACTACGAAATGTTTAATCAACCGGAGCGTCTAGAGTTCTGTCCAGACGGAACAGTAGCAGACGCAGTAGAGTTCTTTCCAGACGGAACTATAGCAAGCCCAGCAGAGTTCCGTCCAGACGGAACGAGCCTCGTAGAGCCCAGTCATGGGCACGTTACCTATAAAATGTAAGTGTTACAGTCACAGTTACTCAGGGAAAAAAGTAACTTTGCTACAGTTACAGTTAAAAAATTGAAAGAGTAACTTGTTACAGTTACTTCGCTAAAGTAACGCCTTCTTCGTTACTTTACAATAAATATTAGACAACATTGACCCCGTAAGTGACTACGTCACAACATGGCGTCTGGCTCAAACAAATCGTTGCTAGGGACGTTGCTATGGTGTAATGCATGGAGGCTCCACATGAGGCTAGATTTTTGCTTACAAGTAGGTAAATATATATATATATTTTTTTTTTTTGTAAGCAACCTAACTTCTTGATATCTAATTATGAAGATGTTCTTGTCGTCTCAGTGTCGTACTGCAACGATGAAAGCCATTTCTGAAGTATTGCACTCCGCATTGCTTTGGTAGCAGACGACGCGATAGATTTGCTGGCCTCTGTTGCAGCGGTAAACGAGCGACAAAAACAAGTGTATCGCCATGGCCAAAGAGGCCTCCGCAATGTGCGCTTTTTTCTGTGAAGAACCCAGCTTAGTTCAGAGGGGTGAAAATGCCGTAAAATCAAACCACGTCATGCAGATCAGTTACGACGACGACCTGAAGTGCATTACCGGCGTAGTGCAGGTCAGCATGAGAAACAAATCGTACGTCGTCGAGGTAAGTCGTTTGGTATTATTATTGGTGTTGATGTCGCTGGCCTGTAATAAGGCGGAGCCTCCTGAGGGGGCGGTTCACCGAATGATACTTTAGCGAATAATTGGGCGCCGCAAAGCGGCGTTTACGTGTGGGCCAATACACACACACATGTGGGTTTACATTTTTTGTAATGAGCCGCCTCAGACTGTCGCCGCGAAGCGGCGTAAAGCGCAGCGCGACGGATGGGTTAACGCGCGCCCCCGTTGTTGCCCCGGAGGCTCCGCCTTATTACAGGCCAGCGACATCAATACCTTATTATTATTGAGGTAGTCAGGTTATTAAAAAAATGCATGTCTATCGCGATTTCGCAGTATTTTGATTTTTTTCCCCTTGGTATACATCAAATTTCGTGGACGTGCTCTTTTCATGAAGATCTCCATCGAACCCGCGATGCGAGTACAATCTGTAATAAACTCACCTTATGTTTTTTATCCAGTTCTTTCGCGCTTTGGGGTCTTGCGGAAATCTGAAAAAACTGCAAGAATCTTTCTCCACGCGATGATTACAACCAGGTACGAAGCACCCTCCCACAGCGCAAATCCCCAAACAAAATTTGGGATCTCAACCGATCGCCTGAAGTGCTTTTCTCACGGGTGCAATGCGATCTTTTGCAGACGATCATCTCAATCGAGCCCGGACTTTCAATAAACCATATTTTGCATCGCACCCCACTATGAATTCTTATAAGTGTCTTAAACTCATCATATTTCAAACAAATGCAATATCAGAATATCGTCTTTATTCACACAATTGAGACGCCAGCGCCGGCTTGGCCGGCGGACGTGTGGGCAGACGGCATACTACTTGCATTCGTCGTCTGCTGCAGGCATCTTGAGGACCGGAAGTTGCAGTCGTAAACATTTCAGAAACAAGCGATTACCGGCACACTTCTGTCGGAACATATATGCCATTCAAGCTTTCTATATCTGTGATTTTTAGAAGTTTAAATCCTACTCCTGATTTTTGAACGGTCGGGTTTTCGTAGCGAAATATAGCCACATGTATTTGTCCATAACAACGACCCTAGAAACGGTTTGTTTGGACCCATGACGTCTTACTTACGGAGTCAATTAAAAATAAATTAGCATAGAATAGAAAACAATAGTTTTATTTCCAATACATACATCTTTAAAAAGTGCAATGATGAGCCGGTGTAAGCCTCAAGAGCTTGTGTACCTGACTCGGCGCAGTAGGTGACAAATTCAGTACGTGTAACATCAGTATAAAATGCCCATTCACCTTCGAAATAACTTATTCAAGGTTAAGCAGGGACCAAGAAAAACAGATCGAAAGACGGCATCACACTGCAGAACAATACGCACTGTCCTGAGAAAAAAACAATCAGAGGGAAAAGAGTAACCACCATCTAAATTGTTTACTGGTCTAAATTCCGTAGTGCTTCTTTTAAGTTTTTGTCTTGATGTGGCAGCAAATAGGGATTCTGGCATGCTGTTGAATCGGGCGTGTCCGGGTATGGTGACCAGAATGACGTCACGGGAAAACTATGCAGAGTTAAACACGAAGTATAGGTGCATGCCAATCAACAGGCAACCTGAAGAATGCGAAGAAGAGATGATGTTGGGGCCGCAAGGAATTGCGCCGTCACTGGTTGAGATGTAGGGAAAATAGCACACGCTTGCCTTCCGACAAAATTCGAGGGTAAACAACTGCACAAGGTGCGCAAAGAGCAGACGAATTTGCTTGCTGTCGCATACTTATCAGGGTTAACAGACTGAAGTGCCAAATGTTTACGTAACTTACTCTAAAAATGCCATATTTGAGCCTGTAAACCACTGATTTCTGCTATTAACCCAAGTGCTTTGAGGCATTTTGGTGTGCCCGGCACTGGTCAGAATTAGCCTAATACTAGCCAAATAGCCAACTGCCATTTTTTCCCGCCAACTGCAAAATAAAACTAGCCCAATTTGGCTATTTATAGCCCAACCTGGCAACCCTGTCGGTTATCTGGTTTAGTTTACAACGCAGGAATACAGGTCTCAGATAGGTACTTCCGCCCACAGCCCCGGACCGGAAGTGTGTCCGACGCGCCACCACCGCGCCGTGACGTAACAGAGATGAGTTCGTGAGAGATGAGTGTTACGTAACGGCGCGGTGGTGGCGCGTCGGACACACTTCCGGTCCGGGGCTGTGGGCGGAAGTACCCATCTGAGACCTGTATTCCTGCGTTGTTTTGAAAGGAACCAGACAAAAACCTGCCTTCTTGTCCAAACGCTGCGACTGGGGCTGTACCAAAAGGGTCGAGAAAGGTTTGAAGGTCAGTTTTCTTGCCCTCGGTTCGTCCAAGAACGTGGATATGTGCCGTGAAAAGGGAAAACCAGACGCCGTTGGACCACGATTGCTTGGGCGGGAAGCATTTTGGGTTGAGTTCACGGATACTTCTGCCCATCAGATTTATTTGTTTTGTTCCAAAATGAACGCCGGAAAACCGTCAAGTTGTACGGACCATCTGCGGACTACGCTCAGTGCGTCTTCAAGTTCGAACGGTCGCCTGATCGTTCGAACTGTCGTCTGCTCTTTCAAACGTTTCAGTGCTTGTCGTCTGCTCTTTTAGAGGACACCGGCCCGCAGACCAAACGTAGGCCCGGTACTTGCGATAAGAAGTAAGTGCAGGCCTCAAAAGACTTAAGTTTGAAGGTTGGTAAGCAGGCTCGACGTAAACAGTAGATACAAGGAGATGTTGATCATTGTTACCAGTGGCCGTCACCGACTTGTTATGCCTGATTCACTTGGTTAGATTCTGCTTGCGATTTTCAGTATCGACGTCGACCATCTCAGCTACGGTTCACGCTTTTGCAGTCCGAGCGACGTCGCTACTGAAAATTACGAGCGAAACCTCATCATATGAATCAGGCTTTAGCGTACATACTGCGGCGTCCACGCGGAATGAATCGCCGCATGTCAGATTATTCACGCGAAGTTTTGCGGTGTAACGAGCCTCGTTAATTTCGCTGACGCCGCTCAAGTAGTCAGACATCGTTAGGAGGACGTATACTCAACAATTCCAACGCGAAAATGAGCGCGGGGGCTCACACCGAGGCCGACAACATCGCATTTCAATGGTTTGTTTATGGGCGACGGCGAGCTTCTTGCCCACACCCCCATCGCGCATGCGCGGCGCCGGTGGCGTCCGCTAGGGGTGCTCCGGGCGCTCCGGTTTGTTTGTAAACATGAGTTGGTGTATAGGGGTGTCGCGAACTTTTGTCGAACCAGAATTTTAGGTCGACCTTTCGGGGTTCGACTGGATCGAACCGGTTCGACGAACCTTCGAACTTTTCACCAGATTCGACCGGTTCGAGTTTGTGGACAGTGTGGCCAGACCTTAATACAACCATGTCTAAGTTTGGAGAATTTTTTTTTATACAAAGGGTTATTTTATTTTATAAACAGTTGCGATTAAAAGAAACTAATTCTAATCACTGAAGAGGTTAATAACTTAATTTTTTGTACTGTATTAACTGAAATAACCAATCAGCGGTGCCTTTACTTCATCTCTTAGCCATCACCATCTAATCCGAAGCCAGATGGCCAGCCTGTCGCGCATGCGCACACGAGTCGAACCTCAATACAAGGTTCGTCGAATTTTTCACTAAAAGTTCGAAAAAGTCAAACCTGGTCGAACTCGAACCTCGGCCGGTTCGCGACACCCCTACATTTCCGGACGCGGGAAGCCGCGCCCGGAAATACGAAACTGCGCAACTACCAAATTTTCGAGATTTCGACAGAAGGGAAGTTATTGCAGCGTAATGAGTATGCTGCTTTTTATAAACCTTAGAATAGCTCAGAATTTTGTTGCAACGTTAAATTATCACTGTTTATATTGCTGAGAGTTTTCAGTCTTCGCGATTACCATTGCGACTGTCGTCCTTCAGCTGGCAACATTGCTTTCTTTCTCTCGTGTTCTGTCGCTTTCTTTCGCGATCTTTCACTCGGGACCCAGGATGTCGGCGCGCGGGATTTGCCACTCCTCCTCACCCACCTTTACCCACCTGACCTCAAGGTGAAGGTGAAGCCCATCCAGCTCTCCTCCACGCTATGGTGCCTGGAACGCGTCTCCGACTGGTGTGTTTACCGCGGCCAAAAAAGTGGTCCCTCGATTTCCGCCTGATGACGTCATAAAAGTGTCATGCTGTCGCCGGTCGCGACCCTGGCGGCGTCTCAACAGTTGTGATAAAAATGGCAGACGCCTGTTCTGCTGCAGGTCGCTTTCCATTGTGACAGTTCACGGAAGCTAGGGCAGCCGGAAGTTGGGACGCCTAAAGCGACGCCGTGACGACAGCGACACTCGCGTTCGCTCGTGCTTTTCGCCAGCATTTCTACGGCCAACCGCCAGGATCGCAACAGGCAACAGCATGACACTCGCGTCATTTGTTGCCACATTGGGACCACTTTTGATGTATGGGCGGGATAGGGCGCTAAACACACCAGTCGAAGACGCAATCGAGGCACCATATCCACGCTCCCGAAATGCCGAGAGAGAGAACAAGTGGAAAGGATGTGCACTACCGACTAAATCGCGTCTAGCGCCGACAATATTGCTCTAAACAAGTTTGTTTCTTTTTTTTGACACGCGTGTCCTAACCAAGCTGTCAAAAAAAAAAAAAAAAAATAATAATAAACTTTTTTTTTCTTTTTGGGGGCCCTTTAAGATCAAACGGGTAAAGCTGCATTGTCATTTTTCAAAACTGAGCAGGTTTCATTTACAGGAACTCGCGCGTGGTGGCTCACTGTTCTACCGTCGTCGTAGTTGCGGCCCCCCAACTTTAAAAGCTTCCTCACAGCACACAACTCCCCCCGCTTTTTAAGGTACCACTGCATTACCAACACGTGAAGGCCAAACAAAACACAAAGATATCTATACTGTCTCAAGAAATAAAGCAGCAAAAGAAACAAAAAAAAAAAAAAAAAAATCTTGACGCTGTAAAATTAGAGCAAAAATCAAAATCTATTATCCATTAAAGGTTTAACAAATTCGTGCTACAGAACCAGATGCCGAAGGAAAGAACGTCTTATCCTTGCTAGGCCGCTTTATCTTGCAGCGTGATCCAAAGACAGCAGCAGCATATCCTCGGGGTCATGAGAAGTCATCAGTCCGAACTCGTCGTTCCGTCATTCGGAGAAATGACATGACACGCCACACACAAGCACGCAAAACGCCCGCCGAGCGTGGAAATGAACTTTACTACCCATGCGCCTATGCGTAGTGAGAATATGAAGGCTCTTCGGAGTTTCTGATGTTCCGTGCAACGAAAAGATTGAACTAATAACGAATTGCAACGGATGCCACCTCGACATGCAAAGCAGAAAGCAAGACGGACCGTCATCGCATCCGTGAACGACTCGATGGAGGAAAATTTTCATAAAGTGAGGGAGACTTCGCCAATAATAGGGAAATTTTAGGCGTCCAATGCCCGTCAGGTCTGCGCTACAGGCGGTCGCCCTCTGTCCGGAGGCCCTATTTAAGAACGTCCATCGTCTACTCAAGATCCTGGCGATTCTGCCCGTAACAACGGCGGAAGCTGAGCGCTCGTTCTCTTCACTACGGCGGTTAAAACCATGCCTGAGAGTGACTGCTCGGTCTTGCGCTTTTGAATGTTCACCGCGACATTGAAGTTCAAGCGGAGAACGTTTTGGATATTTTTTGCCGTGAACGCAGGCGGCTGCATCTGAAATGATAAAGAGAGGCTGTAAATTGCTTTCTGAAATAACTAGTCAAAGTTATCTTTTTATTCGCGGTAATTTCTAGTCGAAAGCACGTAATTCTGATCAGCACTCGTTGCTTACAGTGCAGTTGTTTTTACAATTAATTTAATATTCCTTAAATCACTGACATTGTTTTTTATCATTAACATCTGTTCGATTTATGATGTTCACTTTGGTTTGATTGAACTGTGCAATTCAGTAAATATAATTTGTTATACTTTGCCTTGAAATTGCCATCCTTCACCCCACAAATGTTTCGAAATATCTATGTACTGTGATCTATGTACTGTGATCAAGTTCCGTCATCATGATGGATTCATCTGGGCTCGGGAGATTTTGTTCGCAGATGGTAGGTGTTTCTAGTGCGCCGATTTCATATTTTTTGTTGTACCGTTGGTCCCGCAAAGTCACTTGCACCCTGCGGAACGTGCGTTCGGTGCTTTTGCCCCCAAACACGCCGAATGTAAGGATCTCCGTCCCGATTTGTTTGCAACCGAGTCTTTGGGACAGCTCCTCCGTAATGAAGGAGCGCTGACTGCCGCTGTCAAAAAGAATTCGGGCTATAGTCTTCTTCTGTTTTTGTTCTCGGCCCATGCGGTCACCGTCTGCAAGAACACTGCTGGCTTGCTGTTCTTTCCATTTACGTGAAGACTGACTGGTGTTTTCTTTTCCTTTTCTGTTTTGTTCGCCGCGAAAGGTCGTTCCGGTACGTAACCCGGGTCACAGATTGTAGGCGCATGCCGTCCCCGACACCTGGTGCAACACGGCGTGCTTCGGCACATTCTCGCCTTGTGGTTTGCTTTCGTGCAACGAAAGCACCTGTTGTCAGCCTGCAATCTTCGTTTTTTCTCAGTTAGTTCAATTTCGGAGTTGCAGTCAGGTGTGGCGTGTTCCTTGAATATGGAGAACAAACATTCTAAGCCTTCAGTCCTGCCATACAATGCCGCCGCGGTAGATTTTCGAAGCATCGTGTAGTTTGAAAGTTTCTTCGGCAGCTCTTGTTTAGGGAAACGAATTGCAGGCTTACCGTCGAAGTCGTCCTCTTGTTCCTCTGACGTCCTTTCCCGGCTCTCGACTTCAACTCGAATATATTTGAGTAGAGTCCGTAGGGCTTTCAGGTGGACGTCCTCTGTTGGAGACTCGGGACCGGCGCCCGTCGCTGCGGTGGCGTTCCCGGTGTCTTCCGACGACATCTTCCGGTTGTAGTCCAGGGACATATCGCTCGGTAGTGCTCGGCGAAGGACCACGTGGAGCATAGCGGAGTAAGATTCCTCGCCCACACCCAGTGCTCAAGTTCCCGGATGTGCGCCTGAAGACTCTCGTACAAGCGACGCAGTGCTCGGGCATTGCCTTGGGTACCTTCTGGATGTCCATCAGACTTTTCATGTGGTCGTGTACCATGCAGAGCCTCTCGCTTGCCGAACCGCTGCTGGAGATGGTCGATCGCGTCCGCGTAGCACTGAGTGGTAGCAGCTGATCCATCTCCGGTAAGCGATGATCTCAGGTAATTAAACTTTTCCGATGGAGTCAGTTCCAGATTCTCGTGGATTGTGGTTTCAAACTGCTCCCAGAATGCTTGCTAATTCTTCCGGTGGTCGTTGAAACTGATAAGTTATAATTTTGGAAGCTTGACTTTCGCTTTTACGGGTGTTGCTCTCCGATTGTCATTCCAGGAACCGCCTGCTTATTGGCTGCTCTCGACGCCCTTCGCCTTCTTTCTGAGCTTTGTAAGGCATCAGACGATCTTGTATAGTCTATTACTTGCGTGAACTCCATTTCCGCGTCTCTTTCGGCAAGCAAAGGCTCGATCGCTGCATCTACGTGGCTAAGTTGGTCCCGAACGAGGCTTATGCGCTCGATCAAAATTTCTAGGCTATCGATGACCGCCGCAGTCAGCTCAAGTAAGTCCTCTGCCTCGCTGAGGAGTTTTGTTACTTGCGTTCGCAGAGTCTTCCGTTTCTTCTTGAGGGCGTCCACGATCTTTCAGTCTTGCCTCGATGAAATGTTGCTTGCCTCTGTCGTTCGATAGGTATTGCTTCGGTATACCAGATTCCCTTCGCTGAGTTGTTACGTCCCGGGTTTTGGCACCAAATGTAGGAACGTCTGGTAGTCGTCGTTGGTTACGTTAAAGCAGACATTTATTTACACTACGCACAAGCAACAAAGCAGTTCGATCTGACGTGTCAATCTCACCTGTTCCGAGGCACGAGCCATCGCCACGCGCTCCCCGGCCACGAGTTCCTTGTCACGAGCTATTTTCCAAAACGTCTCTGGCCCATTTCCTCGTCTTCGGTCTCTGATCGTTGGTACAGTACGTGTTTTCATTTTCTTTGATTCTCGAATTGTTTGTTTTTCTAAAGTCAATGCGCAGATAGATTGTGTGTTCACATAGCCTCAGAGAGCACCAGCCAATGTCATTAGACGTTTTTGTTGTTTTCTTTTTTCTCAAACCCAGAGAAAAATTTTAATATATGTTTTTGCCTTTGCTTGTAACGCCTCTTGTAGCCGCCTAACTTCTAGCAGGACTGTCTCGCTAAAGTAACGCCGTTGCTTGTAGCTCGTTGCTTTTTAACACAGGATGTTCTTTTTAAAGGGATACTTCAACGAAATTTGAAATATTCCCGTCGTGTTCAAAAATAGGATGAATATGATCCACAATATCCGTAAATGACAATCGCCCGTTTGTATTTTGATCCTGGTGGCTGTATTTTTCGTTATAAACGGCCCACTCTGGCAAGCGTTCGGAGAAGGCCCAGCTTAGAGCACGTGACATCCAACGCAATCGTGACGTAGGTTGTCTCAAGACGAGCAAAGCTACGGCGAGGCTGCCGTCGAGAGGATGGCCTAGTCGTTCCAGCTACCGAAGCTGCTGCTTTTGTACGAATTTTGAGTGACGGGTTAATCTTCTATAATCTTCTAGGGGGACAATAGCGACTTCTGCGACACACAAAAGGGATTCTCGGGAAGAGGGGAGTTCCTCCTTCCCCCCTTCTCTCGTCGTGGCCGGAGACGAGACAACCTCCGTCACTAGCTGTCAAGGTTCCTAGACGAGCATTACAATCGAGGCGTTAGCGACATCCACCAGGTGCTCTTTGCTAATCGTTTAATTCGTTTTAAAATTCCTTTTTGAGGCCGTTTTAACAAGATATTGGTATGCTCCATGTGATACTGCTCTTTTGAACACATATAGACCAAAAAATGAGCGCCGAAATTTCGTTGTAGTATCCCTTTAAAGCATCAAATGCTTTTTAACACCCCCCCCCCCCCCCCCCAAATCCAAAAATTTTGGCCGTCCGCCCGTCCATACATTTTCCGCTAAACTTAGCGGGGAAATTGACGTCGGGTGACGTACATGTCAATTCAGTTTCCCCGCTAAATTTAGCGGGCAAACTTAGGTATTTGATCTAAATACCAATTCAGTTTCCCCACTAAATTTAGCGGGTAAATTGACACCACGTGACCTATACACCAGTTCAATTTTCCGCTAAAGTCATCGGGTGAAATCGACGTCACGTGACCAATTCACTAATTTAGCTTCCCCGCTAAATTTAGCGGGAATATATACGTCACGTGACCTATCAAATCCCTCCCCCCATCCCTCCCCTTATTCCGCGAGCAGGCTACCCCTCAAGCTCTATACCTTCTGCTTCAGGGACACGGCCAAGCATGTGCTGGACCATTTGCCTCTTGACAGAGGCAAATGGTCCAGCAGATGCATCCAAATGTGACACCCAATAACCTGCGGACACGTACCACCTCCTGTGGAGCTGCCCTTACTACAAAGAAACCTGGGACAAGTTTCAGCCCAGCCAAGCTCACTCTTTGGACTACTATAGCTCCACCCACTAGAGCCACCTGACAGATAAGACGCGTTGTGGAGCCTCCTCAACTTCGTCTGTGAGGCGAAGCTATAGAAGTCTCCATCTAGAACAGGGGTCTCCAAACCCTGGCCCGCGGGCCAGATCCGGACCGCGGAAGTCTTCCAACTGGCTTGCGACTGTCCGCGATCCTTCCAATGAAGCTCGGCCCGCGGCTACTTCCAGCAGACCCGCTGCTACCGGCGCAAAAGAAGTGCGCGTAAAGAAATTGCGCCGCGGCGCGCTCCAAAGGCGCAAGCTAATATACCAGAAGTAATGAGAGAAGCTGCATCGTAACGCGGGTCCTCTCGCCATATTATTAATTGAACGTTGTCATCATTGGCATAGCCATCCGTAGTCCTCTGCTTCATGCCTCTGTCCTTTGCGTTCTCATGTACGCTGTGCAAAATTTTCCATGCGCTTTGACGTTTGTCTGGTGAGTTTTCTTGGTTACAAATGTTAATGTCACGTATGGCTAAATATAAGTTTTCAGATTGGTATACGTATTCATCCACCTCACAGCTTGTTAAATGCTTACTCTAATATTAATTTCTGTGTTTAAAAGTTTGTCTAGGTTTATTTATGTTGTTTTTCCTCGTTTATGATCTCTTTTTTTCTCGGCCCTCGAAACTGCGACAGTTCCCTATCCGGCCCCTTAGCCAAAAGTCTGGAGACCCCAGATCTCCTTCCCGTGGTGTCGTGCCGCGTAGGTCCAGGTCAATCAAACCACCGGCGCCATCCCCCCTCCCTTTTTCTTCCCATCCTCAACCCCCTCCTAGGCTGTCCTCCCCATCCCTTCCTTCCCTTTGCTTTCTATCCCTCTAACCCCCTCTCCGCTCCCCCTCCCCACCCACCTCCAATTACCAACCTCTCTCTATCTCTTCCCCCCCCCCCCCCCCCTTTAGTGAAAAATCCTATATGTATAAGAAATTTCTTGGTCCAATAAACGCATATGATCAAGTAAGATCACATAAGAGCATGCAAGAACATTATAAGAGCATACAAGAACATTATAAGAGCAAGGTCAATCGAGTTCAACATTAGACTAACTTTTTGTCAGCGACTCTTTGGTGCGAACTTCATACAGCTGCAAGGTAATGCCCGGAATCTCTGATCATTCCATGGTGTACTTGTCTCTCCCAATTAAAACTCAACCGGTTAGAGAACGTACGGTCGTTACGTACAAAGACTTCAGTAGAGCGGATGATGAGGGTGTGCTCGATAAACTAGAATTGGCCTTCGACGAGTTTAAGGTTTTGAGTGAAAGTCGCACATCGCAGATTGATCACCTGTGGCATTTCTTTACGAAACTAGTTGTAGAGTGCCTTGATAAGTGCGCCCCTACCAGAACAAAAAAGAAAGCTGAACACAATCCATGGATTAACAGAGAGATTATTCAGCAGAAACAAAGAAACTCACAATGTACGTCATGCTCAAAAAAAAACAAAAAAAAAACAAAAAAAAAACGGATCTTTGCAAACGTGATAGCTTACGGCTACTCAGCAGAAATCTCAAATTAATGATTAAAAATGCTAAAGTCACATATTATAACAAAACAATGGAACATTTTATGACTTCGTCCCCTGGTAAATTCTATAGGAAACGTTCACCCCGAAAAATCAGTGTTGAAATGATATCGAAGGCCGTTCGATACAGAATGAAACTGATATTGCTAATTGTTTTAATCAATACTTTTCGAGTGTGTTTTCTAGTGATGACGGAAATTCACCCAACGTTTTCTTTACTGGAAAACGCGCCTCCCATTGCTGATTGCATAATAACAAAAGAGGGCATTTTTAATTTGTTATTGAATCTTGATACTACTAAATCTCCAGGGCCCGATGAAGTTTCTAACGAATTCTTGCAAAGATATGCAGAATCGATTAGTAACTAACTACCTTTTGAGAATCTCTCAAATGTCATTTCGTCGGGGGATAGTACCACCTGAATGGAAACGGGCGAAAGTTATTTTGATATTAAAATCTGGGGCTGCATCTTCAGTAGAAAACTACAGACCAATATCATTGACATCAACTTGTGGGAAACTTTTGGAACACATAGTTGCTGCACATATACGTCCTTTTTTTTTCTTATCAGAACACCCGATTGCTGGACGACAAACAAGGCGGGTTCCGGCGAGGCTTATCAACCACGACGCAGCTTGTAAAAGTGGTTCACAATTTCGCAGAAGTTTTGAATCGAAGGGGATAAATGGACGTCCTTTTTCTCGATTTTCAAGAGGCGTTCGATAAGGTCAACCATGGGAAGTTGCTAACGAAACTACAACTGATGCTTAAGAACCCTAAGCTCACTACATGGATTAAATCGTTTTTAACTGAGAGAACGCAGTTCATATATAGACATAAAAGGTAGAAGGTCGAAAATGTGCGAAGTTAGATCGGGGGTCCCTCAGGGGTCCGTGCTTGGGCCCTTTGTAGTGTGCTGTAAATAATCTAGATGGCGTTTTCAGCTGCATTTGAGATGGTGCCGCGCGCCGCGTGCTTGACAGCGGCACGCGCTGATTGATGTAGATATTGGAAATAAGAAGAGTCTTCACAAAAACTCCGAGCTGGTGTGACGTCTCTTCCTTTCGTCGGGGTTCCCGCCTTGGGCCCCGCACCTCGGCACCCCGCTGCCCACGCGCCGGCAATGTAAGCCTTTCCAGCATCTCTACAGGTCTTTCGGGGCGCTGTCTTTATCGTAGCTTTCCCTGTCTCTTTCCACCCATTCGTAATGGCCCCAAGCGACCACAACATCTTGGCGACGAGCTATAACCACTACATTTTGGCGACGAGGTATTTTCTTGCATTTTTTTCCATTTTCGCCCTCGTGAGTTTTTTTTATGTGAGACTCCGTGCCGGAGATGAGTGGTGGCAGCACCGGCACGTATAGTTTTCTTTTGTGTGTTAGGAAATATTTGAACGTTCGAAATGTAAGGAGGTCCTTTTGAATATTCCCATCCACCACATCTTTTGCATATGTAGTACATGAAAATACTGTCGATGCATAGCGACATTTAACGTTCCGTTTCGAGCGGCAATGGTCCATTCCGAACGCCAGTAGGGTTAGGCGTAACGCTATCCTTTGTTCTTTTTTTTCGAACGCCGTAACGGCCGTTCGAATGGTTCTTTTTCTTTCATGCAAGTAGTGCGCACCGCACGGAAGCGTCGTTCTTAATTTTCCGAGACTCGGAGAAACTGTCTCGTTTCCATTTCGGTGGAATTTTTTCGGATTTTCACCTTCGTTTTCAACTTTTGTCTCCCAACCATAGCCATAGTAGACGATAGCGTCGCTATGTTTCATGTCCATGTAGTACATCCCAATTGACTTTAAAAGGCGAAGTGAATAGATATAATAGATATTTTGTCCATCAAATATGCGTGTGTAGCCATTGGCTTCACTCATTCATAAGTTCCAAAAAAAATGGCAACAGCTTCTTTCCCGACACCTCCACCATTTCTTCCCACGCCAGGTGCCCCTGTGCAGCCTTGGTTAAATTGGAAAGCGTCGTTTTTAAATTATCTTGTGGTCCTAGAGGCTGATGAAAGCTCGCCGAAACGTAAGCGCGCGTTGTTGTGGTCCTTGCTTGGTCTCGAAGGCCAAAGAATAGTTTCAACGTTTCCATCCACGGCCCTCGCACATAGCGAGACCGTTTCCGAATTTGACGTTCTTATGACGTCGCTTGATCAGCACTTCGCAGCCAAAAAGAATGTTGTTGTCGAACGGAGGTTATTCCTCACCCGCGTCCAGTCGCAGGGAGAATGTGTCCTTGAGTACCTTGGTGCCCTACGGCACCTCGGCTCTTTTTGTGATTTTGGGGAGTCTCTTGAAACCCGCATCGCGGAAGTTTTTTTGGCTGGATTATTATCATCGGAGGTACAAGATCGGGTAATCCGAGAGTCTGCGGAAGCTGGACTACCCAGCCTCGAACGTATCGTGCTTCTGGCACAACAGTTCGAACGGGCTGCTCGAGATTGCGATCGTTACCGCCAAATTTCATCATGTCTTCCGCGTTCCGAGTCGACACAGGCCGTTGAGGCAGTACAAAGGGTTCCCGTTCGGCGTGAACAAGATGGCCGACGATCGAATTCGAATTTGAACATCCAAGATCAAAATGGAGAGCGGCGGCATGCCATTTCCTGCTCCCCCGCAAATGTTTCCTTCTCGCCGCAGCACCAGTCGCGCGAGTCGCGCGCACACACCCGCACTTTCGTGAGCCGAGTACCGCGTGATGCTCCGCCGGGCGCGCGCGCTCTTAGGCACGGGGCAGAGTTATGTCATTTCTGCGGTCGCCGACCCCATCCACGTGAGGAATGTCTTGCTTCAGGAATGTCTTGTTTTTCTTGTGGCAAACTAGGTCATTTTTCAAATGTTTGCCGGAGTTCTCCTCCATCGTCCGCTGCCAGCGATCGTCGTCAGCTGGCCTTTCCGCCGAGACGTGGTCGGGCCGCCGGTCGCCGGTACCAGCGGCTTGGAGTTGGCCGTAACCAGACAACCAGCCATGAAAGCGTGGCATTTTCTGACGAAGAGGAGCAGCAGCCGACAATTTGCACCGTCGGGTCACCGGAAGTCCTTCCAAGTGGACGCGCCGACAGTCGCCCACGGAATTTCACCGCTGATGTTCAGGTGAATGGATCTACATTACCATTACTCATTGATACTGGCTCCGAAGTTTCAATACTTTCCGAAAGCATGTTTAATAAAATTAACTCCCAGCAGCAAATCCGGCTAAGGAAACCACCGCGCACTCTTTGTTCACTACCTCCGAGGGTCCATTCCAGTCGTGGGATGTTTCCAGACCAAAGTCGGCTTCAAAGAGCGATCCGCCGAGCTACTTTTCTACGTTGTTCGCAATGGCCGATCCCTGCTTGGGACAGATGCCGTGCATAAACTTCGTCTCATTTTGTCGGGTGCTCCACTCAAATGTTTCCATGTCAATTCTGCGGACTCTTGCGCAGCCATCCCGGGACATGTAAAGTCGGCTGGAGTCCCGCAGCCCCCATGTACGGTGGAGCCCAGTCCTCCACCGCGTCCTTCAAGTGCTCCCTGCAAGCACCCTTCATTATTGTCCTCTGTTCATGGCACTCAGCCATCCACATCGTCTGAATACTACTCCAGTAGAGGCGTCTTCGGAGACCAGCCTTCAAGGGATCCGTCGACGTCGGGACCATCTTTGCAACCTTCATCGGTGAGCGATGCATCTAAGTTACCTTCTGGTTTTGAAGAATTTGAGGATCTCTTTTCTCCTGAGTTAGGGTTAGTTAAAAATCAAACTCACACAATCACTGTCCGGCACCATGTCCCGCCGGTACAGGCTAAACTTCGCCGCTTACCCATCACGTTGCGTGATGCCGTCAGTGCGGAAATTCAGAAGCTCGAGCGCCAAGGCGTTATCGAGCGCGTAAACGCGTCGGAATGGGTGTCCCCCATTGTAGTAGTTAAGAAGAAAGACGGTGGAATTAGTATGTGTGTCGATCTGCGGGCGCCAAATCAGGCAGCCGTCATTGATTCTTTTCCGCCTCCGCATATTGAGGAGCTTCTGAACTCCCTCAGTGGAGCTTCCCATTTTTCTAAGTTAGACCTTGCGTCTGCTTATCATCAGGTCCGTCTCGACCCCAAGAGTCGCGACTTAACAGCATTCATTACCCATGAAGGGCTTTTTCGTTTCGAACGAGTTTGTTTCGGGCTGGCGTCTGCACCAGCGGCCTTCCAACAGGTCATGTCCAAAATATTAAAACATTGTCCAGGAGTCCAGTTTTATCTGGACGACATCATTGTCTATGGCTCCTCCCAGAAGGAACACGATAATAATCTCAGACAAGTCCTCAAATGTATTAGAGAGGCCGGCATGAAACTAAATAGAAAAGCCGTTTTCAATGTTTCTGAACTGTCATTCCTTGGTCATCGTCTGTCTGCGGAGGGTCTAGCACCCCTTCCGTCGAAGATAGACGCGGTCCTAAATTTTCCAGTTCCATCGGAACCTTCGCAGTTGAAGGCCTTCCTAGGTCTAGTAGAATACTACAGTAAGTTTGTCCCCCATTGTGCTACTCTGGTAGAACCCCTCCGAAGTCTTCTGCGTAAGGGCGCATCTTTTGTCTGGTCGACCAACGTAAGGCCAGTTTTCAAAGTGTCAAGTCCTGCCTTCAGCAGGCTCCCATTCTTGCAATGTTCAATCCAAATCTTCCAGTTGTCGTCTCCACAGACGCGTCCAATTACGGACTAGGTGCTGTTCTCCAGCAGCAGCATGGGAAGCAACTAAAGACTGTTGCTTTCGCTTCCCGCTCTCTCTCCGAAGCAGAGCGGAAGTACTCAGCAGGAGAGAAAGAAGCTCTCGCAATCCTCTGGGCTTGCGAGAGATGGCACGTTTATCTTTGGGGTCGACATTTCGAAATTCAGACAGATCATCAAGCCCTTGTCACACTAATGTCCACTCAAGGGACAGGTGTTCGTCCACGACGCATCAGTCGTTGGACTGCTAGACTTTTCAACTATAATTTCACAATGAAGTATCGTAAAGGTAGCGACAACGTAGTTGCCGACGCTCTGTCTCGCCTTCCGGTCCCAGATACCGAAGAAGGTACGTCTTTTGAAGAAGAGGTTGTTTCAATTGTCTGTGCATGTCTCACACAGAAGGAGTTCAAGGAAGAAACTCTAAAAGATCCTGTATTACCAGTTATTAGGACATACCTTTCAAACACATGGCCCTCAGAGGAAAAGTTGCCTCCAGAATTCAAGCCGTATTTCGTTGTAAGAGACCAGCTCTCAGTCACCGATGCCTTGTTGTTCCAAGGAGAGAAAATAGTGGTTCCGTCCACTCTCCGCGATCAAGTGATTGATGTAGCTCACGAAACCCATCAAGGTATCTCGCGCACCACCAGTATCATCAAGGAGCTTTACTGGTGGCCGCATTTAAGTCAACATGTCAGGACGAAAGTTCAGAACTGTTCGGTATGTCAGTCGACAGACAAGCCTGCAAAGGCATCTCCAGCACCTCTTCAACCAGTTGAATTCCCCAACCGTCCATGGGTAAAACTGGGCATGGATATAGTAGGTCCCTTTGAACGAGCCCCAGCTCAAGAGAGGTTTTTCATTACACTGGTAGATTACCACAGTAAGTGGCCTGAAGTGGCACCAGCCCACAACGTCACGACTGCTACAGTCACTAAGTTTTTGAAGTCTGTCTTTGCCCGCGAGGGTTTGCCGCAGGAGATCACGACAGATAACGGCCCTCAATTCATTTCGAAGGAATTCAGCGATTTCTTGAAGATGCATGGCATCAAACATGTGAAGTCATCCCTTTACCATCCCCAAGCTAATGGACAGGTAGAGAGATTCCATAGAGTCCTTAAGTCTGTTATTCAGTTGGCTCTCGTCCAACATCGTCCGCTTTCCGAAGCCATTACAGAATATCTCGGGGTATTATGAAAAAACCAGCTGAACTAAGGAAAAGGTAGAGATAGAAAGAAAGACACCCGATCGCTGGTGGGTGTCTTTCTTTCTATCTCTACCTTTTCCTTAGTTCAGCTGGTTTTTTCATAATGAGTAACCAACTAGCTCAGATTACACCAATCGTTATCTCGGGGTATACCGGAGTACGCGCCATGCCGCGACTGGAGAAACGCCAGCTTTTCTTTTACACGGTCGCACCCACCGGACGCGACTGCATCTTCAAGGGCGAGGGACCCCAGAGTCCGCCGTCCCTCCGCAGGTCGTTCAGGAAAAGCTTCCTGATAGAGTCAAGGCCTATCAAACGAAGATGAAACAGTATTCCGATGCCAGGCGAGCAGTCAAGCACCCTGTTTTTGCTCCTGGGCAAGCAGTAAAGGTTTTCAAACCTAACATTAGAGGGAAAATGCGCAACAAATATGCTCCACCGCAACATATACATGAACAAGTTGGGCCAGCCACATATAGATTAGATGATGGAACCATATGGAATGCAGACAAAATGACACATACAACATTGAAACCACCCCAACGTCAGCCGTGGTGGCTTATGGATGATGACATACTACCTACTTCAACTAATGCGGCTCCAGCTATAAGCCTGGGCCATGTGCCACCTGAGGGTCCGGCACCTGCAACTTTGCGTGCTGCGGCCCCCAGCGTCACTCCTGTCCGGGCGGCCCCTGTTGCCGTTCCTGCTTTTGCGGCCCCTGTTGCCGTTCCTGTTTTTGCGGCCCCTGCTGCCGTTCCTGTTTTTGCGGCCCCTGCTGCCGTTCCTGTTTTTGCGGCCCCTGCTGCCGTTCCTGTTTTTCCTGCCCCTGCGGCCGGTCCTGTTTTTGCGGCCCCTGATGCCGGTCCTGTTCAGACGGCCCAAGAGGTCGTCCATGCCACTGCAGCCCCTGTGGCCGCCCATGCTACTGCGGCACCCGGCCCCGGCCATATTGCTGTGGTGCCTGGTGCCTATAGTCAAGCGACCCCTGGCGCTGCCCATGATCCTGCTGTGCCAGGCATCGTTCCTCATCATACGGCTCCTGCAGCCCATGTAGCTGTGGTCCCTGGTGCTGCCCATGTACCGGTAGTACCCGGTACCCTTCCTGTCCCTGGTGTACCCGGCACCAGTTCCGTGGTACCCTGTACCGTGCAAGATGCGGTGGTTTTCGGTGGCCTTCCCCCCACCGCAGTCCCCGGTGCCGTTCCTGATTCCGGTCTCCAAGCGGCCTTCCGCGCTGCTGTACCAGTCCAAGCCAGCAGCCAGCCACCAGTCCCGCCGGCTGCCCCGGCTGCAGTCTTCCAAGAGGCCTCCAGGCTCGCTTTCCAAGAGGGTCCTGAACCTTCCGTTCCTACAAGCGGTGCGATATTGAGCACCGCATCAAGTTCATCTCAACTGGGACTCGGGTATTGGAGCGAGCTGCCGTCATCTAGCTCCGTAACGGTCTCAGCGGAGTCCCTGCACTCCGTTGGGCCAAAGACCTCCATGCTTTCCGAGCCTTCAGTGGCTCCTGGTTTAGCAGAAGACCTGGATTCAAGTCCCGAGGCAACCCAAGAATCGACTTCTACATCAGGTGACGGTGGTGCAGACACACCACCAAGGACATATCATACTCCACCACAATCCCCATCGGACACTCCACCACAACGCCCCACGCGGCGTAGACGACTTCCCGCAAAATTTCGTGACTTTCAAGTGGATATGTACTCCAAAGACGCTCCTTAAAAACTCTGGGACTTAAGTCATAGTGGTTTGCAATTTCATAGTGTGCACTGTATTTTATGGGATAGATGTGAACAGATAGTTATTTTTGCATTTTTCATATGTCTTCAAATGTCAAATTTCCATGTTATGGACATGGAAGTTTTGGATGAACTGCCTTAGGTATATTTTCATGTTTCCATGTTATGTACATAGTGGTTATGGTCAAAGTGTTAATCTTTGTTTCAAATGACTCGTCAAACCGTGAGCTTTTTGAAAGTGTTATTTGTTACGTTTCTAAGGTCTAGTCATTCATTTCACTCGAAGAGGTGAAAGTGTTATTCGTGTTTCAAAGGACTCGCCAGTGACTTTTTTCGTTGCAGTGAAGAGAGCACTTTTCAGTCTGACTGAAAAGTGCTCGACATAGTACAAAGTGTATCATTTATGATTGTATCTTTCCAATGTATTTCGTTATCCTTATTTTCTCCGACCACTTCACAATTATTTTTGCTTGTACTGATTGGTTGGTAAGAATTTTGTGTGTGCGTGAACTTTGTATTTTCTTTAAGGAGTAACCTGTTTCCTTCTCTTCCCTAATAAATTATCCAACATTTATTTTTCTATTAAGGGAGGAGAAGATGTAGTGTGCTGTAAATAATCTAGATGGCGTTTTCAGCTGCATTTGAGATGGTGCCGCGCGCCGCGTGCTTGACAGCGGCACGCGCTGATTGATGTAGATATTGGAAATAAGAAGAGTCTTCACAAAAACTCCGAGCTGGTGTGACGTCTCTTCCTTTCGTCGGGGTTCCCGCCTTGGGCCCCGCACCTCGGCATCCCGCTGCCCACGCGCCGGCAATGTAAGCCTTTCCAGCATCTCTACAGGTCTTTCGGGGCGCTGTCTTTATCGTAGCTTTCCCTGTCTCTTTCCACCCATTCGTAATGGCCCCATGCGACCATAACATCTTGGCGACGAGCTATAACCACTACACCCTTGTTCTTCTTGATGTTTATTAATGACTTGGTTTCCAACTTAACTGTACACGCCAGGTTGTTCGCTGACGAATGCATCCTTTTTACCGAAGTAAAAACTGATTTGGATCAACTTAATTTCAACAGATCTCTAGCTCAGATTGGTTACTGGTGCCGAGTGGCAAATGTCACTAAATAATTCAAAGACTGTGTTTATGACTATTACTCACAAAATAAAGACCTTAAATTTTCAGTATAGTATAGACAATGAACCACTGACCCGTTTTAGAGTGCGAATACTATAGTGTTACAATATCTCATGACCTTCGTTGGGGGGCTCACATGAGCAATATCATTAGAAGAGCTAACTCAAAACTGTGATTTCTGCGACGAACCTTGAAGAAAAGCTCGAGTGACACCAAATTAACAGCGTATAAGTCGCTAGTGAGACCACTATTAGAGTATGCGGGGGAAGTTTGGGATCCTCACGCAAAGAGTGACGTGCTAAAACTGGAGAGGGTGCAGCGGCTGGCTCTGCGTTTTATTTTTTTCCAAGTTTCGCAGGCTGAACTCCCCCACCCTGAGCTGTATTCTAAAGCAAATCTCCCCTTACTAAAATATTTACGAAAAAATAAAAGACTGAAATTCTTGTTTATGATATGGAATAATCTGCTTTTGGTTGACAAAGATAGTTATTTGACACCGCATAAGTCGAGGATCTCTAGAAATAAGCACAGTCATACTCTACAACAGTACCGGTGCCTGAAGGACTGCTTTATGTATTCATTTTTTCCATTGACTATCAGCGATTGGAATCTGCTCCGCGAGGCGGTGGTTTCCTATGATTCCTTATCCTCGTTTTGCGCTCGAATCATGGGCGTACCAACCGCCGAGGGGGGGGGGGGGGGGGGTGGAGGGAGGGGGGCAAGGGGGGCGCTTGCCTATTCCAGTTCCCAGAGTGGGGAAGCAAGGTTTGTGTTTTGCCCCCCCCCCCCCCCCCCCCCCCCTTCCCCCCCCCCCCCCCCCCTGAAACAGCTGCCACTGGGCAGGGCAAATACTGGTCGGCGGCGCCCGAGAGATGCAAAGGGCCAGAGTGTCGAACCGGAACCGAACCGTTATTTTTAGCTGAACCGGTACTGAACCGAACCGAACCGAAATCTTCGCCGTCATCTTAGAACTGAAGCGGAACTGAACCGGAAAAAAATATAACGGTAGCCGGTTCAAAACGATTCACGGTAAATGTTTTTTTATTACAAAATAATGAGTGTCCGAGAAGTAAAACTTGCCAGCTGTATTTCTATGTAGTGATCAAATTGTCATATACTGAATTGCAATGTATAAACAATTGTGGGATTTTGGGGCAGTTTTGTATTGGGCCTACGATTAATCATGTGTCACGTGGTAACGCAACGTCATGGTGTCAAGATATGCGGCCAAATAATGTCACGTCACGTGGCCTTGTGACGTAGTCGCGTGACTCACCGCGGTCAAGTTGACTTAAATTGAGTACGCCACGTAGCAACTCAAGCAGGTAGGGCGAGGGAAAGGAAGGCCGGGGAGAAGGAAGCAGGCGGAACGCGGGAGAGAGGAGGAGGTTCCCCCTCTCTTTTCCAGCGTTCCATCTGCTTCTTGTTGACAGCGTGACGTCACATGCCATCACGACTTCTCACCGCGAGTCACGTGACATTTTGACGTACTCGATTGTCGCGAGCACGAGTCGAGTGCTCGGGTTCTTGTCAATCACCATCGCCAAACATTCGTGTTGGCTCGTGTTCAATCAAAGATGAGAATAGCCGAACTCTAAAGGCTAGCCCACATGGTGCGCTTTTCTCCGCGTCTGCGTCGCGTCTGCGCCTGCGCTTTGACGTCACTTCCGGCGCCGGGACGAAACGCAGCGTTTTTTGGCGCATCCCGGCGTATCTGGAGGAGCCAGATATTTTGCGTCCACGCGTCGCGTCTCGCGCTGCGTCCAGAAGGCAACAACCAATGAACCGCCGTGTTCACTAGTTGCACGGAGCGTTTGAATTTTCTCCAATGTAGGACTGTAGTTTTCGCCACAGACCTCGCGACGAAGGCGATAATAATAATAATAATACTTTTTATTTGCACATATTGCGATACCCACTCGGCAGCGTGCGAGGCTAGGCAAAAAGGTCGAGACCCTTACGCAGGTGGGCCTGCTAGCCCGCCGCCAAGTAGGGAAAGGGATACGGGAAAGGAAAATAAATAAAAACACTCAAAACAGAAAGATACACACAAATACGGGTAGCAGCCCTGTGCCATTCCAAGGCAAAGCGCACGCGCACACGCACACACACATACCCGCGCGCGCGGAGTTTACAAAATTTGCACGCTCGCGGCCTTAAATAAAAACGGCTTTTAGGCCCCGCCAACGCTAGCAGCAGGGCGAACATGGGTCGTTACGTCCTTCCCCCCGCGGATATCAGTTTATCATACCTTTTACACAAGTCCAGGGAATCCTCTCTGCTCCGCGGGAGAGGCTGACGCTGCTTCAGCGGAACAGAGAGGACCTAGCGAAGTACAAAAGCGTCCTGCACTCTGGCAGGCCAAATGTAAAGAATACAAGGACACCGAGAGACAAAGGTACAAAATTAATACTACCGGCAACAACCGCTACAACGTAACCACTGTAGCGGCCAGCGGCCAGCTGTAAATGTTTTGGCGCGGGCGATGGGGATGCCAATGGCGTATCGAAACGTGGATGAGGCGTACGCACTAAAAAGGATGAAAATTAGTGAAATTGAGCTTCATTGCGATTGCTGTAATAAAAATGAGTGCTTACTATTACTAAAATTAAATATTACGGCATGTAGCCATCATTTACCGTGCGATTTATATTTAATGTTTGCTTTTGTTTCTTAAGCGCGTCTGGCTACGTTGGGCAGACGCTTCGGAAACGCAGACGCGAAGCGCTGCACGGTAGCGCTGCGTGTGGTTTGACTGGGCGCACGCGTCCTGCTTAGCGCGCGCGCCAAGCCGAGACGCGCGTCTAGACGCACTGAAAAACGCGCCATGTGGGCTAGCCTTAATACTGGCGGTATACAATTAGCGTCAGATCACATCGTCGCGTGTTCTAATAGCGAGTGCGGAAAGGGAAGCTATTTCTTTCCTTTATTGCTTCTACATCTGCCATTGAGCGGAGATAAAAAAAACTAATGAGTGTTTTTGCAAACTATAACGTCAGGGATTATTAGCTCTAAGTGGTATTTACTGAAAGTACAAAAATTGTTGCATTAACCATTTTACATGTACACATCATTGAGGCAGCCAAACATGTTTTCGTTGTTGCTGAACTGTCTCATGAAAGTTGTCCTCGAGAATAGAAGGATTTAAAGGACTAAATCTGGCTTATTAACATGAGGATAAATAAAACTACAAGTGTGTACGGCAGGGATACCTGAAAAGAAGGATTCTAGTGGCCTTAGAGGCAGCCGCTCGAACTCTCGCAGGTTTGTTTAAACTTCGCAGTTTTTGGGTGCAAAACAAAAGAAATAGAGGGTTACTGTTAGCAAATGATAGAAATATAATTGTCGAATTGGCACCCCCAAGCGGAGGAGGGAGTGCCACAGAAACAAAAAGTATTCTCTAGAGGAGCATCGTAAAACGAAAAAAAAAAAAAGGGGGGGGGGGGAGTTTTAAAACATACTGTGTTGTAACGGTTCTCCTCTACTCCGCATGTTGGGCGCAGACCAGACAGCGTGATCCCGCAAAGCTACTTCGTTTGCAAAATCACTCCTGCCAGAAAGGGCGTTTTCGTGGTGCCAGGCGCCTGCGCTGTTCCTCACGACGCCGCACCAAGAAAGAATACTTTTTGTTTCTGAATACATGAGTTGCACTGAGCGCGAACCTTCTGCAGCGTGCAATGTGCACCACGGGATTGGATTTTCTCAGCAAAAAGAAATTTCTGACCGCAAGCATATAGTGCGATGATGTCACGTGCAAACCATGCTAAACAGTGCAGTTTTCTGGTTAAATGGGATGTTCTCAACACAATACTCGGTTTCACTTTAAGTGTAAGTGTAGCAGAAGCTAAAAGAGCGAGCTCTGGGCTTGCAACGTTCTTGCCAAACACGCGCGCTCCTGCAGTGCAAGCACTGGTCAGGACCACATGCTCGCGCTTGTAGCATCGGCTGCGAGTGGACTTGAAGGGGTCCTGCAAAGCGTTTCTGGCCATTTCTTAATTCGCGTGGCGTTCGCTCTAACTAGTGAGTGTGACTCCAGCAGCACATTAAACATAAAATAAAGAAAAAACTCTGACGTATTTTGAACATAATAGGTGAAAGGAGTTCAGAATTTTGAGCACATTTTCTTTTGTTGATGACGTACTTGGTCTGAACAAATAGAGAACCGAAACGACAAGAGCGTGCAGCGCCCATGCGCGATCCTCCTAATCCTTGGAATTCACATCCAATTACTAAGATGTGAACGCCCCACCAATTTACGGGTGTTCCAAGCAAAAATTTGAGGGAGAGTCACGTGCTTGAAGGGATCAGAATATTCAGCCAGTCCTTCCTCTAGAATTCTATGTCGTCGTTATCTGACGCTCTAGACCAACGTCTTCACTGAACGCTCGTGTATGGTACTGATGGGCACGCCTTTTGAAGCAGCATTTGGTTTACTTCGTCCTTTTGCAATGCCCCTTTAAGCTGAAACGAAGTATAGCAAGAGGGGATGTCCAAATTGTAAAGTTGTGCTGTATATATAGCAGTCTCGCGATGATATGCGGTAGCCTAATAAAATGTTAGAGCGCGCATGACTGATAAAGCCCAGAGTCGTCAAATGAGGCCCCAAAACAAGTGCACGAAAAACCGAATAAAACTTTAGCCTCCAGAAAATGTATCCTGCGAAGTTTCGAGCTCGTGCAATCCGATGTCCAAATGTGATTTAAATTAGAAATATATTGTCTATTCTTCGCGATATTTATGTATCATTAGGAACATCGTTGCACGCACCTCTCTTAAATAAATCCGGACGATAACCAACCAAGTCCTGAACAGTTAAAAGTTCAACGTTTCAAAACCGGTTCGGTATTTTCACCAGGATACACTATTTGCACGTGGAGAGCTGCAGCTTCGTTTCCGTCTACGGTGTGTAGTTTGCTTCCTTCACTTTTAATGCGAAAGCATTAGAAGTGAAGGAAAGTGTCCCATGAAGCGAACCGACGTCATCAGCTTTGAAGCCGCACCAAACGGCGCCCTCCCCTGTCGCAATTGTCGCGTGTACCAGGAATATGATGGATAGGCTCCCATTGGCTAGCGCGTGTCTTCGAGGAACGAGGCTCCCATTGGCTCTCGTGCGCGCAGTTCTAAATAAAGACACCATCAGAGAAGCCCTCTTCATAGCGTCGCAGCGCACGCAGCAGCCCGGCCGCCGTAAAGAGGTGCGGCGGTGCGAGCCTGGCCGCACGGCCCGCTCGGGCAAACTCCGAAGTGGTTGCACGGCCGAGCTCAGCGCGGCGACACCACTTCACGAGAGCGCGCGCTCGGCCGTCGGCCAACGAAATGTGGCCGTACACGCCACTACGCCGCAAAAGAACGATATTCATGATTGCTCTTTCAAAACTCACAAAAACTGTTTAGGTGTCCTCGGAAGTTTTATGTTCTTCAAGTGCCCTATACGCATATGGTTAAGTGGCTGTCGATCTGTTGAGCCCGACCTATTAAAACGTCGGGCTCCTAAATGTTTTGAACTTGGTTGGTGAAGGTCTGTATTTTTCAAATTTTTGACCCAACCAGACGGAGTTCTGTCAAACGTGTTTACGCTTAAAACCCGCATTTCTATTCATTTATTTTACAGTAAGGCGTCCTGTATGGGATTATTTAGAATAATACCATTTAGTATCTCTCTTTCTGCACATTTTGTGTATTTGCCTTCCGATCTATAATGTGAGCACACAGTCGTTTTTTTGCGTAGCCCGCGACCCGGCGTTTCCACACTGCCGAACAGCAAACATAAAAACACGTTTCCGGAGACTCAACAGGTGGTGTATTCTCGAGTATCATCTTCCCGTGTCGGTCTTAAGCGGTTATGTGAACCTCATACCGTCAAATGTATTAATGACAAAACAAATATTTTATTGCTGCCTGAAGACTTGACAGCATAAATAAAGGGCCGATCACCCTAAAGATATACATCATAAGTAAATGCACCTCCAAATTATCTGATATATGCTCTGCAAATCTTTTTCTGCGTATTTATCCTCGATTGGCACGTCTATAAGTGGTTTGGGAGGACATTAAACAAATGTTTTATTTTGAAGCTGATTTAAATAACATATGTGCCCCTGACGCATATTCAGCTTCTCAAACATATAGAAGTCTGTTGCTCCTTTTATGGGATGAACATGAATTTTATGTGTCTGGGGGCTGGACGAAAACAAAGTACTCAGTGGCGCATGGTGGAACAACGACGATTGCGCACGCAGACCGCCAGAAAGTCATTAAGTAGCTGTAATTTTGAGCAGGGTATAAAATACTATTTTTTTATTTAACAAGAATGTAAAAAAAAAAAATAGCGAGGGTGATGTTTATTTGCAAATTAAATTGACCGGCATTTTGAAAAAAAAACAAAAAAACAAATACATCAAACGTTATGCTATGTCGAAAATGTTCAACACGGTACGCGCTATTTTAGGCCAGATCCGATCTGAGTACGAAGGTCATTCTTCTCTGCATGATTATTCACCTGCATCACGGTGCTGAGTGTAAACAATATTGGCCAGGAAAGCAAGCGTTGTGATTGCTGCTCAGTATTTCTACAAGAAGTAAACTGAAAGGGTTTGTCCTAAAAAAATTCCGGGCATTTTGAAAATATCGCTTTTAGCTTAGTTGCGTCGTCATCATATTTATTGTAAAACGTATTTTGTAAACTAGATTTCAGAATATATATGGTGAGGACGTGCCCATTTTAGGATTGTATGCACTGCAATTAATTCCTAGGTTCAAGAGCACAGCAGCATTCGACTTTGAATTTTGCGACGCAAAGTTGTAGCATTAACGGGTATTTTAGGCGACCTGCCAAACTGATAAGCTTTAGATTCAGGTAAAATATATGTGAATGAGCTGAAAAAAAAAAGAAATAGATGGTGAGTCATATTTGTTAATTTAGCTTTCTTTTACTGTTTCATCAGAATTAAATAACGGAATTAATATTTGTACCCAAAAATTTAAAGTAAATTCTGCTAATGATAAAAAGCTATATGATACTCGTAGCACTGTTGAAATAGTGCCTATTGCCAAAGAGACGCGGAAAATGTATTCTTAGTTTCGCGGTTCAAACCGGTTCGAACCGTTTTTGTTTCCTGGAACTGAACCGGAGTTGAACCGAAAGCCGTGAATCCGAACCGGAACAGAACCGATAAAAATTTCGGTTCGACACCCTGCCAAGGGCGCCGCCCCCGGCCCTGGGGGGAGGGGAGGGGGGAGAGGCAGGTGTTCTGGTTTGCCCCCCCCCCCCCCCCCCCCCCCTTCCCACTCAAAAACAAGTTGGTGCGCCACTGGCTCGAACTGATATGTACAATGATGACTCTGTATTTCTAGGATTGTTTTTCTTGTGTCACGGTCGCTAAATATTTGTACTTTGTGGCAGACTTGTACGTAATCCGTTACAAGTAACGAAATTACTTGTAATCCCTTACATTTATCGGTAATTTAGTAACAGAATAATTACATATTTTCTAGAGTAATTTTAAAGTAATTCCCTTACATTTTTTACGTAATGGATTCCTTGTAATCCGTTACATTTTTTTGTCAGGCCCAACCCCCCCCCCCCCCCCCCCCCGCGCCCTTTCTAAATAAAGTTTTTTTTTTTTTTTTCGTTTTGGTAAAGTTGAGCGCAGTGACACTGTCACGCGAATTGACCAGTGCAAAGGGAGGCTTGCCACTCCTCAGTTCCGCAAAGCCTTTTTTTTTTTTTTTTTTTTTTTGCAACACCAAGCTTCTGAATCTATTAATTGTTTTAGACTCTAACAACAATGTCGAAAAATCCAAATGAACATTTCTACAAAAGAAAAAAGGGGGGGGGGGGGGGGGGGAGGGGGTTGCAGGTTATTTCCGCTTTTTTTTTTTTTTTGTCCTTTTTTTTTTTGCGATCGAAGACGGGGGGAGGAGGACACCAAGTTATTGTGTGCCTCTTCGGGAAGCTCGTGGTGGTAAGTGCACTGAAAAAGATTAACAATGTCCTTCCCGGTTATAGTGACTACGACCGTTTTCATAATGTCACCACACGAGACAACGCTCCGTCTACCCTACCCTTTTTTGAGTAAGCTTTTTGCGAGCACTTAGAAAATGGTAACAGTCTTCCTTTCTTCTTCTTCCGGTTTTGCCCCAGCAGGAAGCATCTTATCTCGGGATACGGTCCATTCGTCACATGCGCACTCGTCACAGGACGATTGGTCACAGGACGATTCGTCACACAGGAACATTCGTCATAGGATGACTCGTCACGCGGCCAACCGGTCCTACAATAGTTCGTCCCCTAAAAATGTATTGTTCAATTTGGTTCGGGCGCGGACAACGTGCGAAGAATTTGTAACAAACGTTTTAGCTTCTGGTTCGGTCCCGAACATTGAATGTTGGTTCGGCTAGAGCACTATATAGCTCCTTCGGAGCAGAGTAGCGCAATCTAGAACGCCGTCTCTCGGCGACTAGCGGCGAACGCCCGGAGGTTCCAACTGCGGTCAGAAATGCATGGAGAACGTGAGAAAATCGTTGTTTCTTCAGTTTTGTGGGGATGTGCGGAATGGAAATCATTTTTGACGTAATAATGAAACATTTTAGAATAATATGCGATAAGTTTTGTGCCATACAAGGACGTAACTTTTTTTAAAAAAATTGCCTGAGCGGCATCATGCAGCAGACGACACGGCGACGTCACACCATTCACGTGACCCGCTCTGGCCAACCCGAAAAGCCCATCTCCGCTGCGAGCAAAAATCGTCTGCTTCAAACGCCATTGCCTTGGAAATTGCCTTCTCAAAATTTGCACACGCATCCGATATTATTAAAACTTTGATGAAGTGTTTAGCGCTTTACTAACTTCACGACAGGTTAGTTTTGAAAAATGTGAACTCGCCGTTAGTTTTTTAATCAGCCGTGTTATGTCGATCTCCATGTATTCTCCCATAGGGCAGGCCGCCTCCTGGAACCCTGAGTACCACGTGACTCGCACCGAGCCGCTCTGTCGGCCATGTTGTCGGCAAAACACGGGGTTCAAAGGATTGCGCTACTCTGCTCCGTAGGAGCTATATAGTGCTCTAGGTTCGGCCTGACAAAGTGGGTCACCTCTTCTCTCAACACGTCTTTCGCTTCTCAAGGTCGAAGAATTTGTAGCAGACGTTTTAACTTCTGGGTCCGTCCCAAATGGTGAATGGGGAGGCCATATAAAAGCGACCATTTTCGAACTCGGGCTACATTCAAAAGGATGGAGGTGATCGCCACAGAGAGAGGTGGAGCCATGCACCTGCACGAGGGGTACTCGTACACAGGCATGCAGCAGAAAGAATTCCGATACTTATTGGTTTTCTCGAAGAGGTGTATGCAAGGCAAGGTAAAAACTTATTTGGCTGCCAGTCGGGTTATTGCTCGTTCAAGCCAGCAACTTAGGTCAACCTGCTGAAGAGTCGTAATATGATGAAAGGATAAGCGGATGAGTATCGTAAGATTAGTTTTTCTCACTATTGGTTTATGTCACAGTGGGAAGTCGTGAAACTCCTCATCAGGGAATGTGGGCGGTTGTTGAGATTTACAATTTTCTATCGTCCCCTGCCAGATCGATGTGACCAGTTGCCCGGATGACGAGTCATCCTGTGACGAATGTTCCTATGTGACGAATCGTCCTGTGACCAATCGTCCTGTGACAAGTACGCATGTGACGAATCGTCCTCATCCCGCATCTTATCTCAAGCGGATATTTTTACAAATAAAACATAATGGTGGCTGACGTAGACTTGATATTCTGGGCTTGAGGAGAGTGCGAAACTCGTGATTGGGACCATAGCGCAGCTTACTTCTCTGCCCTTCGCTGCTCGGGATACGGCCCATTCGTCACATGTCGATTCGTCATAGGGCAACTCGTAACTGGCCCGTTCATCACAGCGGAACATTCGTCATAGGATGATTCGTTACGCTGGCAGTTCGCCACACATTGACCCCAAGACTGTTAAACTTTTTTTCTTTCTATTTTGTTTTCTTAGGAAAGTTACGAAAGTGGATCACTCAACCAAATCCGCGCAAGATCAGTGAGGTTTATTACTGTACGAACGGGAACAAAAACATGTCGCTGCTCGTGGCATCAGCGGACGTCTATCTGGAGAACACCGGAGTAAACTGCAGTCGGTTCGTGCTCCGTGCATTTTTGAACTGCACCAAGAAAGGTGCACACGGCAAACGTGCGTATACATTTCCTTGTTTTAACCGACGTTCTAATTAATTGTTGTTATGAGTGTCCTTCTTTTTCTTCTATTACTTATATTTATATACTGGAAACTTTTTTTATTCACCAACGTCTCAAGTGGGGCACGAACTGTTCAGAACCAAAGGAACAAGAATATCGAGCCAAAACTGTTCAGAACCAAAGGAAGAAGAATGTCGAGCCAAACCCTATTTATTATTTAATTATCACCTCACTGTTACAAACTCTGTTTTGCTATTGATGACTTCCACAGCTTCGCGATTTAAACAATGGAGAATTTTAGTAGCTCGGTCCGATGACTCCGATAACGATATCCGATGCTTCGCCGTCGTCCTTGCGCAGCCATTATATCGTTATCGCGGGTATCGGAGGTATCGGAAGGATCTACTAAATCTCTCGAATATCAGACAACGGCTGCAACGACGAAGTTTTGTTCTATCTTCGAGGTAAATAGTACTTGCCTTGCTTCACTGAAAAAGCTCAACGCAGAGCATAAAACATTCGTGAGGAACAATTTGGCACTCCCATCCAGTGCCTCAGCTCAAATGGTGTTCAGCGTAACAGTCGACATATTGAGTAAGAAATACCGCAAGATGTTTGACGAGACTTTCGAGAGCCAGCTGTTGCTCAAAACACTCAAGGTCTTAAATGGAACAGGTTGCAACAATAAGAACTTGAATAATTCCTCTTCCCTTTGTTTCTTACTTGAGGACAACAATGTTGAAAGTAACGCCACGAAAGTAACGGATTACTTTTTGGGGTAACGGTCAGTTACTTTTATGGGAGGGTAATTGTAATTGTAATAAATTACAATTTAGCCTTGAGTAATTGTAAATGTAATTCCTTACTATTTTTCAGTAACGTGTACAAGTCTGCTTTGTGGTATTGTTGTAATAGCTGAGTGGTGATGTGTTGCATAGTTGTTTTTATGTATTATTTATTAACCCACACCTATTATAGTCCTACATAGGACTGATATTATGTGAAATAAATAAATAAAAATAAAATATAGGATTATATAAGTATAAGTAACTTTTTATCAGCTTCTTATGACTTCTTGTATAATCTCACATTGTTCTTTTATATTCTTATAATGTTCCTGTGTGCTCTTATATGATTTTATTTAATCATATGCGTTTGCGTCATATGCAGATAGAGATGCGGATGATATCCAAATGAGACCCGTAAAATATGTATTAGACTTAGTCGTGCATTGTTCAACTCATATATTTAACTTGTGTTTCTCTACAGGTATATTTCCAAAACGTATGCAGATCGCCAAAGTGTCCGTACTGCATAAGAAAGGTGATAAGAATGACATTAATAACTATAGACCTGTTTCAATATTTCCCGTGTTTTCAAAAAGGCTTGAAAAAACTTATTCATGTGAGATTGTCAAACTTTTTTGACAAGTATCAACTCATTACAAGGTCGCAGTTTGGATCTCGAAAACAGCGTTCTACGGAACTTGCGTTACTTGAAGAAAAAGAATTTATCTCACGCAACTTAGAGCACAAGAAACTTGTTTTTGGGTGTTTATATTGATTTTACTAAAGCTTTTGATTATTTAAACCACGAATTATTATTACAAAAACTCGAATTTTATGGTGTTCGGGGGCAAGCCTTGCATCTACTACGGTCCTATCTCGAAAATCGGAAACAATATGTGTGCTGCGGTAACTTTTGTTCTAATATATAACACATTTTCTCAGGGGTACCACAGGGAAGTATTTTAGGGCCCTTTCTTTTTAATAAAGAGCAACTCCACTTCATTGTTAAAATTTCGGGGGTATGATCTGTTAGTCGAAGTCGGCTACCCTGAATCACGAAATATAATTTGTTTTTCGGTAGTGTGTATTGTTTTGTAGGTATCGGGAATCTAAGTATCGTTCCAGCGGCACGGCGAAACCGAAACTACCGGCTGAAGCAGCCTGGCAACACTGATATTAGTGGCGCGTCGTCGGCATGACCTAGTTCTCGTCCCGCGCTTCTGAGCTGACGCACCGACAATGTCGCTTCAGTCGCACGCGAAGTTTAAAAACAGAACGTAAGTTGCACATTTTCTTTTTTACCGCTTCACTTTGTTAATATGCACCAAATGTAATAAGTTTTAGGGCGTATTTATAAATTTGCCGGCTGAAAAGCGGATCCGACTGCTATAAATATGACGCGGTCATGCCGGCGCAGCGTAATTTGTTTCTTGCTCGCGGAACGAGAGAAAAAGAAATAATGGGACATAGATGGGCAGATGCATATCCACAAGCGGTCTAAGTTGTTAACGCTAAGGTGCCTTTATGTGCACGCTAGTTAGATCAGCCGCGACCTGCTGCGTCCGGCCGATCGTGCTGGAGCAGCCGGCGGAAGATACGCGAACAGCGACGGCACCGCATCGTTCTTCAAAGACGCATGTTTCGTGGAGAAACCCGCAACAGTCAGCAGCCGCAGATCCCGTGTGTAGGTGTCTGACGTAAAGTGCTGGGAGCAGAGCTTCGCGTTGGAGCTCGGAGTCGACGGTCTTCCGAGGACCGAAGTCTATCCGGCGAACGGCGCCGACCCACACCTTGTGCCTCTTCCGGTCTCTTCGGAACTGATGGAACCGCAGCTCCGGGTTGCGCACCGGATTGTTGGCGCAACCCACAGCACTACAAGTCGTGCTCGACATTGCCCAACGCGAGTCCGGCGAGTCTCTCCGGCTCCACGACACGCGCGTGAGCGAGCAGCATCGCTTCGCTCTCTTCCGCGCTGTTGCGGAAGCAATGCTGGAGTTAAATGAACAGCCCGGACGCTAATAAAAGTAGGAGAACACAGGATAACGCGGTAAGCACCTCTTGCCGTCAGCAGAATCGCAGGAGGCCACGGGAAACGAAGCGTCCGCGGCGTCCCTGCGAGAGCATTGCCCAGTGCTGCTTCACTATAGCTCACCCGGTGCCAGCGTGCTCATCCGCTTTCGGGCCGCTAACCGAGCCGAAAGAACATTTTTAATATTGGTTTTAATCGGTAATGCGGCGTCGGCGTGACGTGATATTTTGGGTATGACCGTATTTTGACCCTCTAAAGCGATATCAGTCATTTCGATAGGGTCGACTTTTTGAGTGGAGTTGCCCTTTAACGTCTATGTAATTTATATAGTAAATATTGACCAGTCTATTAAATTTGTAATGTATGCAGACAATACAAAACTTTTTTATGTTGCTGATAATGTGAAAGAGCTCGTGTCAAAAATTAATTTAGTATTAGATAAAATATCATCATGGACCGACAGGAACGTTTTAAAAATAAATACTGGCAAAACTAAAGCTGTTATATTTCGGGCAAAACATAAATCTATTCCATCAATATGTAGAACAACCTTAAACTCAGTTGACATCGGATTGGTAGAGGATTTTAAAACACTTGGTGCAGTGTTTTCTCATAATATGACCTGGGACCATCATATCGCGTATCTAAATAAAAAGCTATCTAAGGTTGTAGGGCTGATATGCCGGCATCCCTACAACCTTCCTTCAAACAAACTTCCAACATCAATTAAACTCTTGTTATATAAATCGTTATTTTATTCTCATTTAAATTACTTTTCCTTTGTCTGGAGTACAACTACAATAACAAACTTGGAGAAAGTACACTTAATTCAAAAAGAATGCTAAGCACTATTGCAAATGCACCATATTTGTCGCATACAGAAAACTTGTTCAAAATTTATAATATGCTTAGTATCAAACATATGTATAGCTATAGACTATCCACAACGTTTAAAAAAGAATTGCAACATAACACCTCTTCCTTGGTAACATTGTCAAAATTACAAAAAAACATGTTTTAACGTATCAAACTCGTAACCCCGATTATTGGCAAATACCAACGTGTCGATTGAATGTTGGCAAAGAAATGTTAGCCTACCGAGTCCCAAGACAATTCACTAATTTTTCACAACATTGATATAGGTAAATGGAGTTTAAATGAATTACGTACTGTCATGTATAGCTTTGATGTAGTGTACTGATATTTGATTTTGTATATCTCGGATGTCGTATCTCTATGTGTCGGTAAGTTGTTAATAATTCCTCCTCATGTCCATGTATTTCTATTTATTATGTAAACGTAGATTTTGTACATTTATATGCTTTGAAGATTTACAAGGTAATTGATATCCGTTGAATGTGCTTGTTCTTTGATTGAATGCTTCCGTATTTTATTTTGTTCCCTCTGACTGCTGCAGAATGTCACTGGGGCCGAGAGCTTGTCAAGCCGTCTGTCACGGCTTTTATTCTCGGCCCAATCATTACCTGTAATGGGAAATTAAAATTAAGCTTATTATTTATTTGACCAAGAAATTTCTTATACATATAAGATTTTTCTAAGGCCTTCACCCTCCATTTCTCTCCCCATCTCTCCCCCCTTTGCCTACGGTCCCACCCCTAATCTTTGTGAATTGCCAGAATGGCGCCCAAGCACGCGCGTCTCCTCGAGCTTGAGTGCACATCAGTTGCAGGACGGAGGGTGTGCGGCAATCGTGGATACACTACTGATGGCGTTAGAGGCGGAAAGACGCAGGCATTGCCTTCTAGACGGTATTGGCTCAACTCCAGGAGATGTCAGCAGTCGTGGCCGAGTGGTTAAGGCGATGGACTAGAAATCCATTGGGGTCTCCCCGCACAGGTTCGAATCCTGTCGACTGCGATAACTTTTGGGTTTTTGTTAGGCGCGGCTTTTGACGGACTTGTTAATTGTACCGCGCGCCCACGAATCCGCCGGGAAAGCCTTTAAAGCACCGTATAAATCTGGTTACGTATCGAGCTACGATTTATCTTTTTTTTTTTTTTTTTTTTTTTTAAAAGGGTAATTCAGCGCAAAAAGAGACGGACAGGGAAGATGTACACTCTATTAAAATGCGAAACCAACTAGCTCAACTCACCACTGTGCTATAATTTATCATAGAAGTGCCCGATAAGCGGGGTCACACTGCTCATAGATCCCACAAAAGACAGTCTGCAAACACGAGTCGCCGCAATATTCGTGGTTCTAACGCCGCGTGCCAAGTTTTCTCCTTGAACTCATTGCCATGCGACATTCGAAGCACGGATCTCGCGTTCGAATATGTATGCAGGTTGTCTTTTGTATGATGTATAATGCCCGTGTCCCACTAGAGCGACAGACAGAGACAAAAAGACAGCGACAAGCCCCAAACTCATGCAGCATGCTTGTGATGTCACCTTTGGCAGGCGTTTAGTCATTCGGTGCTCGCGAAGTAAGCATGAGCGATTGCAAGCCTGCCAAAGATACCCTCGCGTGCATGATGCTCGTATTTGAGCATAGCCTCCGTTAATCTACAAAGCGTCTCAAATCGCGATGGACTCTGGTTTGAGGCTTGTCTTTGTCTTTTGTTTCTGTATGTCGCTCTAGTGGGACACGGGTATAAGCAGTGCGACGGCGGCTATAATAGTAATAGCAATGCATCAAATAAAAAAAAATCTTACTTGCCGTTGCCAATTTGTCGGTTGTTGCGCCAGTCAGAGGGTGCGTGGATAGCAGACAGGCGCCGTAGGAAGGGAATATCAGTTATTGTTTTAGAGCGCAGCTCTTAGGCGCCCGTTTCCGGCTTGAGCGTCGCCGCCGTCGTATACGGCGTAACCGCGCGGTGCATTATGGGACGCGTGACGATGACAATGGCGTCATCACGATGACGTCACACGTGACGTCACAAGGACCACCAGTAACGTCATCGTGATGACGTCATCGTCATCGTCACTGATGTCATAAGTGACGTCATAATATCTCAATGTAGATCAGGCTTATAAAGTATTGTGGATTGCACTTCTTTTCTTAGAGCGCAACTCTTAGGCGCCCGTTCCCGGCTTGAGCGGCGTCGCCGTCGGCGTAACCGCGCGGTGCATTATGGGACGTGTGACGTCACTGATGACGTAAACGGTGGCGATGACGTCACGTGACGTCACAAGGACCAGCAGTGACGTCACGTGTCGTCATTGTGATGACATCATCACCATCGTCATTGATGACGTCATCAGTGACGTCACCAGTGACGCCACGTGTGACGTCACTAGCGGAAAAAATTTCCGGCTAAATGTAGCCGAAAAAATTTCCCCGCTAAATGTAGCGGAAATAATTTCCCCACTTAATTTAGGGGAAAATTTCCCCGCTAAATCTAGTGGAAAAAATCCCCCGCTCAAGTTAGGGGAAAAATTGCCCCGCTAATTTGCCGCCAAATTTACACGCGATGCTCTTCACTAAAGATGTGCATTTTCTGCGACTTGCGTTAAGCACACGTCGATCCACACCCATGTTAGTAGTGGGGGACTTTCCACCTTCTCCCCCAGTACCCTTCCCTCCTCCTCAAGAGCTGCGCTCTAATTCGGCGTTACAGGGAGTTGTAAACGTCTTTCATTTTTTTTAAACTTTTATTCGGTTCAGTTTGTTCTTTGAAACTTTGATGCGATGCTTCCACCCAATTCGGACACCTCTGAGGTAATTCGTAGCGCGATACGTCACCAAACGATTTATGGGGTTACTTTAAAGGCTTCCCCCGGATTCGAGAGCAGGCGGTATAATATAGTCCGGGAATATGTGAAGCGATACAGAATCGCCTATAATATCTGGGAAGACACTGATCACTAACACACGTATATCCGTGTTTTGGTTCACGCTGTTGGCTTCGAAGCAAATTCGCACAGATAGTATGTACACTGTGCGGTCACGGGAATCGGAAACCACCAAACGATGCCATAACACAAACAACTTCGATCTCTATGAGACTTCTCACCATGAACGGCGGGTGGTAAATCTTGTTACATTTTATTTTTCTCCCTGTAAACGGCGAAGCGTCGGGGTTCATGAAATACAGTTAATATTCAGAATATGATTAGTATGTATCTGGGAAAGAGATCTTTCATCAGATGGCTTGGGTTTATAAGGCGTTTCTCAAGCTTTAGTCCCGGGACCTCTTTTAATGGGCCTCTTTCAAAACCACATCAAGCAACATTGGCGGTCGCCATTTCTTAGGTCTTTTTAGACTTAAAGGGACCATGAAACGATTTTGAGATCGAACTTCATTCGCCGCACATCGTAAAAGGTGTGAAAAGAAACACACACAAAAAAAATCTTTTGCTATAGAACCTTAAAAACAACAAAAAAAAAACGGACTCTTTTACACCTTCTTTCCTTCGAAAGCTATCTGCCTTTTCACTGCGGTGCATCCGCGGAACCGTAGCACGTCAGCCAAATCCACGTCGCCTATTGGGTCAGAGCCTACCTCACCAGCACTGCTATTATAAACAATAAATAGTCGGCGAATGTTTCCGAAAAGTTTTGTTAAATATTATTCAGATGTACATTTTATAGCATAATTAGAGATGTGACGAAAATAGCCGAATTTGATAATGCTCAGAGCCAAGCGCCATCTATCGAGTGGTAAACGAAGCAAGAGAAAGGACAGAGCGCAGTCAACTCACGCTCGTGGGTTGATTGCGCCTGCGAAGTCAACCCACGAGCGTCGTCTGCTGAACGGGTTTGCTCCTGGTCGCGCTTTCTTCGCAGAGCAGACTTTCGTTTTCTGGCTGCTCGAGTAGTGTTTACATTGTTTGTGATCGATCGCTCGGTCGCTATGCCGAGATGTTGCAGTTTACCGAAGTGCCCGAATTACAGTTTCTGCAGTCCGGTGGTTAAAAAGAAACAGTTGCAGTTTCACCGCTTGCCACTCGATGATCCACGTCGAAGCACTTGGTGCAGGCTCATTGGTTTAATGGACCCCGGGTCAAAGGTCATTCGTGTATGCTCGGAACATTTTGACACCAAGCGTGATTACATCCACATCCCCATTGTTCTCCGCGAATGCGGGCAGGTTCCAAAAGCCCTCCGCCGATTCCGACGAGGAGCTGGAGTCTTCGTCGGAAGACTCGTTGCACTTTCCAACAGGCGTACTGGCATATGGGATCAGTCCCAAGCTGTCGCTGTAGCGCAACATATCTAATTGAATTTCGCTAAGCTGCGATGTGTCCATGGCTATCGCGGCAATCGGAGGCATCGATTCAGAAAATATGTCGGTGGCATTAGCGCATTGAGCGCAGTAAAACCTACCGGCACGCCGCCAACTCGGCGCCGCTAATGCTCCCATTCTGCTACTGCCGAGAGAACTTCCGGTTCCGATGTCGGCGGACGTCTCGACCGTCAAAATACGCCGCAGCTTGTTTTGCGGTAAATTGGAGAGGAAGAAAAAGTTGATATTTCATATTTTGTTTTTGTTGTAGAAGTTAATAAACCGAAACGAAAACGGATGCCTGTTCGGCATTCAGTGAACATTGAAGGTTTAATGTGAAAGTTATTTGGCAAATGTAAAAAAAGGTAATTTCATGCTCCCTCTAAGCAAGGTGGCGCAAGCTACCGCCCGTTACCAAGGGTATAGTCACTAACATCCATCCATCCATCCATTAGGCACGAAGCGTGCGACTGGATGCGAGACCCGGCGAACGCTGACGCAGCGCTCGTGCCCAATATATGCTCAGGGTACGTGCCCAAACAATGATGGACGCGGATAATTGAAATAATGCGCACATTACTTTTGATGGGGTCCGTTGCAATCGTCAATACCGACATCACCCTAACACAATTTGTAAGGTGGCGCTTGTTTACGCACGATGTCATTTCGTATAAGGAGGCGTGGAATGTTAATGAGCAAGCCCAATTTAATAGCTGTCTTTATAAAGTACAAGCCTGGTGCTGGACCTGGCAAACGTCGTAAACCCCGTAAAAAAGTGTTTATATACGCATATCACGCATATATAGTTGAATCCCGCTAGCCAGGTGTAGCCTTTTATCTTCTAGTACACGTTGGAGAGTCATGTCCTTCGTGAAGTGCTTAGGAGTTTTTGTTTTATGTTGCAATAATACACTTTGGAATGCACACATTATACTTTTAACTCATGTCAGAGTTAGGAGTGAATAGGTTTGCTCGCTACTGATTAGAGGTGATCTAAGCGAACCAAAGCGATTTTTGGCGTGTGTTCCTATAACACTCACCGAAGTTTATAATGCAATTAAATGCAAAGGTGCAAGCGAGCTGGACAAGAATAACGAAAATAATCCCTGGAGAAGGGGAACAAGGGGGACAAAGGACAAACAGGAATCTCCAAACGCAGCTAGGTGACTGGTGCGCGACCGAAAAAATCCGCCTGGTCCGGGTATCGAACCCGGGACTTCCCCTTTTTCAGTGGTTTCCCAAAACGACGCTATGGCTTATAGAAATTTACCATAAGATTACCTAAAAACGAAAATGCGTACCATTTTTTTACATATAAGATCTATGACGGAAAAATAACGCAAAAATAAATAATCAATGACCTCATTAGCGCCACATTGGACAGGCGCTAATGAGCTCATTTTTTTTATTTTATAAAGCATTCACTCGCTCAACATATTTACAGGATCCTGAAAATTGTCGATTGGCTCGTCTGCGTGGCGACTGGAAGAACTGGAAACAGTGCAAAAATAACAAAAATCAAAAAGGTTTAGACGTGACAAGGGCTGGAGTTCAACTGATTATTACAGCGGAGCTGTTAAGGGCTAGTTTCCCCAGCATCGTGTCCGTCAGCAAACAAATGATGACACGAAACTCTGGACAGCTACCGCCATCTAGGAGCGACGGCGGCAACAAGACAACCGGCTTGTCGGTTGTCTGGTTGCCGCCGTCGCTAATAGATGGCGGCAACCTTTCCAGCCTTTCCACTCTGGCTTGTCGACTTGCGGCCGGCCATTACTTCATTCCCACCATAGTACAGCTTCGCTGGTCTTCCTTCTTCACCAGAGTGGAAATGCTGAAAGTTTTTGAATAAAAGGTAAAACATCGAACTAACAATCCACATCACTGTCGTATGGAAACGTGCTTTAAAAAAGCCACCTCATTCTTATAAGCTAGCTTTTTTGAAGCACGTGTCCAGCGTCATATGAAGAAAGGAGCATCTGAGAAGATACAGTCAGTCGCTCTTACGGCAGTCATGCAATCGACTAGTTCGGAATCGGCAGCTGATGTGAACGGTCTCGACAGTGACCTCGAGGAATCACGTACTTCTATCATCCTGAACCCATAAGAAACCTCACTCCCAATATCGTGTTTCCTTATTGCTCAAACATGTTAAAAAAAAAAGAAAAAGTATGGACAACTTTTTATGGTTATCTGGAAAGAGGAGGAAAGCGCGTGCACAGAAGCGGGCACACCCTCTTCCCTGCTGCTGACTGCATTTCCACAGAACGGTGTCCGCGAGTATACAACTCATTCGTATTCCATTACCATTAAAGGCCCCCGCCTACATCAGCCACGTAGTCTGTGCCACCTTTGCTTGCTGGAGGTATAAGCTATAGGAGGTCTTCAGGCAGACACCAGACATCGTGTCATCTCCTACCTTCAACACAGTAGCACAACAAACCTGTACTCATGCAGCTAAGCATCCTCGCCAGAGCTTAATCCAAACATTTGGATTAAGCTCTTGTGCTACATGCGTAGCACCATTCAACATGCTTTCAATGGTAAACCCTACATTTGAGGTTGTGTACAAACCATAGCTGCACATTATGCCTTTTCACAGCACCCTTTGAACATAATTTGACGTTCATGGTTGAAGTAAAGAATACTGGAAAGAGATTAGAGGGCCGTTTGCAACGGCTACAGCAGCAGCTGTACGGCCTCTTTCCAGACACTATACACCGAAGGCCTTTTCCTTACTAAAATCAACAAAAAAGATGTGCTACATTTGAGCCCAAACTTGGACGCCCTGAATTTTGAAAGCAAATGAAAAGCGAAACATGCAAATTTAACATTATAATATATATAAATATATATTTCTCTCTCCAAATGATCTTAACAAGCCTTATTAAACTAATATTTTCGCCGGATTTTCTGAATCTGCAAGTTAAAGCAGAAAAGTCAGACGTTCCTATTTGTGCCCTGATTATATGACCCTTCGCACTGCTTCAGTAATTCTGTCACAAACCCCAACTGCGAACTGTAGTTGAGAGTCGACAGTATACGTCTACTTTCTCTTAACAGTTTTGAAAATGACTGCAAAATCAAGAAGTGCAGGGTGGCAAGTTGTGTTTATATGGTCTAGACCGAACTACAATACCTCTGGAATACATTTTAGCGCTCAAAAAACAGGGACAAAGAGGCGAGAAACAGACAGCACAGTGCGCTCTGTTTCTGTGCTGTCTGTTTCTCGCCTCTTTGTCCCTGTTTTTTGAGCGCTAAAATGTATTCCAAATTCCAAAACCAACTAGCCCAACAATCGACTCTACAATACCTCGCGATGAAAATAACAACACACTTTGGATTATACATTTTGAACTCCTTTATATAATACGTAGCCCTTCACATTCTTTTAAGATCCAGTGACAAACATTTATATATATATATATATATATATATATATATATATATATAAACTGAGAAGAAAAAAAACCTTTGGTGAAAACAGCAACAACGGACGATTTATTCTTCGACGTTTCGGCCAGAGTCCGGCCTTCGTCAGGAATACCTTTCACAGATGAACGCAGGTGGTGTTCTACTCGGCATTCTCATCTTGGTTTTGTTTTTCACATAGCATTTTCACGTCTTTCTAGTGGATCCGTTAACCGGTCAGACGAAAAATCGTTTTTTTTTCGGGTAATATTTCTTTTGCGATGGTTTCTATTTAAATTTGTTGAACTTCCTCTCTCTATGCCACTGAATCGCCTGCTGATATTGCTCCAGTTTCTTTAGTATGTTCATATTCATAAAAAATAAAGTAACGAGTAATTACACTAATCTGTTACCAAAATTTTGTAACGAAAATACATTACAAATTACTGCCGCAAAAAAGTAACGTGGCAATTACTAACTTACTTGAAAAGGTAACGGATTACAAGTCATCCGTGACATGTAACGGATTACTTCCCAAGTCTGGCAACAACCTCTCTCCTTTGCTTGAAAACAAGAGTATAGTTTCTAAACGAATGAGCGTCTGTGTACTCGTGGTGATGGTTTTGTTTTTTATTATTTTGCCCACAAGTTACTTTTTTTGCTAATATTCAATACAGTGGAAACATCGGATGATCATTATAACGATAGTTGTAGCAAGGTACAGTCGGACGCACTATATAACCACTCATTGACCGAGGGAGTTCCAGTGACAAGCGGGGCCCACTTTGGCTATACAAACTTCATTTTAAGTGGGAGAATGAAACGAAGGTTAATTTAGTCTCTGACTCAAACAAATGTGGGCTTGACCAAAGCGACTCCAACAGAGCCGCCTGGCACTTCCTCGTTGAGTGGGCTTTCCATGTTGTGGGAGACCGTACATTCATAATAATTAGGATCTAAAAAAACTGGGCTGCTAGCGCTCTGTGGTGTCTGTTCTTCCTCTATCCTTGTCTTAAAGCGCAATCATGTTTTTCTCATGTAATCACTGTTCGTACCAACTGTTTCAGATGTCCTGCTTCAACCGTTTTCCGTGCACTGACCGCGCAACCATCGGGACGCGTATTGGAAAATTTTATTTTTGGGAGCACCCGATAGAGACGGTGACAGGGAGAAACGGCGAAGGGTGAAGGCAGCGGCAGTGGACAACAATGCTTTCCGTGGATCTCATGATGCAACTGATCATATTTCTGAAACTTAGTTATAGTTATAGTGACAGTATCTTAGTTATGGTTATAGTTTTAAAAGTTTAAGTTTTTATAAACTTAGTTATAACGACGGTTTCTTGACCAGTACGCACCTAAGACAACGTGTTGAGCCGTTTCATGCAGCTTGGGCTGTTTTCGAGGCAGAAATAATAGCCGTACATCTTAAAAGGACAATAAAGTAGTTACTTCATTTCTTCAAGCATTCCTGCCATGTGCTTTTAATGATAAGCTAGTCATGAATTAATAAGTGTTTTTTTCTTGATCTTCTGGTTTTGCGACAATGAACTTATTTATTTATGTACTCGTCAGATGCTGGGACACCACAGGGGGATCAGGTCAAGGAAAAATTACAGGGGCACTTCCGGCACGTTTCGCTGCAAGGACCCGTTACGAGAGCCGAGAAAAGGGAAACATGGCTGTCCTTTTTTTGGTTCGCACAGCGGCTCTTCGCAGCGGAATGTGCTGGCGGTGCAGCTCGGCCTAGCACCGATTCATGCTGCAAAAGAGCACCGACCCTTAGCCGGCTCCAGTCAAAATGGGCGAGCAATGCCGATGCAGGTCCCAAGCAGGCACAGCGGTCTGTATGAGCTCCTGCCTGGCTACGCTTCTTTTCGGCGAAACGTGCCGGCAGCGGAGTCCGGCCCGTAACCCAATCGTGTTGAAAAAGCGACTCCGGCCCCGAGCTGGCTGCGCATGAAAAGGCCGAGGCCAAGTCGGCCCGCAAGGCTGTGCTACCGGGGGTGTTGTCAAATCAATAATATATACAAACTAAATTAATGCCATCATCCTTCCATATGACTCTCAGATGGAATCCTCAGGATTAATGGCAAGCTGGTAGCGGGCAGTCGATATTGTCGTGTCGCACGTCACGGACCGAAATAACCACACGTGCGCAGTATCGACTTCCAATAAAGACACGCTTGCCGTATACATTCGAAACGATTAACTTCGATAGCATCTCGGGGTCTCTCCGTATGGCGTATCTATGGTACGCGCTGGGCAGAGGTAGCCTAGAGATTTAAGAGAGGGAGCAATTCAAATTGCGGACAGCGTCTGCAATTCAACGGTGAAAGCCACCTGCGCAGATTGGGGGCATGTGCCCATGCGTACGTTGTCGCGTGGCGAGAAGGATAGCGAGCGGACAGGCTGAGCAAATTCCTGGAGACGCTTGCGGACGATCGACGGCTCCTCCTCGCAGCTTGCATTGCAAACGGGGTAGACAAACCACGTGACCTCGATCAAAAAGTTGGAAATAATGTCAATTCTGGGCACACTAGTGCGGCACGGGGGCACCGTATGTCGCAGAGTCTCGACTTGGAAGCGTCGGATACGGTGCTGTTCGCCGGATGTCAAACTATAGTCTAGCCATCGTGCACCCCGCAGCTGCATGAGTGGCGCATCATCTTCTGGTCAAGGTATGTTGCAGCGTGACTTATTTCAGCGTGTCTATAACAGCAATTTCGTTTTCTGTCTTGCGGAAATAGGGAAGCTCGTAGACTTTTTTTAGCATTAATTAGCAAATGGAACAGAGAAGCAATGGGATGAGGGAAATACAAGTATGAAGAAATCGAGCCAAAATAAGCGGGAACTGAATGAATCAGGAGCGGACACTTTTTAGCCCTTTCTATTTTTGAATACTGGGCGATAAACGGGAGCGTCTTGACATCGGTAACTTAAACAAAACAAAAATTAAGATTTTTTTCTTGCTTGTGGTGTTTTAATGATCAAGTTTCCAATTCTGAACTTGTAGAATGCGGTTGAGGTTTTCAGCATCTCTGGAAAGACGATGGAAACGGTTATATCTGTTTTAAACTGCTCCTAGCTTACAACGATATCGTTATTTATGTTGGAAGGAATAATATTACGATTATTTCCCTTCTACGTTCATATATGCGATAATCGAACCATCTTCAAATATTTCGGAGTTCTGGGCCGGCTTGCTAGAACAGCGTTTCAGCTGAGACTGGGTGAAAGAAAGCACTGCAAGGGCTGGGGCGCGCGAGCGTCTTGAGACGCGGTTTGAGTTCCGCTCAGCTCTTGTGCTGCCTTTGGCAGTGCTTTCCTTTACCTATTTTCAGACGAGACAAACGTTACTAGATTACTTCAGTTGTTGAACTCCCTCAGAAAGGGATACCCCCCCCCCCCCCCCCCCCCCCCCTCACTCACTTCAGTGCGCCTCCCGTCGCTCGAAGCGCCATCTACTTTTTCGTTTCATAACTCTCTGTTCCATTGAATACAGAGTAACGCCATCCAGACGCTGTGCCTCGAAACGTACGTATTCCATAAAAACACTTGAGTCGGTCACCATAGCAGCCATCCGGCGTGCTGAGCTACGGCAGGCGAGTCGTGGTCAGTGAGGGGGGGGGGGGGGGGGTACTGCTTGTGGAAAGCAGCGTTTATGAGCAGTTCCGTAACTGAGCTGCTCTAATAGCGTTGGCTGAGACGCTGTTTCTAGCAAGCCGGCCTGACGTTTCTGGCTTAACTTTAATCTTTAGAAGGGCAATGTGGAAAGATACTTTGAGGTCCAGGCTTTTTCCAAAGCGCGAAAAGTACCTACACCGAAAAATGTGGGATGGTGGATACTCGGGAGATAAATGAGGGTTTTTAAAGGCCGCCGAAAAATTCCGAGAGATTCGCCAAGAGTTAGACAAATTGGCATCATTGTGTTCCGAACTGAAACTGAGGAACATTGCCAAATGTGAGTAAACAAATAGCAGCAAAGTTAGAAAAAAAAATTGGGGGTTCCAATTTACGTTGTGAAGGGGTCAGCGAAGCTGTGGTATCACCTGCAACGATTGCCTACTGCACTATACGAAATGCCGCCGCCGGTCGCAGCACGCCGCCGCTGGTCGTATTGCCGTTCCTTTCCCCTTTCCGCTCATCGTATTCACGCTGCTCCTCGGGAGTCCGAACTATATGCGTGTCCTATTCATCGCGGTGCTGCAGCAACAAGGCAATCAGTTGCGATACTCCGTTTCATCTTACGTTTAAAGGGATGCTGAACCGAAATCTGGATTCCACAAAACACGGCGGCAAAAGCGTGCAACGGGATGCTACAAACCCCACAACATCACTGTTTCAATATCAAGCAATAGCAATATCTCGAACGGACGACCGTATTTTCTAAAAAAAGAGGCGCATTTGACGGATACCTTTACGTCCTGTTTCTCCGAGAAGGAGAGGGAACGGCCTCGCGTCTTCTCCGCCTCGACGCCTTGAGGGGGCAAAGCAAAGAGAGGAGGAGGAAACGAGATATCTTGACGTCACGCGCCTCCTCGGCCTCGTTCAATCTCGACCTCTTTTTCTAAAAATACGGCCGTTCATTCGAGATATCGCCTTACGAGTAGTGTTGTAGGGATTGTAGCATCCCGTCTACATCTCCTACATTGTTTTTCTGAAATCCAAATTTCGGTTCACCACGCCTTTTAGCGTAGCAGATGTTACGAGCCATCGGAGCCAATCGCGGGCCGTGTGAGCGTCACGTGACCTTAGAGAGGGGGCACAGCGACGCGTGGAAAGCGTATAATGGGCCACGTCCACAGAACGGCATTGGCTAAGATCACTCTTAGCATCCGCTGCGTCTAGACGTAAGGTGAAACGGGGTATAGGCGGGTTCTTCTTTTATATATGAAAGGCTAGTGACGTCACTCCTTACGTCGTAAGCTGCCGTCGCCGCGGCAGCTTGGGCAACAGTAATCTCCACCGGGAACGTATGCGGTGAGCGCTACGTGCTTCGCATTGTTTTCAGGAGCTCCTTATCATTCAGTACATGGTTAGGATGTTTGTTTTGTGCTTATTCTTTATTGAAACGATTGTTGTGCTGTATGTTATATGCGTGGTGTTTGTAATTTTCGCTTCAATCTTCTGAAGTATTTTTTTTCCGTGAGAACGTCGACACGAAAACACTCGCGGGGAGAAGGAACGCGCATCGCATTGTTCGCAGGCGCCACTATCATCCATTATGCGGTTTGCACTTCACTCGAGGGCTTTGAATGACGTCAGCCCCTTTCGAAGCAGCTGAAAACCTAACCTTTACCGGAACGCGTAGGAGGGTATTCCTACTGTTCACACGGGCCTCATCATCCATCATGTAATTTTGATGCTTGTTTTGTGGTTTTCTTTATTGAAACGGATACCGGGCTGTATGCTGTATGCCTGATTTCAAAGGAGATATGCTGTTTTGCCGTCAATTGTTCGCCGGGAGTTTTTTGCTTACACCGCCGATGGCACGAAAATTTCCTTGGCTGGTGGAGGTATACAGCTTCGCTGTAAAAAAATAGAAAAGCTGACAAACATCATTGGGTTCCTTGCACACACACACGAACGCACAAAAATGTCTGGGAGTTGCCTTTTTGCAGGACAAGGGACAGCCAATCACGGCAAAGAACAGGATCATCCCATCGAATAACGAAACTTAAAGAACGACCAGACAAAAAATATATACGCATACATAACGAGCATGACTTCTAACTTGCTCATTGTCCCTGTGCTAATCGTACTATTCATATATAATCGTATTCTGAGCTTCGTCATTTGCTGGGATCCTTGTGTTGTTTCTCCTTCATTGGCTGTCTTTATATCCTGCACACTCGCAGACTTTTTTCTCGATTGTGCTAACTGTGGTCGCTGACAACCTAAGAAGCGCAGGAGTTGCCTTATTGATTCGTTTTTCTGCATTCTCATCGGCTAAGGCAGCAAACCCATTGGCTAAGGAACAATAGCAAGACGCCCGGGAGTCGCCACACCCTGCGTGTTTTAAAGGGCAACTTCGGTCCATACTTTCGATTTTGGGATTATGACTGTTTTTTAGTGCAGTCAGCGTCCCTGAATTGCAAGGTGTAATTTTTTTATCGTTAGTGTGCGTAGTTTTAAAGATATCGACGCCTCAAAGTTTTGTTTGAGGCGCGGCCAACAAAACCGAAACTAGCCGCTCGAGGCCCCGGCAACACTGGAAATCAGCCGCTATGTGAACGTGACGTCAGGATCGTTCTCGTTCAGCAAGTACGCAGGCCGAGCGGCACCTACCTCTGTTGCGCGAGCCGTCTAAAGATAGGAAATAAGCTGATTTTGGTTTAGTTCTGTATACGTGGTAGTTTCCAGCATATGTAGCAAAATAAACGCTAGCAACTGGAAAAACCCGTGAACTCGTACGGTGCCGTACTCGGCGGCCGCTGACGTGTGTGCACAATGCCGTACTCAACGCTTGTGTACCCAAAATCTAGCGACTGGAAAACGAGTAAACTCGTTCGGTGCCGTACTCGGCGGCTGTCGCCGTATGTGCGGTCTTCCGTACTCGTCGCTAGGCCTAAATTCTCATCGGGGCTCCGTGGATGGAGCGGCGTTGCTCTACGCCGCGCTGCCAGTGACGTACAGTACTGGGGCCCTCTCGCTTTCGCGCTGGGGGTCAATCCTAGACACAAAGCTTTGAGGCACTCCAGCGCGGGCCGCGGCTCCCGAACGCACGTGTGCTGGGCTGTGCACGTCTGTTTTTTCGTTATTTTTTCCTCGGGCGCGTAAAAGCCGAAGTCCAAAGTCCACTCGTCGAACAGCGTTCACCCACACCTTCTCCAATTTCCGGTCCGTTGGAAACGTGTAAAAAAGCCCCTCCGTGTTGCGCAGCGGGTGGTTTGAGCAGCCCACAGCACTACAAGTTGCACTCGGCATCTTTCGAGGACCAGCTGGGCAGTCTTGGGCGCACAGAGTTGTTCGCTAAAACGAGTCTTGGAGTCCTCACAAGGCAAATAAATAAAAGGCTATACCGAAGCTACACGGGCTACAGATAAAAGCAACGGCTAAACACGCCAATCACAAGCCGAAGTAGCGGTGGTAGCGGCTCAAAGAAGCGCACTCCGCGCAATGCCCGGACCGGAGGAAAAAAAGAGAACGATACTGACGTCACGGTTCATTGTTGCTTTAGCGATCGGCAACCCGCTGGCCGCCCGCTAAGGAGCAGCGGCTCGGGGCGGGTCGCATTTTTATTATCGGCATTAGTTGAGAATGCGGCGTACCCTGGACGTAATATTTTGGCTGGGGTCCTATTTTGTGTCACTACAGCGATACCAGTAATTTATTTCGTTTTGAGTTTTGGCCGGAGTTGGCCTTTAAGTTATCAATGAAAGTAACAACTGCGTAGTAGCGGCTGGTGAGTTTGCAGGAGACAGTGGAAACGCTCTGAGCTTTCTTATTTTAAGAATGCCTTATAATTAGACCAAGGTAAGAAAAAGATGTGCAAATAGCAAAAACGTTGTTTTTTTTAAATTTTTTTACAGGTTTAGAGATGATAAACAAGGTTTCTGCATGAGGTATATTTTCAGTTCCAGTAGGAGAAAAAAAAATTGATCTCCAGTATATATGTTTGCTTTCTCGCACAGAAGAAAAGTATTGGGACAGCGAGTCACATAAAGTCAAGGACACTAAATTTGGAAAACTGCAACGCTTTACCTTGTCATTACGTCCGAATGTTCTCAATAGCGAGTTTTCCTAGATCGTTTTCGCCGTCCCTCAGCGCACTCCGCAACCAGCTACGACACCCGAAACTCTAGTCAAGGTCATCGGCGCGCAGGCGCAATAGCGGCTTCGTCGTTGCGGGGGGCTTGCAGAGGGGGAAACGCGATCTACGAAATTTTCTAATTTTCGTGCGCGTCCTGCCGCGTGACTATATCGTCCCATTACTTCTAAATCAAGGCGAATGAACGCCCATGAGGTGCATATTCGAAGGCTGCTTGTGAGAGCACCCTTCGTCCCAATTCACTTCTACGCAAAAGCGTCGAAGCAGAAATAAAAGCACAAAGCTAATAAAAAAAGTAAATAAAATTATGATATATATTTGGTTCCCTGAAAAACAAAACCCTTTCATTCACCCCTTCTACTCATGCCGCACAGAGTATTTCCGAGTTTCTCTTGTAACTGCTTAGGGAGGAGCTCGCGAATGTATACATATAAAAAAAGAAAAGGAAACGGCTAATGGTGTTTTTTCTTCCTCTTTCTAGTTCTTAAGCTGATTGATTATACGGGAGGTGGCCATAGTGCGGAAACAAGGAAATTCGTACCGTTCCGGCGAGGAGCAAGAAAGAAGTCCGAGATACATCAACGATCACAAGTAAACAAAAAAAAAAAAAAATTCTTTCGTCGTGAGGGGAACAGGTTAAGCTTCTCTCTTTCACTTTCTCTCTTTCCTTCCCCGTCGCCTCAAGGTCTTCACGTAAAGTTGCCCGTCCCCAGTCACCGGCAAAATCAAAAACTGCGGCATTTCGTTGGAGGCCCGGAAACTTTCCACTCCAAGGTCGGAATCGCCCGAGTTTATTCCGAACACGTAGCTCAGCTGACCGGATGGAACTTCATCGCGGTCGCGGAGTAAGTCCCCTTTCTTTCTTCGCCTCTATTATACAGTGCTGTGCCCGTTACAGAAATTAAGTAACGATATAGCGTTGCTCGTTAGTTAGTTTAAACTTAAAGCGTTGCTGAAATTCGTTACTTTCCTGCAAAAATATAACGCGTTACGGCTACATCAAAATCTAACGAACATTATTTTTGCGTTACTCTGAATTTCAGTGTTTGGCAACGATAAGGCGTGGAAGCGAATTTCAATAGCAATTGAAGTGTACAAAGCGGTTTCATAATATTTTTTTTTTAATCTTTCGGTTGTCAAAATTGTAGAATACAGCGAGGTACCGATGGCGAGTCGGACCTTTAAATGGGCCAAAGATGTGACCAATTTCAATCAAGAGTACGACGTAATGAGTGACGTAATTCGATAAACAATATCGCATAATAGTAACGTAATCTTTTGCTCGTATTTTTTTTGGATTTCGAGGAGTACTTTGGTAGGTTACTGAAAAACCTAACGCGTTACGCGTTACTTGTTAGGCGTTTCTTCCAACACTGCTTGTATAGTACAGGAACCGTGTGAAGTGTACTTTTATCGGTGCAACCACAGTGCTCATACACTTTGCGAGTACTGTACTGCGTTGCATTTTGAAACCCCATACAGGTTTCAGAGTGACATGTTCTATGGATAAAATATGTAAAATGTAAGGAAAACAAACAAACAAACAAGGGTTAGACCCTTTTACACATGTTCTTATTATTATTAAGAATATGCTAAATTTATTTTAAAAAAGCGAGAAACCTTGCATTTGGCTGCATTATCTAAAACTAGTGTGTGCTGGTCTAGAAATGGGAAGATTTGGTCTGTTTTTGGTATGTACTTCATAATTTGTATACGTTTTTCTCAGTATATTGGTCATTTCGCGATGTCTCTTGGTCGTAATTGACTTTAAAATAACACGTACGTTATGAGATTCGAGATCGTAAAAAAAAATCACTTCAAGGCGACGAGCAAACGATGTATAAAGTGAGCGCACATGTGACTATCGAAACCAGTTCTAGATAGGTCGGGTAACTTGTTCATAAAGCACAAGAAGCTGGTCCCCGTTGGACCATTGCGGAAATATTACCTAGGTAACGAAATCATATGAAGGGAACTCTTGGGGCCACAGAGGCGCGAAACATGACCACAGTTTTCTAGCATACGCTTAACTAAGATATAGTATTTGACAATAACTGATAACCATACTTAAGCGTGACTGCGGTTTAGGATGCACATTGGACACTCTTCACCGCAGTTAAACCTGAGTCACACTTAAGTGGGGTTAAGGGTGCCCGTGTGATTAGGGTATAAGATGTTGTAATGACAGTTACGGAAATGTTGAATTGTCCGCGCTTCAAGAGTCAAAGACAGGTTGAGAACCTAGGGCATGCTTCGCCCTCTAACGTAACGCGTCCGCTCGGAATTTGAGATAAATAGCGCGTCCGATCTGCTGAGCGACGTAGTGACATCGGAAACATTGGTTTCAGGCGCGAGCGGAAAGAGGCGAAGCCAGCACCAGCTGGAGTAATCAAACCCTGTGCACTAGAAGTTTGACGCCGTCAGAGTGAGACCGGGCAAAGACACCGATTGTAGACGAGTACTGCGTCAGCGCTCAGTTGGGTTTCGTGTCCAATAAACGTGTCCAAAGAACCTCGACATCGGGCTCGGGTCCAATTGCTAAGTTGGCGCCATCTCACCACGATGACGTACTATAAAAAAAGGGTGGGGTGGTCTAAGGCCTTTGTTATTCTAGGTGGTGTTGGCGAAGCCCGCTGGCGATCGAACGGAGGCGCCACATTTTATAAGCAAATACTGCGTTGAAGGCGTAACTTTGGGGCCTCTCTCGCTTATTAAAGACCACAGAGGAGCAGACGAAGTCCTGTGAGGCAGCACGGCGGTGGTGTCACTCGATCATCTCAAACACCTTACCGCGGCGTCCAAATCACTTTCACTTTGCTCCACAGAAACCACCGCAAGAAACGCTCATACCGCGTGAGTCAGGGATGAGCAGAACATCCACGAAGAGATGCCGTCGGCGCTCACAAAGCCTGGCGGCCGCAGCCTTGCCTGTGGGCAATAGCTTGAACGGCTCGAAGAAGCCGGCACTCTAAACACTTTGACGGCGACACGGCCTTTTGTGATTTTCACGTCGTCAAATTGAAACTACCACAAACAAATGCGGATTCCCGAACGACTTTGCGACGTAAACCCTGGTGGACAAAGGGCCGGAGAATCATTGCGAGAACCCGGCGTCCTTGGCCTTGGCGTCGCGTCACCGACCGCTCTCGATACCGTCTTGAAAAAAAGATAGTTCGTCAAGCCATGACGTCAGTGGCGTCAAGGAAATGGGGCTGGCGGAGTGATATGAATTCTTTTGAGGAGAATTCGCTGCTTGTTTCTTAAATTGTCGCCGTCTGTACAGTGCTTCCCCAGCCTTGTAATTCGACCCTTCAGCAATACCTTTTCACAACGGTCGCCGCAGAAGAGCTTTTATGGAGCATAGATTGTGTTTCCTTCATATTTATAAAGCATTCGTTGTACTGTTTGTGTTACCAAGTTGCGTGACACAAACTTCTCCAATGCATATCAGCAAGAATGTTGTGCCAGCGGTTATGGCAATGCAGAAAAGTCAGCTCCTAATATTCTGCCGCTACAAAGTATTTTACCAGTTGAACAAGCAAATTTGACAGCTGCCGCCACGTGAAATTTAGTGAAACGTGAAAACAGCGCAAAAAATTGAACGAAGGACAAGTGAACGAAGTGCACGGACAAAGCGCTGACTGTCAACTAAAGTTTAATTTTCAGGCGAACCAGAAAAATAAACACAGAGCAAAGGAAAGAACCAATAAAGACACAAAAAATTATACAACCCAACCGATAGGATTTCTACCACATCATCACCCTCACACGTGCCTGCCGTCCTCCCTGATAAAAAGGACCTCATCATCCCCCAAGTGCACCGACGGTGCGCTCACACGTTGCCCTTCCCCTTTAGATAAAATGAAAAATGTCTCTTCAATCTCCCTGGCGGTCTTACTTTTATTGCGCGCCAAGATCGTCAAGTCATGAAAAACAGGTACGCAGCCGCACCTACTGCAATGTACCGCTAAGTGGCCAGCGGGGGAGGAACGGAAAGAAAGGGAATGCTCCCTCGCCCTCACGTTCACGCAGCTCCCCGTTTGTCCAATGTACACCCTATCACATGTGAAGAGGATCTGATACACAACCCCCACTGCGCATGGTACAAAAGGAGTGCGGTGGTTGACATCACATTGCAAATCACTGTTCCTCCCTCGGTCGAGAGCAGTGCACAGGCGTGACAGCTTCTGGTGTGCTGAAAACACCACTGGCACGTTAAACTTATGCGCCACTCGCTTGACCTGATGAGAGAGGGCGTGGAGATAAGGCACCACCACCGGTCTTGTTGTCGGTTTTTGTCTAATCTTAGGACTGGGTCGGCCCCTGAACACCTTTATGAGGGACTCTGCCACGCCCACAATCAACGTGAGAGGGTATCCCGCCGATCTCAGCCTAGATACCTGAAACAGAAGACTGTTCTCACACCTATGATGGCATGACTTCAGCAGAGAAGCCCTCATACACCCCGTAGCAACCGCCCTCTTCACAAGCTTAGAGTGCGCTGAACCGAATGGAAGAACACCCTTCTTTGAACGTGGCTCATAGGACCAACACATATGCGACGGCTGCTTAGTTAGCCTCAGGTCCAAAAACTGTGGTGCTCCTGCTGATGGTGTCTAGAACTTTAAGGATAAACCGGGGGAGCACTTCGTAAAGCAGGCTAAGAAATCCAAACACGCGCCTTGAGGGCTGAGGCTCTGGTTGTAATTGTACAGCACTAGGTAGTCGTCCACATACCGAAACACTCTCAAAACCCGACACCCCAAAGACAGTGCAATAGACCCGTCACACCTCGCCAGATATATATCACTGAGGACCGGTGCCAAACTCGACCCGATACAGATCCCACTCTTTAGCAAGTAAATTCCACTTTCAAATGTGACATATGCGGAGCTCAAGTAAAAACTCAATAATTCCAAGAAAGGAATCCACCGCAACACCCGTCGAGTTCATGAAGGCAACCGAACCACTTGCCTCTATGCACTCTTCCACAGCTAGCATCAATTCATCATAAGGGATCGAATAAAACATGTCCTCAACATCGTAGGACACGAACTCACAGCCTCCCAGATTTTCTTTTTTTTTTTAGGAAATCCACAAGGGCATCAGAATTGCGAATGAGAAAAGGGTCGTCCAACTGAAGCAGAGACAGGTGACGCTGAAGAAACGACGATACATGAAGCTGCCCAAGAATCTTTCTGGGTAACAATCGCCCCGAACGGACTGAGCTCCTTGTGGGTCTTTACTGTGAAGACCTCGAGATTGAGGCCTTTAGCGCCCGTCACAGACTTCTTAAGGTTGTCCAACCCAAGCTGGCCGCAAAGCCTCACGGCCCGCGCCTTAACCTTCTTCAGCTCCACCCCCGGCACACCTCTGAAATTCTTCAGCACTGCCTGTCTCACTCTTTCTTGAAACAAGCCTTCAGGCACTACAACAAAACCTCCCTCTTTGTCCGACTGCAACAGTTTCAACTTCGACTCATTGAACAACTGGACCACGGGTCCAAGCGTCATCCTAGGTAAAGGCCTTCGGTCTTTCCCCTTTATCAACCCTTCCACACATTCATGAACACACCGGTCCCTGTTGTCCTCTGACGTCTTCGCAGACACCTGCCGCACCAGGGCTAGCAGTTCCGAAGGCCTGACCGACGGTTCCGTGGCGAATTTAGGACCCTTATCCAGAATGTTCCTCACCGGTGTCGGAACGGTGGCACCTCCCAGTAACACCACGTTGTCCTTGACTCCCGGTTGGCCTTGAAGCTTTTTAGGCAAAAAGGCGCGTTGCCGCTCCCACAGGAACTCGGTGACCCGCACAACCTCTCACTTGCATGCTCGAAACTTTCTTTCCGCCACACCCGCATCCACCGCCGTTCGAAAGCACCAGACTTTTAAACCTTCTTGTAGCAGTCTGACTTGCCTCCACGACTCCGAACGAAGAATCTTGCATACGCGCTTGGCATGCCCGGCGGATGGTTGCACCATACGAAAAAGGCCAACAACCTCCGGAGGGAACATACCTTTTCTGGCAGCGAAACCGTAGTGACGAGCCTACATTAACGTGATGGCGTTAATGTAGAAAACGTCTTGATGGGTTATAATTGAAGCACACAAAAAAGGGCCCGATGTACAATAAATGAAGTTCAACAAGGCGGTAAGTTGGGCTAGTTGTTTTAACATCGTCAAATTTTTTGCGCTGTTTTCACGTTTGACGATGTTAAACCAACTAGCCCAACTTACCGCCTTGGTGAAATTTAGGCAGCACAATGCGTGTTGCCAATCAGTTACTGCACATGCACGTGCCATCCTCAGCCATATGTTGGAAGAATAGCCTCCCTACCCTCGAGCAACCAAGCTTTGTAAGAGAAACCAAGCGTAAATTTCCTTAGAAAATAAAGTGCTGCCATGTAGTTTCACGCAAAATCAGCAGTAATCCGTGCAGCGTTTACCCAACAGTGGGCGAAACATAACCATGCAACGCAGTCATAGCTTTTTAACACTCGTCCAACGATGTCGCAGGAACGGTGACATAAATGTGATTGACCCTGCAGGTTTCCGCAACACGCTTTTAATTGTCAACCAACATATTTTTTAAAGTCTCAGAAGCTTTACACTCAAAAAAAAAAAAAAAAACAACAATTGTGCGTCTACTTTTCCGCACAACACTCGTAGAGCCAATCACCGCAACTTACGGAGGCAACTCAGCAAACGACGATGCTGAAACATATGTTTAGACCAAAAAACGGAGTCGTGACATTGTGTTGTTTGTGACATTGTTTGTGATATTTGTGACATCTGACAACAGAGTTGTGACATTAAGCAATGCAAAACGTCACGCTTGTTTTGTTGTTATGTAAAAGCTTTACATTTGAGTTTCTGAGAATGAACAAATGGGAAGACACCGATGGTGTATTACCATGTACATAAATTTGCTAAAAAGCAATATTAAAAAAAGAAAAGAAAAATCAAGCAAACGAAGAGCGTTTACGCAGTCGAGTCCGTGCTCCAACTTGCTTCGTCGCAGTGATAATTATTGCTCTTCAGTCGATAACCTGGAAGACCAGCAAAATTGAGAACAATTTAAAGAAAAGTTGCCCATCGGAAAAAAAAAAAAATGTAATGAACATAAAAAGGAAGATCCATTGCTGAATCCCTAGAGAATGCTTTAGCATGACCCTTGAAAAACGCCACACACGCCTCCCTTTGGGTAACGCTGAAGCTGATCCCTATACTTTTTTGTCATGGCTTATTTTTGGCTTTCCCTTTTGCCTCCTCAATATTATGCTGCCTCTTTTCGGTTTTTTAGCGCGATCCAAACCAACGCGTTTTTGTGCGCGCGCAGGCCATGCAGCTCTTGGAAATTGTGTATTTCGTGACGTCGCGCTGATCTCATGCGCCTTCCGGGAGCGCCTAAGAAAGTTGGATAATTTCAACTTTTTCTGAAGGCGCACGAAAACGCGCCGTGACAACGAAGGGCGCTCCTCTCCCGGCCAATCGGTGGAGAGCATCGGTTCCGGCTCCGGGTTTCTTCGCCGTCTGACGCAGATGCCCTCCGCTCGCCCGAAGCCGCACCGTTCTAACCAACGCCCATGGTTGTGACTCAGAAAGCGCCCCGGAAACAGCAAAAACGTGACGAAATAAGCAATTTCCGGGAAGCGCACGGCCTACGCGCGCACAAAGACGCGTTGGTTTGGATCGCGCTATGCGGTGTTGCAATCGGCAACGGCCGCGGCGATGTTTCGCTCACGGGCGGTGCTCATCGTCTCATAATTCACCGCCGAACTAACGTGACTTCGAGGCGTCGAACCGGCCGAATGTCTGCCCTTCTTGGAACCCAAGCGAGATATCCGGGCAAGGTCAAGCCAGCGGACCTCGGACACGAACATTACGTCAGGATCTCGTCCAGCCTGCCCAAGACACCTGGAAGGACGACGCCTGCGAAAAGACTGGTGCGTTAACGTATGACGCCATCGAGTAAGACGATCTCTTCGGTGCGGTGTGCGTGGACTTGTGACGTAACTTGGACAGAGGGTCCTTCCGAGAAGGCGTAGGTGACGAAACTAGTGCACCGCCGCGGTTGGTTGCCACCCGACCACATGGCAACCGAAATACTTTAAAAGGAGCGAACTTTTGTAGCTCACGGAGCTCGCCGAGTCCAAGACTTATAGCTGCTGCTAGCTGCTGTAAGGTCAAAGCTCAATGCTCCCTGACGTGTACATATGTAAATAAATGAGACTTGTAATTATCGTCATCGTTGCCTGCTGAGATTCATGGCCGGAACTCCGTCCGGATCTGGACTCCAGCCGAGCCTGGTCCACCCTGGGGACTCACGTCGGCCGCGACAACGGGGGCAGTGTTAACGTTTTCCAAAGGGGTACGTTTGCGGCGTTTCCCAAGGGTCAAGCTAACGCATTACCCAAGGATCCACCGTTGGTTTTTCCTTTAATATTCGTGGCACCAACCAAGGTACACGCGCTCCACACACCTGCATGTTCAGACTCGCCCCAGCATCTGCGCGCGCTTTGGCTTCCGCCCCGAGACGTCGCTTCCCTCTCGCCTTTGTCCTCCACTACTCTCCTCCTCTCTACCCGACGCGCTTCCCTTTCCACTGTTTTGTCCACAGACAACGTCGTCAGCTTTTCCCTGTCATGTGGGTATTCGTAAGTGTGAGCTACAGAAATAAAAGGGTTGAGGAATGACAAACAGAAATTGAACAATAGAACTCAAACCCGAAGTCTATAGGATGTATCCAATTACAGTCACCTACAAGTCAAGAAACGCTAGGCGTGGCGGGTTTCGTGCATCTTATTATCGTTCCGCAGCCAATAAGATCGCGGTATTTGCCACAAAGAACGCCGAAGAACGAGTCACAAAGAAAACAGAAGTGAACATCATAAGCCGCCACCTGCGTTTCCCAATTAAGCAATCAGTGACTAACATAACACCATAATTATTTTCCGATAAATATTGGAGTCGCATTGCTTTCGATATATCAATAACTGTGGTCATAGTATGTGCTCGATTGCTTTCTAAATCGCAATTTGTTTATCGAGTGTCGTCATTATTTATGCTGTATAACATAAACTCTTTCGTGACTTTATTTTTTTTTTGCCTTTTTGAAGTACGGTCCAAATATTCCCTGCCTTCACTTCTAGATCGTTTTAAGGTGTATTTTATGTTATCGTTTTAGAGTGTTTTTTTTATTGTCACTACAATAGTGTTGCAATACTATTAGTGCATATTGCACTTCCGGGGATGTATTTTGTGACCTAATATGTATATTGTAGTACGGTGTGTTCGGATAAGGACGGTCGTGTGGCGTAGAGAGGATTTTATTTCGGGTGATATGCTTTCAGAAAACAATACTCCTAGCGGTTGTGTTGCTGCGTGAATTAAATTAGCGTCGTTCCGCTTTTTTGGAGACTTGGGAAATGCACAGCTTGCACAGCTTTATTGACCGGTCTAAAAAGAATTGCGTCAGATTTTCTCGCATTAATGTTTAGTCCGTTGACTTCTGACCACGTATGAAATTTATTGAAGATCGTATACTTGCCGCTTTAACGAGTTCATCAGCATCGCTGGCAGAGAAAAAAAGGGTCGTCCGCATAAATTATAATCCGCACTTCAGCGTTAGTATTTAAAATATCATATACCGTATTTACTCGAGTAATAGCCGCACTATTTATGAACGAGGGTCTTGCATTTACTTTCCCGCAGAACACATACACATCCAATCACCGCGTTGCGCATAAATAACAGAGCGAATAACTAGATCGAGAATACGATTCTCCATACCAATGCAGTCTTCACAAATGGTATCCTTGCGCAAAGACGTTATCTCTGTCCTGGAAACCGCTGCAATCATGTTGTCGATCGCGGTGATTGGCAATCCACTTGCTCCTCGGAAAAGCGAACACTCAGGTTTTCTTCATAAACAGTGCGGCTATTACTCGAATAAATACGGTATATGAACAGTGACTACAAAAGGCAAAAAAAGTCTTGTGGAACACCGCATGCAATATTTAAAAAAAAAAACAAAACAAAAAACGAGGAATGTTGACCGTCATTATTTACACACTGCTGGCGATCATTTAAGTAAGTAAATAAATAAACAATGTTCAGACGTCTACCGTCCAGCTGCACATCAAGTGAGCCCCCAAATCATGGAACGTGATGTAAATGAGAGTACACCACTTTCTAAGAAATGCCTCCGCGTCTGCTTACCCCCAAAACACTTGAAGAGCCAATCTGTGCGATCTACTGAATTAACTCAGTGAATGATGAGGTGGAACATCTGTTTAAGCCTCAAATATCACTCTGAGCTGTGGCATTATGCAATGCGAGCATGAAGCTTTGCCTTGCGTAATGCCGTAGCGTAGACTTCATTTTTAGTTCTAAACGGATGTTCCGCCTCATTAGCTGAGTTGATTTCGTAGATCGCAGAGATTGGCTCCTTAAGTGTCTTGCGGATAAGCAATCGCGCAGGCATTTCTTAGAATGTAGGACAAGTCACTGACAGATTAGGAAACTCGATTAATTCGTGGCTTATAAATAGGGTTCCGCCTTTCCAGGTAAATCTGATAAGATCAGAAGGAAACTCGCCGGTAACATTTTCTTCAATTCGGAATTATCCGAAAAACTCCAAAATTTAGAATCACGATGGCCGAAAAAAGAAAAGCAGTTTTCTACAAATAAGTTTGTTCAGAGCAAAGGTTCAGCAGTTATGAGGAGATGCCTCTTCAGATTCCTTCAAAAGCTCGCAGTGACCAAAGAAGGTTCACCGTTTATCCCGTCAGGATTCGTTCCAGACAACTGGGCCTTGTAGTTCTGAATAACGACGCAAACCACTGTTTTTGTTCCCAGATTGAACTTCTTGGAGGAAGGTAGGGTTTCGATTTGATAACCATAAAAATATGTAAACTCTTAGATTTCATAGGGGACAGCTTAGGCTTCTCTCTCACCACTCCACCCCGCGCAGCCGCAGGGAGAAACACTAGAATATGAAAAAAAAAAAAGCTTTCCTAAAACTACGTCAAGGAGTACAGTGATTTTAGTGTGTGTTTTATAAGTTCTGTCGTGGGACAGTTAGTATTAGTAATGGCAAATGCGCCAATGTCACCTGGTACATGTGCGTTCTTATAAATCTAGGGCAGGGATATACCCGCCGGTTAATATATACATTTACTTTCAAGAAAACAGCAAAACTAAACTCCCTACTTCCGAGAAACGGGAATCTAACAAAAATAAACTTCGGTAAACTCCGAATATTTGGCAAAAAATAAACTCCAAAAAACACCCTCGGAATTTCACGAGCAATACACTCTGAAAACACGGAATCCTACTTTAAACACGTGGCGTGAACTTTACAAGTTATAATGTTCACGCTTCCCGTTTCGGGCTTCGTTCTTTATTGAACGAAGATGCCCGGAAGGTGTCAGTGGCTATGGTATGTTTCTTCTTCTTCTTTTCTTTATTAAATGACAAAAAAAAACAAAAAAAAAAACAGGAATTGGAGATGTTGGCTGCCGTGGAGGCATGGCCGGCTACTCCACATTCAGTTACTTGGTAAGAAAAAAAAATGAGAACATCCCACATGACCCCATATACATTCTCCCCCTCCCCTCTCTTCCCCCCCCCCCCCCCCCCCCACACACACACATACAAGTGTTTTTCCGCGGACAAAAACAGTCAATTATTTGGTTAAATTGAGTCCACTTGAAATGTCACGATCAGTCAAACAAGTTCGGTCTTTTACATGTCACATTCCTCATCACACCACAATTTTCAACGAGCATGGAAAGTTATTCAATATCTATCACTTGAACAGATATACATATGTATTGCATTATATAATGCATCCAACATTAGTAACTATTTACAATATCAGTCTCTTCCAGGAATTGTCTGATTGCCGAAAATGCTTGTTTCTCTGATCTATGGTTAGGCCACGGTCCTAGTACTTTGTTGAGAGAAAATGGTCGGTTGTCAATGATGTCCAGTCGTACTTTCAGTCGTGATCGATTCTGGTCGAACCGAGGACAATCCATGAAAATATGTTCTATTGTTTCTGTCGTGTGCCCACATTCACAGCTAGGGTCATTTATTCGATTAATTTTATACAAAAATTCATTCGTGTATGCTACTCCCAAACGAAAGCGGTGTATTAACGTTTCGATCTTTCTTGGAAAGCAATTTTGAACTGGAAAAAGAATATTTGGGTCTACTTGATATAATATAGAGTTTCTACCTCGATCATTAAACCATATATCCCATGATATCTCTTTGGAGTGATTCTCTATCATAGATTTTATGTCGGTACTTGCATAAGGTATCATTTGGACCCTGTCACAAGTGTGTGCGTTTGTAGCAAGCTTGTCCGCCTCCATATTTCCTTGGATGCCACTATGGCCTGGAATCCATTGTAACTTTATTGTTTGTCCAGAATTTAGGCAGTCATTGATGGCTTCTATAATTCTATAAACGAGTGATGAGTTTGGGCTTTGAGGGTTCATTGCATTGATAGATTTAAGTGCTGCCTGTGAATCTGTACATATGAGCCATTTGTTTGAACCGCTTGTCTCTCTTATATGCTCTACTGAAGAGAGGATAGCGTGTAGCTCTGCCGTTGTTGATGATGCTCTGTGGGAGAGTCGGTATGAGTTTTGGACTTGAAGTGTTGGTATGATATATGCCGCTGTTGATCCGTTTTCCTTTGTGGATCCATCGGTGTATACATGTATATGATCAGGATATGCTTCCTCTATATATATGTAAGGGCGCTTTGAGCAATGACCAATGCGGTCGTTGTTGCTTTTGATTTGAAGTCTGGTAGATCTATTTTGATATCTGGAGTCTGGTATATCCAGGGTGGTTTGTTAGGTTGTTGCACCCACACCGTGTAGTCGGGTAGATGAAAAGTTGATGTTGCAAGCGCATAGCTAGTGCAGGATTCGCTTCGAGTCAATAATGCGTCGGCAAGTGGGTGGTTACAGTGCTGCGTCAATACTCGTAGGAAATTACGCAGCAGTTCCCGTTCACGTAATGACGATACTGGTAATTGCTTGGCCTCTGCTAATACAAGGGTTCCCGACGTCGGACGCGGTACGCCGAGACAAACTCGCAAACTTCGAGCCAGCATGAAATGTAGTCTATTCTCTTGTGTAGCTGATAAACCAGATAGTGCTGGGATTGAGTAAGCAATTGTTTGTCTTACCAGAGCTGAGTGTAAAATTAACTGGGACTCTGTTGAGCCTCCCCAGTTTTGCCCAGCAAAATGTCGAATGATGTTTATTGTTCTTTTTATTTTGTCGACCAACATGTCCACATGTTTGACCCATCTAAGACATTGATCCATGATTACACCAAGGAATCGGTGGCATTTTACACGCTTAAGTGTCTGCCCCTTCATTGAGACTTGAAGTCCTTTGAGGTGTTTCTTGGTGAAAGGGAGCACCACTGATTTGATAGGGGCTATGTCCATTCCTCGTTCATTTAAGTATTGCTAAATGATGTTGAGTCCAGTTTGAAGTTGTCTTCGCAATGTTTCGACACAACTATCTGAAATCCATATACAAATATCATCTGCATATATTGTGACGTTAATTGGTGATGGAAGACGACTTGGTAGTTCAGCCATGACTGTATTAAACAATGTTGGACTGAGAACACTTCCCTGCGGAACACCGTGTTTGAGAACGTGTCGTCTGGTCTCTCCATTTGTTGTCTGCATAAATATAGTCCTATTTGTAATGAAGTTTTGAATCCATCGTAAAATACGGCCTCTAACTCCGAGCTTCAGAAGACTGTGTATAACGTGTACATGACTAACAGTGTCGTATGCTCGCTTAATATTTAAAAATACGGCAACTGTAATTTTTCCAAGCTTACGTTCGTGTTCCACCGAAGTGACTAAGTCTAGAATGCAGTCCATGGTGCAGCGTTTTGAACGAAACCCGGCTAATGAATCGGGAAGGCTTTTGGTAGTTTCAAGCCACCATTGTAAGCGTTGATTAATTATTTTTTCAAACAGTTTACCAACGCAGCTAGTGAGGCTGACTGGCCGGAACGAAGTTAGTTCCATTGGGGTCTTTCCTGGTTTCAGAAGAGCCGTGACTTTGGCTGTGTTCCACTGTTCAGGCACAGCTTCGTCAATCCAGATAGAGTTAAACATTTTGAGAAGGTTGTTAGTTGCAGTCGGACCGAGATTCGCCAGTATTTCCCATGTTATCAAGTCGGGACCGGGTGACTTCCGTTTGCGAGTTGATTGTAGGGCGCATTGCATTTCTCGAAGCAGTAAAGGGCGATCCATTTGTGTATCGGAGCCATGTAAATCGCCGTCAATGGCGTTTTGGGCTATTACACACGATGCGCGGTACCTTAAAGTCTGAGCTGCATTGCTAGAGTTTACCAGTAATTCACAAAATCGCTCTGCGATTACCAATTCTGATACTCCTCTTGATAACGCCATTGCGCGAAGAGGATACCTCTGTATTACTGGTGAACGGAGTGTTTTGACTATGTTCCATTGTCTTGTGAGATCTCTCACAGCTGCCATCTTGGCACAGAGTTGTCGCCATCGATGCCTGGATAGCTGTTTCAGCTTGCGGCGGATAAGGTCGTGGATGTGCTAAGCTTTTCTGTATTCCTCTATCATCCCCGACCTTCGATATTTTCTTTCTGCTCTACGACGTATTGACCTAAGTTTTTCATATGATGCATCTATTCCCGCATACCCTTCGGGGGCAGATATTGATCGAGTTACACGATCAAAATTTGCCTTCACAATCGAGGTAAACTCTTCTAACGTATCCATATTTTTGCAGTGCATTGTATTCAGTCGCCGGAAGCTACGCCAATTTGTCATATTGATCTTCCTTTGTTTCCGGTTTAAAGACTTTGCTTTTGAATACTGTATAAGAATGGGTAGGTGGTCACTCCCATGCGTTTCAATGTCTATGTGCCAAACCATATCAGAAAAAGTATCTTGTGAGCAAATTGTTAGGTCCAGAACGCTTGAATAACTGCATCCTCGGATGAAGGTTTGTGAGCCATCGTTTAACACACATAAATTTTTTTCTCAATTATGTCTTCTATTATTTTACCGCGCTTGTCACATTGCACACCTCCCCACAGTGTATTATGTGCGTTAAAATCGCCACACATAACGAACGGACTGTTAACAGCATCTAAGATGGACGTGACATCTTTTTCGGTAATAGCTATGGCTGGTTCAATATAAATGCTAATTACGCTCAATACATTCTCGCCAAACCTGACTTTGCATGCAACATATTCTGGTCCATCAGATGAAGATGTACATAAAAAAGTCGAATCGTATTGTTTGTTCACACAAATCAGGGCTCGACTTGGACCACGTGGACGTTTTGAAAAGTATGAGACATATCCAGCGAGTCTGAATTGGTCATCCGTGTGTCCTTCAGATATTGTAATAACAGGAAAATTAAATTCGGCGACGAGCTTACGGAAGTCACCCATTTTTGTGCGAAGAGAATTGGCGTTCCACTGAAATATTGTTGTTCGGCGATATTCTTCATTCATCTATATCGACCTATTCGAAGCCAGTAAGAGAGGCTCCATAGCTAGAAGTGTTTTTACCTCGGAGATGTTCAGTGCATCGGGAAGTGATTTGATGATTGCCTTCACTGCCAGAAAGACCAGTTGGAGAAGCAATTGCTGATCGATCCCTTGATATGGTGGGGTGGCCGATGTGCCTGCACCGCTGATGTCTGTGTCACAAGTGGTCGACGTTTTTGCATGGGAAGTTGAGGGTCTTGAATCTCTGCCGGCGACAGATGCAGTAGGCACCAATGACCCCGACGGTTGAGATGTTCTCTGTGAAAGTGGTGCATAGGTCTTTGGATCACATTGAGCTGAATCACTTGTGGTATTTGCCTGTTTCTTCGACGGTCGTTGCAAAGCCCGTGAGTACGTCCGGTCTTTCTTAGGCGTTGACGTTTCTTTTTGACTTGGTGTTTCAGGCTGGTGTACAGTCTCTGGATTCGAAGGTGGCGATCTACGATTGGGGGCGCGACCGTTCAGTATATCCTGTTTCCTCAGCGCGGTGGCAGCTTTCTTGCTGGAGCATCCGGCATATGTTGCTGCATGACAGCATCCGCAGTTTGCGCAGTTAGGTTCAGAGCGATAGTTGCAGTCCTTGTGGTGGTGTGGACCGGCACAGATCTTGCAACGTCTTGCACTCCGGCAGTTTTGTGCGATGTGTCCAAACCGTTGGCATTGGTAGCATTGAATTGGGGCGCCAAAGTATTCCTCCACAGGGTGGCTCGTGAAACCTAAGTACAGACGATTTGGCATCGGACGGTCTTGTATAAAACGAAGAATCACGCTGTCCTTAGGGTGAGGCGTTGAGTTACCGTCCACTTGTCTTCTGTATGCGACCTGCCTTTGGACGTACGTAACACCTGCATCATGTAAATACTCCAGAAGATCGTTGTCTGTGTACTGTAGTGGAACTCCTTTAATTTTCCCCATGTTCTCTGAGTATGACTTTGGCGTGGATGGTTTTACTTCGAATCCCATGAGAGAAGTTGTCGCTAGCAATTTATTAGCTGCAGGTAGTGAAGCGACACTCACTGCGAGACTACCATCCTTAGTGATTTTGTGGGACAGAATTTTTTCTTGTGCGATTCCAAGCACCTCATTAGCCAGTGAGTTCGGATTTACTTTCCAGAACGAGAACTCCTTGGAGGTCGTATAAAATATAATTGGTATTCCTGTCGACCTGTTTTTCTTGTAAGTTACCTGGATGAATCCGGTGTCGTCATCTTCAATAATGTCTTCATTCAGCTCGTACGTGGAAGTAGCACCTTCAGATGAAGGGTCGCTCGTTGATGTCTTCATGTGTTTGTCTGATATATTTACCCGGCGTTGAGCCTCGGCGTTGTTTGCAGTGACTGTTGTTTGTCTGCTTTCAATTAAGGTTCCAGGTCCTTGTAAAGAGGTAGATTCGCCTTGTTCTTCCGGGAGGAGTTGAAAACGGTTGGCAGTTGGTACCTCGTTGGTCGGTGGGCCGACATCTTGCGCTGTCAGCCCGCCGCCCGCCGAGGTGCGCTTCTTGCAGCTCAGATTTGCGGGTGGAGGTACGGCGAGGTACACCAGAAGGTATCGTTTGCGACGATGCGATGCTGTGTTTTGTTAATGTTGTCTATTTCACGAAAATTGAGGAGTAACAAAACCACGAACGTACCGTTCAGCAGCTTCGTCGTCTTCCTTTCTCATGGTATGTTTCACATTTTGTTCATGTTCGTATCTTAATTCATACAATATGCACATTGGTCTGGACCGTATTCAACTCCACTTGGTTACAGAACTTTCCAATATGAGGTCTCATGAAACCAAACACCCAGGAATGTAAGAGATTCAACGTTTCCTAGCTTGTACGAGTGAAACAATGTCAATGTTAGAATGAAGTATCTGATTTCTTTTTGTACGAATAGCATATTTCCATTTAAATATACAATTCCCATCATTTATAACGAGTCACGTATATAATTTAAGTATTAAATCGCTTTGTGTTATCTGAAGATGTCGGGATTAGAACGGGAAAATAACATAGGAGTAATGCGTGTAATACGATACCTCTGCATATTGGCAGCTATTGACAGAATCATTAATTAGGGAGTAGCGCAGTATAGGCCCCAAAACGGATTCTCGCAACCCAAAATATGACGTATAATAATTGTCACAGCTTCCGTTTCACGCAGGTGTAAATAATGACCCGAGACTGAGAAGTTAAAAAACTGCCGTCGAACTTCAGCAGTAGAAACTCTCTACTACATTTCCCCCAATGTCCAGACGAAGCCGGTGCTTCGAGCTGATGGGACCAATCAGACATTGCCAAAAGCGCACCATCATGGTGTTCGTCATGTTTCTGTACGTGTTCTATCTTCGCTGAACCAATCATAAACAAAAAAAAGACATAATGACTCGCGCTTTTGAAGCTGCTTGATTGTTCCCATTACCTCGTAACGTCGGTTGCGCCTGGACTTAATTTGAGACGAAGCATAATATGAATGCTCAACAGACGCCATGTGAGTGGATTGTGACCTCAATGAAACTAGCAAGCGAAATAACTTAGATACACAAGAGCTGTAGAAGTCGCGAGTAACGCGACTTCTACAGCGATAACAATTTAACAAATTTCCGGAATAAAATTCCGCCATGATGAACCAAGACAAAACAAGAAGGTAGCTTTACGAAATTTAAACGTCTTAACTTTGTATTTAAACACGGTCTAAATGCACTAAAAAATAACGCAGCATAAAACCAGTCATACTGGGAAACCTTGAGACCAGGAACAGAAGGAATGAGGACAACACCGTCTTATAACCAGCACAAAAATGATTTAATTAGGGACAGTATTCTTCCTTGTTCTCTAAAACACATCCCTACATCATCTGCAGTTCTACATCGTGAAAGTCTTAAGCATTCAACCGGAGATATAAAGGCAGTCTGAAAAGTTCGGCGCACACCAACAATTATAAATGGTGAAATCATGGCACCCAGAAGTGATCGGTCTGGGAGCTTCATTACAAAAAGAAGGCAAGCACCACACTACCACAGGACACAGAGGGACTGCAGGCGATGTGGAGATAAAGCCAGCAAAGTGAACAAAAAATTATACTAAGCCGGATGGAATTGAAACTTCATACCGTAGCCGCGGAAAGGAAAAAAATTCGCCCTATCTCTGGTGACACACACAGACACGCACAATCCACACAGACACACACACACACTATACATATATATATATAGCTTCCGTTACCGGACAGTTAAGATGTACCACGTCTAAAGATTAGTTTTTATTTTATTTTGCGCTAACTGTATCAGACCGATAGAATGTGGCTAACACCAACGGCTTTCATATTTTTTTCGCCTTTTGTTCGAGATTCTTGTTAATCGGACGATGCTACGACTAAAATGAACCACCCGGTGATACCGAGATGGTCAGGATATGCCGCGCTCATACGTTCTTAGTTATTGAATGGCAATTATAACTGAATTCGCCATGTTCCGTTACCATTCCTTAGTAGACACCACGGATGAAACAGGAGGTTGGCCGAAGACAGCGGCAGTCCGAGTGGACGTCACGATGACGTGGCGGTCCAAACGCCGAGGGCCTGACGGGCCTCGTTCCTGGTTCGTGGCCTGCGCTGCCGGATGGAACATCCTCTGGCTGAGCCTGTTGAGGCGCTCGGGCGGCGTGGTGTTTGTGGCCCTTGTGAAAAGCTACGGGGCTACCAGGGAGGAGGCTACGTGGACCATCAGCATCAGCTTCAGCATAGCCTGCATGCTTGGTAAGTATTCCATCGCTTCCGATGTCTGTTGAACTGCACCTGAAGAAAGCGACATGTTCTCAGCTGTCGATCATAAACCCTCGCTTTTATATTCTGCTTATACAGGTACAGAAGTCGTACAATCTTTCGCGGACTGCTTTATTAACGTGTCTGGTCACTGACAACTAGCGAATTTCGGGGAGTTGCTTATTATGTTTCAAATTTTTACTTCTTGGTTAGTCCTGTGCCTGAACCAGCAAATTACAATCTCATTTCTACCACCAAACCGAGCAAGAGCTTTTGTTTTAAGCGGTTCGAGTTAAACTGAACGTCGATCGGCAGCTTACTGATGTGCCTACCGCGGTTGTGCATCTCAAGCAAAACTTGGCACGATGAACGCTTTCCTTGTATGCTCTGTTGTGCGCTTGCTGATGATGCTTGACACAGATTTTAGAAAGACACACACCACACCTTAGAATAACGTTTTGCGTTTCTTTATTCATGAATGAGGGAAATAGATGTTTTTCAAGAATTAATTAGCTCTGCCTCTGACTTTCTTTTCTTTTTTTACCGAAAACGACAGATCAATTGGGCAAATGACACAGGAGAAAACGAACGGCACAAAGCGTATTGGGCATCGAACACCGAAATGGTTGAAGCATGGAAGTTTGGCACGGAAGTTTTTACATCTACTTATTTGATGCGGCTGCTTTCAACAGCATGAAACTCAAAATTAAACGGGTCATTCGAAAATATACCTCGTGTGTAGTGTGAAAACCTTAACCTACTTGGCGTGCGGTCACCAGTCGCAATGTTGTGCTCTTTAGGCGCAAATTAAGCACCGCTTATGACACTGACTATTGCTTGTGACTCCCACCTAGGCCCTGTTGTCGGGCTTCTGACCAAGTATCTGGCACTCAGGACGTTGTCGCTCGTGGGCTCTTCCACCTTGGCCCTCAGTACCATACTCTGCTTCTTTGCGGAAGACATGACCGCCGTGTTTGCCCTCCTCGGTGTTTTGAATGGTGAGTGTTGTCTAGCGTTCCTTAACAACATAATAGGTCCGGCATTTTAACACTAGAAGTGCACTGACGTGTTTCATAGCTGGGGGCAAACCGATCGAGTAATCATTTGGAAGCAGACGGGTTAGTAAAAATTTAGCACCTTGAGCTAGGGCAGACAAAGAATTAAGTTAGTTTACCCTTTGTCACCAGTCCGTGTAGCAGAATTCATAGGTCAACTGATCAAGGAAAAATATGCACAAATGCGCTTTGAAAACCTGAAGTAAACGCATTCAACGACTACCCTCCGGGGATTTCGTGAGCTATCCCAACAAACTATATTTTGGAATCTTCGGCCTATACTCTTTCCGGTATGCTATTTTGTAATGAAAAATTCAAAATAGTTTTTTTTTGTATGTGTGAAATTGGCAAGTGAAAATTATGCCTAAACCAACATTCATATATACCCGCGCTTTTCAGTGTCATGACGTCAGGAAAAGGCAGGCTTGCAGGTTAAAAATAACAATTTAAAAGTAGACTATGCCGAGCATTTGTTTCGTTCTGCTGCGCGGGTGATTAAGCGGGTTTCCAAAGCATCCATTTGACATCATGAAACTGCTTGTAATCAGTTGGGAGCAAAGTCTACAGTCCAAAGAGTGAACCCCTGCGTTCCGCTGAAATCATTTTTTCATTGTTGCCGGTAGAAACCTTCACTTAAAAAAAATATTTAAAAAAAGAAACACGGCGAGGACCCAAGATTGTCCATTCAATAACTTCGCGAAAAAAATATTTAGCCCAATATTTTGGTGACTATTAAGCGATGTTTTTTGGTGTGTTTAGAAAATTTTCAAGAAAATCGTGGACTATGGCGAAAACGCCAAAGTAGCCCTATTAAGTGCAGTAGGCACCCAAAGGTTTTTAGAAAAATAAAACTACATAATTTTGTTTTTGTCGTCTTGCTCTATTACAATGCAATAACTGCAATCATCAAATGCCGATTCTCTGCATATAACAATCCACATCATCTGCAGTTTATATTATATACTCACTTTTTAAGTGATGTGCCTCGGTACAGTAACTTGTAATCAAAATATTGAATGCCGAATATCACGGGATAAGGGCCATTCGTCGAAAGACAATTCGTAATAGGGCAACTCATAGTAGGGCTGTTCGTTACATAGGACAATTCGACACAGGGCGATTCGGTTCGTCGAAAAACCGGGAAAATTGCTTGAAGATCTTGTTACCCGCGTACTGGTTTTTACAGCGAAGCTGTATATGACTCACAGGTCGGATATCTAAAATGTTAAGTGTTGTCGTACTGACAAAAAGAAAAAAAAAAGAAAAAAAGAACACCTTCGGCGATTGAAGCGAAAAGTGCACATCACGCATACAACATACAGCACAGTATTAGTTTTACTAAAAAACACGCACAATACAAGCATCAGAGCTAGATAATTTGTGATAATGCTCTCCTGATGACACTGCGAAGCACGTAGCGCTCACCGCATACGTTTCGCGGTAAATATTACTGTTGCGCACGCTGCCGCGCGACGGCAGCTTGCGACGTGGGGGTGACTTCACTAGCCTTTCACATTATGACCTTTTTGCAGTTTACAAACATGAACTGCCGCTTGCGTCCCAAGCGACTTCCGGTCGCTCTGTCTTTGCAAGCCTCTCGAGCTTGCTTACGTCACCAGTGCTAAAAAGCATAAATGCTACACGGAAAACAACGTTGGATATTTAACGAGTGCCTTCGGCTGTACAGTTTAATGTCTTGGATCAGGGGTCGGCAACCTTTTGCAGCTGCGAGCCGAGTCGTCACGAAGCCGACACGGAGGGGGCCGGACGGCAAGTCGCGAAGACGGGGAGAGGGGGGATGGCAGAGAAAAGAAAGGCAAAAAAGGAAGTGAAAACGTTTTCTGCCCAAGCAGGGGGATGCCGGACAATGCCAATTGGACGAGCCCCTTCTTCCTGTCTAACTTCATTTGTGGTCCTAACTTCTGTGTGGCGCTTGCACTGCAGGGAGGGTCCCTTTCTGGGGTCGCGCCGGGGGCCACATAAAATTGCCTTGCGGGCCGCATGCAGTTCGCGGGCTGTGTGTGTCCGAACCCTGTCTTGGAGGATTTAAGTTGGTTTACAAGAATATTCGAAAATTTTTAATAGATATCGCGCTTCTTCGTTTTCTTGGCGTTCACCTGAACAATTGATAACGCTTCATCAACGTTTCAAGCAGTAGCAGTGCAGCAACAGTGTTGAGGTGGGCATTGTTCAATATTTTTATGAACCGGAAGTTCCCTGGGACGTCAAAGACTAGGAGTGTCGCCTTGTGGCGTTTGCCATGAAAAGGGTCTATGTAAACACTTTTGGTACAGTGCATTTACTTTTCTTTCGTCAATCATATGGTATAGTGCAGTGTGCAATCGTTGCAGTTGATACAGCAGCTTCACTAGCCAATCACCTTCACAGCGTATAGATTGGCGCCCCGACATTTTTTTTTAGCGTTCGGTCGCTTTTGGGATTTAGCTTCTGTGAAGTGTTTTCTTTAGAAAGCTTTTTTTTTAAATGTTGGTAAACATTTTAGTTCACTTTGGAAGCGTAGAATATAAATCTTTTAGGGGCGCGACATAGATACTGCACATGCTTGACCCAAACTGCACATAAGAGGCACGGAGAGAATGTAGCTCATCCACCTGCGTGGCGCAGACCGCGCATGCGCAACAAAGATAACGCTTGGGCGGCACGGAAAGCGACCGAAACGTTTCACGCAAAGCCCCACAATTGCATAGCAATCTGAAATTAATTTGTTTTCCATTAGTGACAAAAGAGAGGTGCCAAGATTCTGATGGACATGACGTAATTAGTCATCATCCATTAGAAAATAGTAAAAAAGCCGCCTTCTTGTGTCAAGAAATAAAATGAAGGGAGCGGGGTTCCTGGTAATTGTACTCTCTTGGAATAACTATGCTCGGTGAAGGTCAGAAATGGTACGATAATAAGGAACATCTGTTAATAGTTTGACGAATTGTTATAGAGACGAACTGCCCTATGGCGAATCGCCCAATGTGACGAAAAGCCCCGCTACCAGTTGACACGTGACGAATTATCGTTCGGCGAACGGTCCTACAGCCGAAAGTCACATCATTTCTTTTTATGGTCAAACCAGGCATTGGCATGGGAATCGTGATGGTGACTAACGACGTGGTGATTGGACAGTACTTCCTCCGCTACCGGGGTTCCGGCTTCGGCATCTACTACACGGGTGGAACTCTGGCAGCCTTCGTCTTTCCTCCGCTGATGGACATCCTCATTCAAGCGTACGGACTGCGCGGGACCTTCCTCATCACCGGTGGTCTAGCCTTGAACGGCCTGGTTAGCTCGCTGTTCTACAGGACTCCGCCATGGGTGTCCGTGAGGGCTTCCAAGGTGCTTCCAGTCACCGACAAATTTCCGACAAACGTCGTCGGAGCTTCTGGTGAACCTTCTGCGAATGGTGGACAACTGACAGAATACGACGTAGAGGGAGCTCTCCTCAAGGACGGAGAGACAACCTCTCACGACGTTATTCAGCCGATGAACACGATTGAAGCTTCTTACAATTCGGCAGTGAATGGCGGCCGACACGTCAGAAACTCCCTCGACAACAGCAGCGGGACTGCAGAAATCAACTCTCACAGCACGAAGCGGAAATGGACATCGCACCTCTCGTTCCTCAAGGTGCCCGTCTTCTACATGGTGGCGGTGACGTGCATGTTCTCCGTATACGCCACACTAGTCTTCGTGATACTCGTGGACTTAGCAGAAGAGAAGGGCTTCAGCAGACAGGACGGTGCTGTGTTCCTCTCGGTGTCCGCCATTGGTGACGCCGGTGCGCGACTATTGTCGGGCGTACTCTCCGACAAGGGTTTCATGGACCGACGCGCCATGATGGGGCTCAGCTCCGTTCTCCTGGGTAGTCTGGTGGTGTCACTGCCCTGGGTGCACTCGTACCCGGCAGCCCTGGCCTTATGCGCGCTCTTGGGGTGGGCGTGCGGCACCCTTGTAGTACTCTTCGGTCCTCTGCTGGCCGACCATCTTGGTGTGGAGAACCTTGGCGTCACCATGGGCATATGCCGGTTCGTGATGGGTGCCGCCTACTTTGGTTGCCCCAAGATCACAGGTAAGTATGGCCTACAGTCAGAGACAGCATAAGAAACGCTTTACACTTCTTGCTCGTTGATTCGCCCGGCGTTCTTATCAGGTTAATGCCACAATCCCATTGGCTGCGCAGCGATAATAAGATGCTCGGCATTCACCATGCACTCCGTTTCTTAAGTTATCAGTGATTACAACGTGTATGAAGGCTGTTTTGCATGAACCTTGTCACGACCAATACCTGTTCTAAAGGAGTCACAGTCAACTTTCTCTGACTATAACCTTATGCATCTATCAAATGTTTATTGATGGAGAGGAAACTTCAATTACTTGCGAAGGACATTTACCGCATCAAGTAGTGGATTCACTGCCTATAAGCGCGCGCATCAACTTTCCAACGGAGCGCATATGGAGTTGATCGATGAGTTCTTAGTAAGCCTAGGTTGTGATAAAGATACTCCACGTAAGTTCGATCTGCGTAGATAGCGTTTCCGTCCGAAGAGGTTATCTCCGCCCCGTAATTGCCTATGGGTTGCTTCTGTCGATTGCGATGATTGGCTATCCGTATGCTTCGCACGAAAATGTTCGCACATGTTTGGTTATAAACAGCGTATCGATTATTCGAGTTAATAAGAAATTTCTTTGATTGTGTGACATCTGAGACTAATTAGAGTTATAGACAATCTCCATCCCCATGAAAAAAAGTGTTCTGGGGTTTAAGCTTTTTTTTTAAACGCTCAATACTTACAACGACTACTAGTACTACTACTACGATAGAATGACTGCCATGCTGCCATGCCGAAACATGTCTCTAGCTTACGTGTCAAAACAAACAAACAAAAAAGCTGTCTTTCAGCGTGCCCGCGACGCTCTGCTTTCTTCTGTTCCCTTTTTATTTTTGGGCACAAGTTCGCCCCATTAAACGTTTAGTTTATGCACTTATTATCGCCTCATCACTTGTCATTCGTGACAATATATATACGAGAGGGTAAGGGGGGGGGGGCTGCAGAAGTTCACCATAGGGAGAGTAGGGGTGGGTGTAATGTGGGAATACCACCACTACGAAAATAATGACTGAAAGTCCATCATCCCCCCCCCCCCCCCCCCCTTCCAGTTTCGAAGTAACTATGTTTCAACGCTGGTTTATGTGAAATAACTTATAAGCCATACAATGATATATTAATATCATTAACGTCACCCAGGGGAAAGCTACGCAGGCACTATGTAACTCTGCCGATTCTCGGCTTTAGAATGGCCAGCTGGCAGCATGAAAGTAACAACACAACTTTGCAAAAGACACTCGTAGGCCGCCGCCATGTTTTTGATAATGATTCAACTAGCGCCACTCTCGCGATACCTAGTAGCTAGAAAGTGTTTGCCACCATCTTGGGCTGTTAAAACCTGATTAGCTGAGCTCTGTACCTGAGTCGTGCATTCCGAGTTTGCCACCTTTCTTGGAAGTTGTGACTTTTTTTGCTTTATCTATGCCTACGTATTCCTTTTGCCTTCACTTCCACGGCACAAACCAGCGGTAATAACCTGATGTTTCCAATCCAAGCCTTTCTGCTCGAAATTGCAGGGATACAAACGAATGGAAAAAGTCAAACGGCCCGCGACACATGACGCTGCGAACAATGAGAACAGTTTTCTGCCAAGATAATCAACAGAGAGTTCTTGACCTTCGCCATTGATAATTAATTGAATTCGGGTAGGAGTCACGGGTAGTAACGTTTGTTCTTTAGCTTTGGTGCTTTGCAATATGAAAGCTCTCTCCAAACGTGACCAGATTCGAGTTCCTATTGTATTCCGTCTGATCGCCGTGAAGTGAGTTACGTCCATACAGTTGACTGGTGACGCTGTGTTGTTTGAGATGTTTATCAAATAAACCCCCGTTTAGATAACGCGGCATCGTGTGGTACATAGAATATATTATTTGAGCGTCAAGACACGGATATATGAGACCTGTCGTAAAAATCTGTAAATGCATGCGTAATCTGTGCGCAGCAAATACCCATGCCTTTGGACTTATCATCTGTTGTCAATTGTTTTTGACAATTAAGAACTTTGCCGACTGAGAAGGCTGAGCGGGTGACGGTGTCAGCAATTACGTAAAATGAAACAAACATTCCAGTCGCATCCTTTCTGTCGTGCGCGTATACTCGGCAAAAGTAACTTAGAGTTACTTGTTTTTATTGGCAAAGAGGGTATACAATGCTTTCTTAATTTCCTTAAGAAACTATATTCACCATTAAACGCAAAAAAGAAAAACTCGATTGTTTTGCAATCAGCAGTGTCTGGAATGGCACCTACGTAGGCTGCAATAAGAGCCCCCTCGGTTAGGGTTAGCAGGGACACCGTGGAGAGACGAGCATCCAACCCAGTGAACATGCGGAAAACGTTATCTTGGACTCGAGCCTATCTTGGAAAGATGCATAGTGACACGCTGAGAACCGCAGGGCGTGTCTTTCGAACGTCTGAAAAAAAAAAAAAATCCTGGTTACAACCAGTCATGGGTAAGTTACTTTTAAAAAGTAATTCGTTACAGTTACAGTTACTTTTTGTAAAAAGTAGCGAAGTTACCGTTTCAGTTACCGCAACAAAAAAGTAACTCGTTACAGTTACAGTTACTTTTAAAAAGTAACGACGTTACTTTTCAGTTACTTTTCTATAACACAAAAAATTTAGAAAAAATCAGAAAACGCCCCTCACAACGTTTTATTGCATAAAATTAAAAAGTACGCTTTTTACTTTATATTGTAACTTAGCAGCAGTTGCCTCTCGAAGTTAGTGTTTGAAAGTTTCCATGCCACAGTAGTGGCGCAAACCAAAATACGAAACATGCGCAGTGCGGAGTAGTGGCGCTAATCAAAATACGCGACATGCACAGTGTCCTTCCCGTGTATTGTTGTTTCACAGTTGATTCCCCCGATTAAAATACGTTTGCAGAGAAAAAAAAACACCACAACATCAGTAGTGCTTCAAGACACTAAGATGTAAGTGTTGAGTCACAAAGTACAAGCGCGTGCGTAAAGATAACTAGATATTTTTTCATTAAATGTATACGTGGCTATATTTGGGTCGTGACTCGCGAGAAAGAACGTATTCACAACTTTGTGCAAGACCAACTTGACACTCGAAATGTCGGAATAGACTATTTGGAAAGTGCAAGGAATGGCTAAATTGCACTCGTTCAGTGATATAGTATTCATAAAACACTGGAAAGTAACGACAAAAGTAACGTCGTTACTTTCATCGTTACCTCAGAAACAAGTAATAGAACTACAGTTACAAGTTACATTTTTAAAAAGTAACTCGTTACAGTTACAAGTTACCAAAAAAGTAACGAAGTTACAGTAACGCGTTACTAGTAACGCGTTACTACCCAAGACTGGTTACAACATTGCCTTTATCACGCGCTCCATGCCTACCGCCGTGCATCGGCTACGCGCGCGAACTCGAGGTGCACGAGACGGCGAAGCGTTGTCAAAGGTAGGAAGCTCGTGCTGGGCGCGGGACAACTGAACCTCCTTCCTGCCTTTCTCGTCTTTGCAGTGATTATATAGGAAAACAATCCTAACAATTTTTGTGATATGGCGCTGTTGCTATGTATTTGATATCTCTTCCGAATTTGGCATCGTCTAGCGCTCGTAGTCTCTTCGTTTTTTTACTATTTTACTCTTGTATTGTTCTTGACATATTCTATCTTTCTTATTAGAACGCCAGTTAGTAGTGTTCGCGACTAATTTATGCGACATCTTTCTGCATCTTCCTTGTGCAGGTCACTTCAAAGATCACGTTGGTTCCTACGATGGACTCCTGTACATGATTGGCTCCGGGTGCTTTCTGGTGGCTCTCATGTGGCTCGCTGAACTCTGCCACGTCTGCGTCAAGAAACGCAAGGACCGTGCTGCGGCCGCGCAATAAACGTGTAACAACATTTCTCCGAACGAAGATGCAGGTTCAGTGAGGATTTTCTAAATCGGGCATCGTTGCATCAGTTTTTTTTTTATACTCCGTTTCACACCAAAGCCGCAGTAACACCACACATTCATCGTAGAAATGGAAGTGTGCAGACACCGTCCGAGGTGTGTTTCTTTCTTACGTGACGGTCACACTTGTCGTAGAAAAACTGCCTGCCGAGATGTTTCAAGAGTAAACATGGAAGCACGAAGCCAACATGCGCGTCGAACGTATGCTTGAGGAGTGTCCGCAGGTAATAGGGAGTTTTAGGGAACCGTTTTTGCCCATCCGATAGGGTACGATGGGCCCTCCGGTACGAACTGCGCATATACAAGTCTTCTGTGGCAGCGCATGCGCAGTTCGTACCGGAGGACCCATCGTACCCTATCGGATGGGCAAAAACGGTTCCCTAAAACTCCCTAATCTTGTCATCGTGTCTGCAGACCGTGTCTCTTGTATGATCCGATTCCAACAATCGCTCGACTTAACTACCCTTCCCGCGGACTGGAGGTTCGGGAGAGTTTCACCTATTTTTAAGACCAGGAATAGAAACGACTCATCTACTTATAGACCCACATCATTAACTAGTGTGCCTTGCAAAATTAGGGAACATGTCGTCTACTCCCACATCGTAAACTATATGTCAGAAAATTAATGATTATGTAATAATCAGCGTGGTTTCAGGAGGGGGCGTTCATCCGAGACTTAACCTCTTTAATTCGTTTCGGACCTGCATATCAACTTTCACTCGTCTCACCCGACTGGCGCCATCTTCATTCATTTTTCAAAAGCACAAGACACGATTCCTCACCAACGACTTCTGTACAAACTTTCTGAACTAAATATTCACCTTTCTATTATTCACTGGATAGCTGAATTCCTTAATCACCGTAAAGAGGCTGTCTGCCTGGGGCAGAACCAATCACCGAACTCCCCCCCCCCCCCCCCCTTTTCCACGGTAATACCACGTGTTCAGCAGGCCTGCGTTTTGGGTCCGCTTTTATTTCATATGTATATTAATGACCTTCTCTTCCATATAACGTCATCCACCACGCTCCTCGCATATGATTGAATCATTTATCGTTAAGAAATGCGGAGCTCGCGCATTTCTCCGCGTGCTCTGATCTGCGGTGCTAGAAAACCCTCGGCCAACGATCCCCCACCGTCCTCGGCTTAGCTTAAAGTGAGCTAAACGAAATGAGCCACGCTTACAGTCTTTCCCCGATATTGTTGTGAGCGCCGCCATCTTGGTGGTTAGTATAAAGCAAACACAACTGCCAATCGTCATGATTCAAAAGTGCGACTTCCTCAGCATTAGTTTCAGTGTTAGGATACTCACACAATATTGCTTTGCTTTGTCGCGAGCTGTTTAAACACTTGTGGAGTACAGAAAAGTGTTTCCTGTGATTTCAGATAAAGCTTCAGATAACTGACAACCATCATTTTAAGCACCAAGGTGTGTATGAAGCGTAGCGTATTTAGCATACTTGTATGTCGTTTAACTACTCTACTCAAGTTACTGTAGTTTAACTACTTTTCTGAGTAGTTTATTAACTTTCAATTACATTTTTATTTCGGTAATTAGTAATTTACTTTAATTACTTTTTATGGGTAACTTCTACACGAGTTACAAATTACTCTCGAATTTTAGTGGTTGTTTTGCCTATCAACAAACATTCATGCACAAAAGAGGTAAGATGTTGGAAGAGCAGCTGATATTTGCAAAGAGGGGGAAGCATGCGGCGTAGGAAAAGGGGGGGGGGGGGAGAAAATGGTTTGGAGAGTCTGAAATCCCCCAAAATTTTCACGTCTCCCCCCCCTCCCCCCACTGCAACAACACCGCTGCGAGGCGCGGGGAGTGAAAAGACACGACGCAAGAGAGGCCGAGTAACTGCGGGATTAGCGCCGAATACTGGCGTTTCTCTGTGTCCCGAAGCTTAAGGAGACTTGACGCATTTGAAGAAAGGGCTTGTCCCCGCTTCTCCTCAACGTAGAAACTCTTTCCCACTACAGGACGTGCACACACTGCATCCTCACTGAAAGGAGGCAACAAAATGCAGTACCTGCTCTGAAACTCATCTGTTGCTCCCGTAGTTTCTGCTGTACTGGAAGAATCGCGTGCTAAAGGGGAAAGCAAAGATTACCTTTTTGCGTCGCCTTTCCTCCCAAAACTCAGAATTAGCAGATCTTCAAAGATTCGAAGATCGTTCGAGAAACCTGTAGTAATTCTCCCGACGTTTTTATATAAAAATAATAAACAAGCACTGTTGGGACGTTTCTCTATGTACATGGTACTTAAAGTACTACTGTTTAGAAAAATTGTACTTTACTTGAAGTGAATTATCTGAACATGTACTTGTATTTTCCGAAGAAAGTAAAATTCCCGACTTCAATGCACATTCCCCGAATTTGAAAACAAAAAATGGCGTATCGTCGTGTGAAAACGCGCTCTTTCAAGACGTCATCTGGTTATTTCTCTGAGTGAAGTAATGGCGGCTATAAGACCGACACAAATAATTGCCTTATGAATTGATTGTGTCAAATAGCTCGTCAGCGAGAGTAAAACAACTACTTTCTGGCGACTTGATCTTATACAATATATGCTGCCATTTTCGTAAAAAACTGATGCACCCCCGATTACCCCTGGAGCAATGCATACCAGTTAAAAAAACACTGTACAGCGAATGAAAGGGCATCATAAAAAATTGTGTTAAAAGTGCTTGTACTTTACCTTGAAATATGTTGTATTTATATACCTTACTTCAATTACATTGCACCGCGGTGTACTTACTACTTTACTTGAAGTACATAACCTCTCATTTACTTTGTACTTCCAAGTACTTTTTAGATGTACTTTACGCAACACTGTAAACAAGCAAACACTGTCTAAAAAATCAAGCTCAGACAGTGCTCAACCTCAAAGTAGAAACGACACATTCGCAGTACATCATTGACCAAACAAACAAGAAAGTACAAAACAATTAAGCATTCAAAAGCAGAACCAGCTATTAAAACATTTCTGTGAAAAAAAACAAAAACGATTAACATGTGGTTACCAGAATTTCGCTAACGGATCAAAACCTCTGTTCTTTCTTTTTACCATAAAAACCTATAGAAAGTAACTTTAAAAAGTAATTCGCTACTTTTTTACGGTAATTAGTAATTTTCTTCTCAATTACTTCTATTTGAGTAATTTCTACTCTACTGAAATTACTTTTGACTTCAATACTCAGTAACTTAACTTAATTACTTTTATGACGAACTTGTACATGTCTGTTATTTAGTGGCTCTAGTTTAGCCCGATCGCACAGGAACAGAAAGAGAACAAACTCCGTGAGCTCGCGCTCTTGGCACTGCTTCAGTGGCTTCATCAGACCGTAGCGTTGGCTGCGCTTCAAACTAAGGAAGCAAAGCAAATATTCAGATCTTAGGGTTTTATGAGCCAAACTAACAAAAATCACTTAACACGCCCCAAATCAAAAAAAAAAAAAAAAAATTGCGGATGGAGATCTTTTGATGTGCAACCGAAACCTCAGACTGGCCTCCGTCAGATTGCTTGCACCTCGGCCGATATTTAAACCCGGCAAATATGGATACATGGGCCAGCGCGTTGGATCAAAGACGCTGAAACGTTTTAATGATTTGTGTTTTGTTTTAATAATATTGCCACCTAAAAGCCACCGAAGTAATTTTTGAAACAAAATACAGTCGAACCATTCCGACAAGCATAGTTTAGTTGCGAAAATTATTTTTGCAGGTGATAAAGACATTCAAATGTTTTCGTATACGCGGCATAAATCAAAATGGCGAATTCCCTTTCATGGCGCCCATTTCTTTGGATCGCGTCAGGCATGCGTACCGACGCACAGTAGAACGCGCGCAAAAGCAGCTGTAGTGCACACAGAGCCTGGCGCTTGTTGCTCTGAGATCTCTGGCTTGCTCACTGCTGGCATCCAGGCATCTGACACCCTGACATCTGGCTCCTTTTTCCGTCTTTCACGTGGCGTTCCAAGCGGCACACGAGGGAAAATGCACATCAATCTATTCTTGAACTCGTGTCGCCATCTGTATTTTATATTAGGAAGCTGCAATTCGCCGTAACTGAATCGGAAAAGTTTGAGGTCCAGTAACGTTCTTAACGTGTAATATATAAATATGGAAGTTCTGTAGAATGGAATATCGAAGGATTCTTCAAAATTTAATGTCTCGTAATTTGGATTAGTTGACGTGATTTCGTTTTTATAACACCATAAAATAACACCATTTGAACTTTTTTTATCTTGAAATATACATTATTAAGTACAGTTAATTGCTTACTCTATTAATTCATTATATTCAACCGAACGCTCACGGAAAATATCGTGGACGACGGGATGCTATAACTCTAGAAATAATATTTTCAATATTTGAGATTGTGGTCTATTAAAAGCTGAATAATGAACTAACAACTAAAATTAATCGCAATATTGAGACATTAAAGTATCGTTGAAGAACAGCTTTCTAATTTGACATTAGCTTTATAATTGTACAATACTTAGAGAGAAAGTTATAAACCGCCAAAAAAGCACCAAAACGTCATGCACGGTGGGGTTGCACCTTAAGGTGGAACCCCACCCTCACTTAGTATGATTTTAAAACAAGAGATGGCGCTCGCATCGCCATCCAGACCTAGACATGAGCAGATGAAGTCGTGTATAATGGCGCCGCGATAGAGTGCATTTTGCCTTCTCTTTGATTTTGTCTTCCCTGGTCATTGTTTAGTTTCTCCAAACTTGATGATTCTACGAGGTGCGATCCGGTTTGTTTGCGGTGTCATGCAGATGAAGGATTTGATAACCGACGGCACCGTGCGCCCAAGAACGTCACTTTTTTGTTTTTCATACTTTTTTGTGTTTTGTTTTTACTGCCCTTTTTGATGCTTCGATCATCATCTTAGGGACCTCTATAAAAAAGATATACAAACTTTATTTTTGGCAATGACGCGTCGCGCTTTCTTTTCCTCGGCGAATCAGCCTGGAAATAAATTACTCGCTCCAGCGAGGAGCGTTGCTTTGTCGCACGTCGATAGACTACGCCGACCCTCATGCAGCGGAAGCATCCGTCCGACTGAAATAGAAAGAAAACTACAACAAAAGCGTCGGGAAGTCGTCCAAAAATGCGAAACGCCCCACTGCCCTAATATGGCAGTGTTGCGGAACGGGCACCCCCATTCCAGTCCAATTCCATTCCGGGGAATTCGAGCTTTCGATAATTCAATTCCTTTCAACTCCTAGGAATGGAGCCACTAGGGCCATTCTCACTCCTGGAATGGCTGAATCGTTACATTCCATTGCTTTAAATCCTAAACGTAAAAATGGGCACTTGACAGCTGCATTCTGTTGCCGGCATAAGCAGCATAAAGCTGACATCAAATGCAGAGACAATTGCAAAAAAAAAAAGCTAAATTCCTCAAAAAAGCACTGATTTTACCAAGCGGACTGCTGGTGGCACAAAGTGTTTATTTACAATGTACTGCAAACATCAAGAAAGCCGCTTGATATGTCAATGCTTGTTTAAGACATCGGTCTCGAGACCACGTGGCTTGCAACAAACATCAAAACTTAAATCCACTCATTTTCTTTTCTTTTTTTAACTGTTTTGCATTTGACTTTTAGGACATACGCGGCCAGCGTGTTTGTTTGATAAGACCATAAAATATCCAGTTCGTGCGTAGCGCAGAAATAAGCTATATTACTGTATTCTTCAAATGCAGCAACACGGCTAGTACACTGCTAGAAGCGACACCATGTACAGCGGCAAGAACACATCCTCTGACAGAATGCAACCTGGCGCAGCACGAGGGACCGTACAGACCATATCAGGAGACCTGTTTTAAAACGTATAAGTTCACGCTTGCTTTGCGAATCTCGATATTTTTTATCATATTCAATTAATGTTTTTGGCTCGTTCACCTGCCCTTTAAAACCCTTCGCCTACTCATTCTCGTGTTTCCTCTTCAGATGGCGAATAAAGTTCGATGATATACGCCGACTGCACCGTGTATAGTTTCGTTGCACAACTTTCAGCGTGCAGCTTGTTTATTTTGTTCGCGAGAAAAATGTCTTGCACGGTGATATGACTCGATCTGTATTTATCTTGTCTTCTCGTCCGAATTGTGATGTTCCTCTTCGCGCTGATCGAGTGGCGGGTTCAGGCAGCAGACGGTACCAACCGATTCATTCTTCTACCTCGGTGTCGGTTGTTCGCGTTGTGGCGACGGGTCGGGCAGTCAGCGTTGACAAAGCTCTTCACATCAAGATACAATTAACGGATAATGCAGCACCGTTCCATTTGACATTCCCGTGTTTCCTCAACAACACCGTACAACTGACTTCTCACCGCCTTCAACAGAGTCCAGGACAAGGAGCACGAATGCAGACCGGACAGGCGAGACGCGCGGGAGTCAAAACCTCAGTGGCGGCTAGCACCCAGCTCTCCTTCTCAGTTGCCCTCACAGCAGAGGTCGCTCCTCGTCTGGCGCGGAACGGTCTTTCTGCAGGTCTAGTCAGTTCGGTCACACCAAGAGCGGTGACGATAGTCTACTTCACCTTACGATGGACTTCAACAGAGAGCACGAGAGCCATCGAAACCAATCCAGTGCCTTCCACTGTCGCGTGACCCTGCAGTCCCGCTCACGGTGCTGGATTGCCTAGGAGCGTCCGCAGCGGTTCACCGCAAGGTGAAACGAAGTATGCAGAGACTAAAGTCAAAGGAAATGAGCGGGAATCCGCTAGCTTGCTTTTAACCCCAACCCACTAAAACATATAACACAGAAAACAAGCATCGGAACAAAGACCAAGTAAAAGGCGGACTTACACTACAAATGCAGTATAAAAAAACAAGCCTCAGAGCGAAGTGCAAGAGGAGAAGAGGGAAGTGAATCTTGCTTTGTTTTAATGCCGAAGCTAATCCACATTTCGCACTTCAAAGGAGTGCGCACGGATGAACGTGGAAGGCAGCAGGGTTGGCTGCCTGCTGAACAACGCTCCTCTAACTATAAGAAAACAATACCTGATCATCTTTCGCCGGCGCCCGAGTCAACGAGTTATCAGAGCTCTCCGAGTTATGAGTCGCTTCCGCTCCCAGATCTCAGTCTGTGCGCGCGCGTCCATTCCACAAACCGTCGCAAAAAAAAAAAAAAGAACATGACAAGAAGGACGATGACGAGTTGTTCATGGCTGTTTCTTTGCCGCTCTCTTTTCTTTTGCTTGGTGCTTGGTTTCTTGTTTCGCTCTCGTGTAACGCCATCGGAGCCCGACTCCTGCGCGTCCGTGAAAGGCGCCACGTTACCCACCTTTCCCCGTTTGCTCTTTGATTTGACGCTTGTTTTTTTGTTTTGCATTTTTTTCTTTTGCGTGTAAGTCTGTTAGGGCTCCACGCGGGCTAGAAGTTTCCCCCTCATTTTATTTCTGAGCAACTGACTCGCTGACTGACTAGGTTTAGCTGACCGTGAACACTAAAAAAATAAAAAGTAGAACCGTGCCCCTTTTATTTCCATTCCATTCCGAGCAAAAGGAACCTAATTCCATTCCAATTCCATTCCTCTCAGCGTTGCAGCCATTCCATTCCCATTCCATTCCGGGGTCGTGAAAATGTGGAATGATTCCGGGAATCATTCCAACTCCGGAGTGGCAACTCCGCAACACTGATATATGGTGGAGTGTAGTAAAGAGAAAATGATTTTACAATACAACTGTTGCAGTTTTTTTTTTGTTATTGCGGTCCTGGTTTATGCCTAGTATTACGTTTTATTATTATACCGCCAGTTGTTTAAACTTTCAAATGACAGATTCCCAATTTTCGTTAAGCCAATAATTAGCACAAAAGCATTTATTTTTATTGTTTTGTCTAGAACCTGGTTGCAGGCTTTTTAGCTGTTTATTTTTGCAAAACATGGAGGATAGGGAACACCTATTCACATGGAGGTTTTATAGTACCATTTTGCGGTCCAAACCTACTTCAGAATAGCACTCCTACTCCTTTTTAGCGAGAAAAAAAAGTACGTTCAGTGCAATATTTTTTTTTTGTTTTGTTTCTGCAATGTTAAGTTTGGTAAATGCATTAAAGAGCTCGAGAAGCTGTCGCATACTATACTCATAGCAAATAAAAATAAACAATCATAAAATAACTCAGGACACTTTTTTATTTGGCGTGATTTGATTACCTGTACGCGGGTCGTCAAAGATAAAAAAAATAACGTTGGATCATTAACTAACATGCGGTTAGCGTTAGAGGAAACATACTGAATATGACTCTTCCATGAAAGGTCAGATGTTATGTGCACGCCTCGGTATTTATAAGATGACACCGGCTCCATATAAACCTGATCAAAGAAATAGGATTGTTAGAAGATTGTCGAGATACACGCATAGACTTACATTTGTGAGTGTTAAGGCTCATTGACCATAAATCACACCCCTCGATGATAGTGTTAATGCCGGACAGTAGAACACTGGTGTCATGATTATCTAATATTTCACGATAAAGGACACAGTCGTCAGCAAACAGACAAATAGACGAGGAGATGTTAACCGGGAGGTCGTTAATATAAATTAAAAATAGCAATGGCCCTAAACAGATCCCTGAGGAACCCCGGAAGTAACGGATACAAGAGAGGAGTTACTATTATTGACAGTAACAAATTGCGAGTGATCAGACAGAAAAGATTGAATCCATGCAAGTATGTTAGAATCTAAGTTAAGCTTGGAAAGTTTCGAAATAAGAAGTTTATGAGACACTTTATTGAACGCTTTTGCAAAGTCTAGGAAAATGCAGTCTGCCTGGGATCCTCCATCGAGAATGCAATGGAGGTCATGGGTGAAAGAGAGAAGCTGAGTCTCACATGAAAATGTCTTTTGAAATCCATGCTGCGAAGGGCTGAAAAAATTGTTGGACTGTAAAAAGTTGACAATGTGGGAGAAGATGACATGCTCAAGTAGCTTGCAAGGTATGCTGGTTATTGAGATTGGGCGGTAATTATGAGCAGAATGCTTGTTACCAGCTTTGAGTATAGGTACCATTTTCCCTATCTTCCAATCGAGAGGAAGAACGGCATCTTTGATTGACTGTTCGAACAACATAGTTAATATGATGGATAAGTAAAATTTAGTATTCTTAAGGAATTTTGAATTGATGCCATCCACTCCTGTTGAGGAGGACAATCTGAGATTTTCTATAATTGAAATCACTCCAACATAATCAAGAGAAATCGAATCCATCGGCAGGTAATCAGTGCTAACCAGCAGTGGGGTATTAAGGCGTCTATCACTTGAAAAAGAATCAATAAAAACGCGCTTAAATACATTTGCGCAGACTTCGCTAGGCATACTTTCAACCACTTGAAGACATTAGTGTGTTTGAAGACTGGAATTTTTTGTTCACAATGTTCCAAAATTGTTTAGGGTTATTTATCAACATTGCTGGTAAGCTGCGTGTGAAAAAATCTAATTTGGTGTCTTCAATTGCTTTTTTATAAACTTCAGCAGCAGTGCGATAACTCGACCAGCGACGTTCAGATGTGCTGAATTTTGCAGCACGAAATAAACACTTTTTCCTATTGGAGAGGCGTTTTAGGGCCCTAGTAAACAAGGGTGACTGTGAGTTTTCAAAGGCTGTTCTGAGTGGAATATGCTGATTGATAAGCATATGTACTTTGGTCTTGTAAAGTTGTCAATTTTCTTCTACTGACCGGCTCGAGAAACCTGCTAAAAACACGTCAAAGAAAGCTTCGAGGTCATGATTAATTTTGATGAAGTCAGCTTTAGCATAATTACGAATTTGCTTTGTGAGAGTTGATGGCTTGGGCACTGCTGCTTTAACATCGAAATGCAATATGGAATGATCACTAAGTCCTGCGAGGTGTATTATCGGAGAAACAATATCAGGATGAGTTGTTAGAACAAGATCCAAGACATTTGCTATCAATGGAGTCACTCGCGTGGGTTTCGTGACTAGCTGAGTCAAATTAAAATCTAGACACAGGGAGACAAAGTCTTTTCATTCAGAAGATAAATTCGTTGCAATTATAGATTTAGACCAAACAATAGAAGGATAATTAAAGTCACCCAAAAGGAAAATAGGTGAACTGGTGTAACGCACCTTAATGTCATTTAATGAATCATGCAAGGCCTTAACAAATGATGACGCATAGGAGGGTGATCGATAGCACACCCCTAGTATCCACTTTTGATGGTTGTTACCAATGCATACCCAAAGAATTTCTAAATCACAGATTGTGTTTATGCAGAAACTGCAATTAACACTCCCCCACCGCTCTCATCTACTCTGTCGTTCCTGTAAATATTATACTTTTTATTCACGTGAAAAATCTCATAATTCCGCACCTTCCCATTTAACCAAGTTTCCGTTAAAACAATTACATGAGCATCAGTTGAATCAATAATTGAGCACAAGTCATCTCGTTTTTTAATGATGCTTCTAATATTTGTGTATATCACCGGTACATCCGAGAAAGCTGACGCAGGCACTCTACCCCTCGCGGTCCGTTAACTCGATATCGGCTGCCGAGGCGATTCACCGCTGGGAGCCAGATTTTGCGTGGTAGATGGTATCGGAGATACGGAGGAGCCGACTTCATATACGTTGTCATTCACCGTGTCATAAGCGTAGCATATGTTGTTAATATGCATTCTGTTGTGCCGTAGTTTAAACGTATCGCCTTTTTCTTTCGCGAATTCGATAAGCTTTTTTCGTCACGCGTTCCAATCGAGTAGTCCTTGCTCACAGAAATGCGGTCAGCCCTAGGCATTAACCTTCGTTGCAAACTTTGGTCTTTAATCTTGTAAGATGAGAACTTCACAATGACTGGGCGGCACTTTGACTGACAGAACGTTCCAATTCTATGGGCCCTGATAATCGATTCATTCGCAACTTGAAGATTAAGCGACCGTTGAAAAATATTTAAAATTAATTCCTCCGTTTGTGACCAAGTTTCGGTTAGTGTGTCAGCAATCCCAAAGAAAACTAGGTTGTCTCGGCATGAACGATCTTCCGCGTCGTCCAAACGCGCTCTCAGTGCTTCGTTTTTCTTCTGCATCACCTCTGCGAAGCCTCGTGCCGTCTTAACGTCTTGCTGAAGTTGAGTGATAGCCGTAGCTTTATTTTCAACATCAGTTAGACGAGCTTTTATATCAGTTATATCCACTTAATGGCTTCTTGGTTTTGTTTTACTTCGTTTAGTGAGGCAAGAATTCCTGATTGAGCGTGGTCTATTCTGAACGAGCGCTCACTGACGACTTTCAACATTTGGTGCATTTCGTTAAACTGCTTAAGCTGTACATCACTCATCGGGCCGGGTTTAGACTCGACGTCTCCAGAAACCATGAGAAGAAGGCCCCCTACGTCAACAGATTCGCAAATAGTTGTACAAAGCACTTGTGAGCACGGGAACAGCAGTAAACACACATTACTTGTTTTTCTAGCGTTTAACGAAGGAATTGGACCAACCTGTGCACACAAGAAGAAAGCATGAGTTGACCGCATCGTTTGGCTGGTCCCGTGCTCACTCGGGGCCATGAATTGCTTCGAGCAGTAAATATCAGCGTTCGCCGCCCGCCCTTGCCAGGGTCAAGGGCGGGCGGCGACGTAGACGACCAAGTCGAGGTGTGGGGCGCGTTTGGTGCGCGTATTGAGAGGTGGCGTCGCGAGCAACGTCGGAAGGTGCAGCCGACCAGCGAAAGAAAGCAGACGACACGCAGACGACACGCAGACGAAATCCGTTGGAAGCAAAAGCGCCGTCGTTATGCAAACGCGTCTTCTTAGGGCGCAGTTCTTAGGCGCCCGTTTCCGGCTTGAGCAGCGTCGCGCCATTTTCCCCCTAAATTTAACGGGAAAATTTACCCGCTAAATTTATCGGAAAATTCCCCCGCTAAATTTAGCGGGGAAATTGACGTCACGTGACCTCAACACCAGTTCAGTTTCCCCTCTAAATTTAGCGGGGAAAATGACGTCACAACTTGGTGTCACGTCACCCATAAACAAATTCCGCGGCAGGAAGAGGACAGAAGGAGGATGAGGGGTGGGTACGGAGGAGGAGGAGGGGCATACCTTCCCGTCCGTACCCTCCCCTCCTCCACCTCAAGAGATGCACTGTAGTTTCGCATTACAGATTTGTAAACGTCTCATTTTTAACTTTAAGTTTTGCTTTATTGCGCGCATTTATTTTTAACCGAAGGTTCATAACAAAAAAAAATAATGGTCATTTTAATAAACCACAGTGGTCGCGAGCCATCGCGAAAGAAGGTAGAGCCATCAAACTATACAAGCGCCAAGCGCGCCCCGTCGTTCGACTTGGTAGTCTGCGTCGCCGCCCGCCGTTGGCCCTGGCAAGTTTCTTGGCTCTATTTGTTACAGAAAGGGAGCTACACTTTCTAATTTTACAAGAAAAACGGGCCTCTGAAATACACCTTTGACGAAAAGTTTAGATGGCTACGGAGTCGATTTTTACGGTCCATTTTAAATCCAGCCTGGTGACTTGGGACACTTGATATGGTGACGAGCTTATATTTACGAGGGGCCCTAAAGGGGGCGCATGATTAATGAATGTCTGTCTTAACATAAGGTTATTACAATAAACGCTAGAGACTCCGGTGGCGCTAGTGCGCTGTTGCATTTTGAAGCAGACAGCAACCGGTCTAAATTTGACTTCCGGTAATGAATTCAATGGGCAAAAGCAAATGCTTTTTCTTTTCGAGCTCAATTATAAGAGCGAATATTGCTTCGTCTTGTGACAGAATAAAAAGTTTGGAACGTTTTACAATCGGATGTACAAATAAATGTGTCAGAGCGTTTTTATTTAAACTTCATGGCGTTTAACACTGAGCTAAAATAGCCCAAATACACGTGTATAATACGTGTTGACGTTGCAAACTGCTATTATAGGGCACGTATTTACGCATATAGTCAACTTTGAAGCACACGGAGTGAGTCAGCTCGACAAAACACCACAAGGATGCTAATATATGCCAAATCAAACAATCAAAACAGACTACAAGAACGAAGCGTAGAGTTATGGAACGAAGAATACGTGATGCATTAGTAGCAAACTGTGCATGAATAATCAGAATAAAGCAATAACCCAGTGTCTTTTTTATCTTTTTGTTTGAATTGACCGCTTGTATTGACATATCATGCTGTACAACATAGACCTGGGTCTCACTTTTTGCTAGCTTAAACATCGCTCAGTAATAAAAAAAAACATTCACAAAATAAAACACACTTTTATAATGTGAATAAAGCTACATAGTACTCGTTACGAGTTAGGAAACTACGTTGATTTCTATTATTCCCTGGCGAAGAGAAAAACATCGCGTACGCTTTCCCATAGGAATACACAGGAAGAGCGGAAAAGTACTGGTCGCTCTCTGCTTCAATTTGCAACCGGAAGTTCCATAGACACTAGCGCCACCTGAGTCTCTAGCGTTCATTGTAATAAGTATATGTGTCTGAATGCACATTTCGATCTCACAAATGTCTGCAGTAAAGACGAAGGCATACAAGAGCGCGTGCGTGAGCCTATAGATCAGCACTGCGCTTTTGTTTGTACGATGACTCGGGGGGATCGGTGGCCGAGTGCGCTAGCGAGCTCCAGCTCGGAGCACGTGAAGCGAAAGCTCGCGCTGCAGAACCCAGGAATCCTGGGTTCAATCCCCACCCCTGCCCGTTTTGATCTGGATGAGCATCGTACCGGCGTGCGGTCGTGTACCACTACTGCGTGGTGCACGTTAGAGACCCCAGGCTAGCTGTTGTACTGCACTGGCTAAATTTCTCATCTACAGCGAGTGACTCGTCGCAACTTTCAAATGGCTGACAAAGTACACGCTGTCTAAATATCCACACAATCTCAATTATACGATGACTCGCGCTTACGAAATACTTTCTAGAGCCACGCGCTCGAGCCCACGCCTTTGTCTTCACTGCAAATGTTTGTGAGATGGGGTATACAGGAGCCCGATTTGTGAAAAGAATACCAGCTTGTTGCACGGGGGAGTAACGCCGTGGCACGCAATATGTGCCCCGGTGGTATTCCGGTGCGTCGGGTGGTTGTAAGCTTGCGTCAGTGTGTCATAGCGGACGAAGTAATTGATCCACTGACATTCCCGAAAAAGATAAGTCTCTTAGCGAAATGTCGGTGGCCGATTTGAGGCTTCCGGGAGACTTTCTTTTTATTTGTTTACTAGCCTTTACCACCTGTTTTTTTTTTGTGTTTATAATGACACCTATTGAGCGAAAAAAAGAGTTATATCTCGACATTATGAACTCTATGCATGCGAGAAAACTCTGCTGTTTAGCATATTGTAAAGACGCTGTGAACACGCTCCAGGTTACAACCACGCTTGCTGACCTTCTCTTGTCTTACTGATATACGTAGCCACTGAAGCGGGCGTTGGCGAGCCTCCACGAAGGCTAATGCTGGGGAGAAAGCCACAGTAGAATCTAAAATGGCAACAACCTGTCCTGCTCTGGTCATGATCGAACGAAGGGATCAAAATAAGAGAAAACACAAACTGAAGGTCGGCTATGGCGGCGCCCGCGCGCAGCTACTGCAAGGCGTGTGTATTGCAACTGCGGGTGGTTGGATGCGGGTTCTTCAAAAAACACAACCGACGGCATTGCCAGATTTGCAGAACATTTTGATTCCGTTGAGTAGGAAGTAAAGGAATGACAGTTGTACGTTTGTTTTGTACTGTTATTAAAGCGCCAAGGCTAGAACAGAGGTGCACAAAAAGAAGTTAAAATATCACGACATTTAAAACAAGCGACAATAGACGGATATCACCAGCCAGTTCGACTACACCACCGCTGCCGCAATGCATTGAAAGCGCTTAAAAGTCTTTTTGCACGTGCGACAACCTCGCTCTGCGCATGTAGAACATGAGACCGTCTCGCCCACTGCCGCCTGCCTCCTGCGAACAAAACTTATATCGGCTAAAGCCCCTCCATCCTGGAAAAAGTGGCGCCATTCATTGTTGTAGAAATGCTCGAGACACGTGCCGCGCACCCTCTCTGGGAAGAACATGGCGTCTGAAACCTAGTTCAGTTTGAGTGTACTAGAAAGGACGAGTGCGGTCACCGGAGTGCTATTTCTGCGCCTCCGCATGTGGGAAAAAAAATGGCTAAGCCACTTCCCTCAGAGCGCCCGAGAGGGCGCTACGAGCGAAGTTCTTCGGATTACGCGTATTTTATGAAACACGCGTTGCGTTCTAACGCCAAGCTTGACCGGCACGGTGGTCAAGATCATAGAAACAATAGAACGCCGGGCTCTATTTTTACACAACCTAGACGTTCGGCGTCACATCAGTACATAACGCCACCGCGCCCTGTCTTGTCACAACGCCATGCAACATCATGATGACGCCTCGACGTGAACGTCATCATCGACGTTGACAACGCGCGTTACACATCAAGACTACGTTCTGGCGTCATACTGCGTCGACAACGACGTCGATGTGAATGTTGCCGCTGACTACGACGACGACGTAAAGCGACGTCAAGATGACGACGTCCTTTTCTTTGTGACGCCATTAAGATTCTTGGTGTGAGGTCGTCGACGTCGTTGTCAACATGACGCAACTCGAGTTCACGACGGCGTCCCGACAACTTCACGGCGTCGGCGTCGACGTCATTGACGACGACGACGACGACGTTACACGACGTCAAGGCTTCGTCGTAACGGCACGTCGACGTTGATGTTGGCGAAGGCGACGACGTTACACGGCATCAAGGCTTCGTCGTGACGTCGTTGTGACATTGACGTTGACGACGACGTCAGCACAACGTTAGCCTGACGTCACAGCGAGATTTGACGTTGCGCGGGGCCTCGACGTCAACGTCGGCAACGACGACCATGTCCGCTTTGTCCTCGACGCGACGCGATGTCACGACGGCTTACGACAGCATCTTGGCGTCGCGAAACGTCGTAGTCGACGATGACGTCACGTCGTCGTGACGTGGTCTCTTGACGTTAGCTCTGACATCAAAATCATAAAAAATATAATATATCCACTAAAGGGTTATATCGCCCATATGACCTTGACCTGTGTCGTCGCTTGCTTCGATCGCAGGGAAGGTGGCGCTGCGATCGAAGTGGCTTGGTTCCAACAGATCACTTTCCACATCTTGAGGTGCAAGTGAAAGCATGAGCGGAAACTGTAGCTCGCCCCTCTCAGTCGTTTCTAGTTCACTCTAGCTCAGTGCTGCGCTCTGCCGCCATGATCTTCCCTGGGGCGGCACGTTGCACATGCCTTTGACATTGACGCACCTCCTACTTTTCAAACATGAAGGGACTTTAATTTCGGCGTCACACATGTGCCGTACGGCTGGTGAGATCGGTCTATTATTTCCCGCTATTCTCCCGAAAAAGATGCGCGTAAGTTGCAACGATGGTTGTGGTACAAACATTTCTGCTTATGTCTGTGCATTAGACATTCACTCTTGGTCCGCTTCGAAAAGCAGTTTGGAGCTATCTCCGGATATTCCGAATTTAGAGCGATTTTCGGTGGTTTATCACGCATGTGCTAAAACCCAAACGCAAAAAAGTGAAAAAAGGAAAAAGAAATAGAAATTGCATGAAATTGGAAACACACACAAAAAAAAAATCCACACAATAAATAAATACAAAAAAAAAAGAAAAAAAAAGAAAGAAGAAAAGACGAGTTTCAGGCAGAAGAACAGCACAAATATGACATCTCTAAATTAAGACTTAGTGAGAAATTGAGACTTTGTGTTTGCGCTGTTCTTCTCTTGCCTCAATCTCGGGGTTCTTCGTAATTATCTTCAATTTACACCGGCTCGTTCGCACTCCTACCCTTAATTCATAATTTCACAACGCTTGTAACAAAAAAAAACAAAACAAAAAAAAAAACACGAATTACGCGTAGAGGGTTTATTGTACAGAAATAGCGAACATATGCCTTTAACGACACCGTATTTACTATTTGCGTGAGCAGTAAATGTCTTCGGTTTTTGGGAATAGCGTTCAGCGATTTTCGCAATTTTACAATTTAGCGCAATTTTAGGTTGGTATTCATCGCATACCTTTTGTGAACGTGTTCAGAACGTGACGTCACGCGATGCGACATGAGCATCAGAAAAGCCTGTGGTCTCGTAACCACGCGACTTGACGTCCGGTCACGTAACGTCGCATGACCACCAGGGAAGCAGGTGGTCTGGTAACCACAGGACGTCACGTCACGGTGTCACATGACTCTAGGCTGAAATGTGACAAGCTGTCGTCACGCTACACCATGACGTCATCGAGGCCACATCCCACCCGCGGACACGAGAGAGATAAGAGCTAACCCTATAAATGCGATGCACTCAGATAGTTAAAAACCTGCAATTTTACTTGTACACTACTACATTGCAACGTCTGATCAGTGCAGGATAAATGATGCCTGTCTACAAGAGTGCAATAAAACTGAAATGGACCAGCTATAGCTTTGTTTTTTGCGGTTTATAAGAAAAGCAGGTTCAAGTGGTATCTTTAATACGCGAAAAAAGCTGGTTATTCGTCGAATGCCCTCAAGGGCGCGGGTATTTTCTGTGGAAAGTCTGGGTTTGCAGGTTTATTCTATACCTGAGGGCAGATGCGCTTGAGAGAGGACATCGGCGCATTTTCCCATTTTACTTCTAAATAGAATTAGCGAGCACGACATTTTATCGCTTACATTATAAAACTAAATGAACTGTTTCCGTAGCAATTATAACTTGGATGACATCCCTTGGTTTCAAAGAGAAAAACTAGAAAAACCGGCGGTCGCTTGTTTGTGCTAACAGTGTCGCGCTCTGTACGTCTCCGGGAGTATGGTTTGTTTTCAATTTGGTCTTGCTATTTGATTGTGACCGTAGTTGGATTCCTAAGCTTACTTTTTGAGACACCCCGGCTTAAGGAGCAAGATAGACGGTAGAAGGTGTTTGGAATGCGAAGCTATTTATTATCGGACTAAGGCTAATTTAACTTTTTAAAACAAAGCTTTAGCACTCGTGGTCGCTAAAGCGTACGTGGAGTAAGCACAAACTCCGGAACCCACAAAAGACTGCTGAATTAAGACTCCTAAACAGAACACATCGGTGGAACTATTTTTTTCTTTGTAGAAGCATACTGGATTGCATTTATATCCTGATAATCACAGTCATCGCATAACCACTGCCAAGTATAAACTTAAAAACTACGCGCGTCATTTTTTTTAACAGGCCATCGGATTTTTCACATTTCTTTTCTAAGGTCATGTTTATTAGATATGACTTTCCAGGTGAATGCACCTTAAAAGGAAGCTGAAGAAGATAATGAGAAAAAGATGAGTTAGAGTAAATTCTAGCGTATTTTTGTCACGTGAGTTTGAATATAGCAAGTACATGACCCAAACGTATAAATAGACGCGAAAAAAAACAACAAAAAACGAAACACCAGCCGTTGGGTGTGACGTCAAACTCAGAGGTTTCAACTGCCTTACGGGTGCCGTTTATGAGGAAACGCGTGCAACATTTTTGACTAAACCGGTCAGACTTGCGGGATGCGCGGAAATGTTGAAATTTTGGTATAAAGAGTCATAATATTTTCCTCTACCAAACACGCGGAAAGGACGGGCTTCGGAGGTATATTGAAATTACTGTTGTGGACACTTGGCGCATCCATCTGAAATATAAGTTTGATATTCGGTATCTTAAAGGTAAAGTGAAGATGATTTACGTGTTTCTCCTCGAATACAGAACCGCTTCAATTTTCCTTTAGCGGCTTCTATACTCGTTTTTAGCTCAAGAACCGTAGTAAAATTAAGTGCGGCGCCCCGCGGAGCATTACCAATTTCCCCTTTTTATGTGGAGAATTAAGATTTATTTAGGTCCATTTTAGATTAGATATGTGTTATCTTATCGAGACGTACACGTTTCAAACGTCCACAACGTCGCTTGTTCCTCCAACGAGAAAACCCTGTAAGAACTACGTCGCACGGCGTACGAACAATCCGCAAAACTTCCTTTTTTGTTGAGGTGAAAACAAGTACCGGGCTTGTCGTTTTTGTATTACGGAACTGATAAAAGTAAACGGGGTTTCAAACTTTTGTGTCCGTAAGAAAGATACGTATAACTGATCTATCATCTCGCTTGTTTTTGTATCCGCCAATTCTGGATACGCGAGTCAAACTCTTTCTTTCGAGAGCTTGTCAAATGCAAAAATAAACATCTAATATACAATATGGCTATACCTTCTCAGTGAGAAATTTGTGATTGAGGCATGGATTACGTCGTAATGGGAATGACACGCCATGGTGGAAGAAAGGGTCTTCAATAACCCGAGAAGATAATATAAGACTGGAATGCATTCGACTCCGCCCTTTTGTATTAGACAGCGCGCCCACAGCACCAAATCCGCCCCTAGCGGTGTGGACAGCTCGCGTCCGAGAGAAAACACTTGTACCGTGCTGCCCCCCGTGTCGCGCCCCGAGTAAAAAAAGAAAACTGAATTCAGTATTATTTCATTTAAATTAGATTATTTTGATTTAAATTACTTTAGCTAGAAAATAGCAAATATTTACCAGTAGATCCGTTTTAAACATGGCAGATTGATTTAACGATCCGCCCAATTGCAGAAAGCAAGGTGGAAGAAAGAATGACTTCAAACATAAAAGTTTAATTAACAACTTATTATTGATATATAAACCCTGCCATACTTGAACAAAATCAGCTTCATTTTGGATCAGTAAAACAAATAAACATGATTTGCTTTTTTTTTGCGTGCTGCTTTACTTGCAACCATTACGTTTTTTGCTTGGAACTGGACATTACGTAACTGACAAAGAAAGTGGAAAGTAGAAAAAAACTTCAACGGTCCGATTTGTTCAGAAGAGTGCCGCTTTTTGCCTTCGTTCAGCTTGATATGATTGTTCCTTGCTTGGTAATTATTTGATGTAAATGGAAAACAAATGCAGATTGAAAGCAGCACATGGTGCACGAATAGTATATATAAAACATTTTTGAAAATACTTTTCGCGTGGAATGTTTAATTTGAATGTTCATAGGAGAACCGGTGAGAATTAAACTGAGATTTACATCATGATCAAAATCACAATTTTAATCATGATTTACATCATTCTGATGTTTCTTCTCTCCCCTGTCGAGCCGCTTTCGTGCTGTGCCAAGGGAAGGGGCTGACGACGCACCAAGATACTGAATTCATCAAGGCAGTAGAGTTGCTTGTCTCCGCTGCCTCAAACGCTGTTCACGACGATAGATGGCGGCAGCCAACCCTTTCTATTCAAGGTGAAAACCCTTGAATATGGTTTTCCCCAGCGGTTCTAACTAACTAACGTGTTGTGGCACGATCACATTTGTTCTAGTTCTTTGTTTCCGACTATCTCTCGGACACTTCCCTATCCCTTGAAGTCGGAGAATAAAATAGTCGATAATAAAAATCATAGATGCCTAGTAAATTCATATATAGACACACACACACATATCAAATCAACGCCCCCCCCCCCCCCCCCCCCCCTTTCCCGACACTTTCCTAAAAACGTCACGAGTTCCCGTTCCAGTGCCACCGATGCAGGATAGAACGGCGGTGGTTCCCATTCCTCCTAAAGGAGCGCGTTCTAAGAACGTCGTTCCCTGAAACACTGTTCCGCACAACACTGGTCTCAATCGGCGTCGTAAAGACAATGTAGCTTAAGACATATTTCTTTAATGCAAAATGACTTAGATGATGAGGAGCGTGCGGTGCTTTGTTCCACCTTACGACCGACCGCATCGGGCGCAACAGGTCATCGGAGCTAATCCAATTTCGTATCACTGTCACGTGACCTTAGAGGGAGGAGACACTGACCAGTTGGAAGCGTAAAGGCCCATGCAAACGCAGACGGCTGCAGAATGTAGCGAAGAGCGCTTGCGCCAAGCTTGTACGCACAGTTGTGCGCCGTCGACCGCTGTCAGGATCCAGTGCGGAGCGCGAGTTCGTCTGCTTCTTTTGTAGGGGTTGTGATGACGTCAGAACGCCGAGTTCTGTATGAAGGATAGTGGGTAGACCTCAACGCAAGCTGCCTTGAGGTCTATCCACTATCCTTCAAACAGAGCCAATCAGTGCTCGGCGTTCTGACGTCACCACAACCCCTACAAAAGAAGCAGACGAACTCGCGCTCCGCATAAGAACATGTCATCGTCGTTAGCGGCTTACCAATGGTAAGCGAAATCTACGACAACATTCGTGCACCCGGTGACAGCGTTGACGCGACCGGTCTTCTTGGGCGATCCCTCTAGTCAACCCGACTTCTGCCCAGCTTGAACCATCGCAGCCTTCGAAAAACTTGAACCGCAGTGCCACCGAGATGCGGGTGACTTTTGTCGCCATTCGTGCTGCTCAGACATTGCACAAACATATACAGGAAAAAGAAGTTATTGCGACAACCAAAGCGGTGAAACAAGCGACGCTCTGCTGTTACGAAGGCTCGAGGAGCGAGAGTGGCCGGGTAGCTCGTACTTTGTCATCTCGGCAGACAGTTGTTTCTTAACAATTTTTTTGACAGTGATAGCTGTTATGGGCTCTTCTCCTCATTCGAAATGATGATGTTCTATGTCGTCGGTAGTCACTTGACGTCATGGCGTCACGCGACGTCACAAAGATATTTGGCGTCACTGTTTCATGTCACGTCATGGCGTAGCATGGCATCACGCAGTCAAGTGATACGGTGTCACATAACAACGTGGTTTCACGTGACTACGCTAGTGGTCACGTGACATCATCTACCTAGGTACTTTTATAGTTAGCGATGGTTCGCCCGTGCTTATAAGGTGCAAGGTGCATAGAGGCAAGACACGTAAGAATACACTAGGGTCCGCTAAGATGTCGCAGCTGTCGCTGTGTCTGTACTGTGGATTCACACAGGGCTGCTCATTTCTATGGTTATTTATTTCAAAAGCGCTTTGTATATTGACTGGTTTGCGGGGCATTCGCAAAATACCCTTTTTGTTTTGAACCTTTAGTAAATAGATCGTTTTTCTTTTGTAATTTTAGTAAATATACCGTTTTTCTTTTGTACTTTTAGTAAATATACCCTTTTTAGTTAGTTGCCCTTAATAGAGATTACTCGAAACATTTCGCTGCGTTTTACGGCTTTTTTTTTTTCTAGCCAGTTTTTACGAAAACAAACATGCTAAGGAAAACCTTTTTTTTTTTAAATTTAAACACGCCGTAATAAATTTTGGAACCACGCTCGCATGTCGATGTATTTTTGCGATAACAAAAGTTCTATTACGATAGCAGAATACCTTTTTTTTAATACTGACGTTTATTAACCTTACCAGTTGGGCGTCTTAGAAGCTACGGGGTCTAGAAACTTCCGAAGACGATAACATATTAACAAACAAAATATGAATTGATGTTTTCAAAAAGAAAGCCATGAACAAACCCCGTGTACGCTCTCACGCCCGAGGCACAGCATCGGCCTTTAAAAAAGACGCGCTTCGGGAACTGTTCAATCTTTCGATCCGTAAATCGTAGACGCGGTCGGTCAATAACACCTAGAAGACAAAATGGCGCGCACATTTCCGCCAAAACGTCATCACCACAAATGATGACGTCATTCATGACGTCATCGTTAATGCGTCCAGCGGAAAACCCGACGTTGATGACGTTTGATGAGATTTGGGCGAAAAGCGCAGGTCTTGGCTTGGTGTGGCCTCAGATATATCTAATTCCCAATATGTGTGCGGGATTGCAGCGCCACCTGTCGTGCTCCCTTGTACTAGTCTCTTCTGGTGTCGACTGTACTTTTATATAGCGAGAAATTACTTGCGGAACAAAGTAGAGATTATAGTACATATCAAGTGCAGGAGATAACGAGGAAAGATTGGATCGAGACAATCAAGGAGCTCAATTCGAACGATCTTGGCACGTTGTCTGGTGTGCATATCGTGGCATGCATCAAGTGGCTTTAGTATACTATGTAGCGTGCATAATTATGGGGAGTGAACCGGATGAGTGAACGTCGAGTGAGTGAGCTATGAAGCTGTGTCCTGTTTTCACCCGTCATAGACACCTGTTTCCTCTTCCGAATGGAAGCCATAATGCACGTGTTAATCCGAAAGTGGAGGTATTCCAATGGGCACCATTTTTTTGCGAGCAGCAGTGAGCAGTCTCATTTAAAATTGCGAGAGAAGCATCACGTCGCTGCCCCAACGCAGAAGAACTATTCTTTTTCGAGAATACGCGTGACGAATGTTCTGGTAAGCGTACTTACTGTTGGTCTTTTCAGCTGCCCTAAGGAAATGTTCTGCATCCATGCGACTGCTTGAAGATGTATATCTATGAATCTATCTGTTTCCGTGTTGAAAATTGGTGGCTCGTTCGAACAGCTGCGGCTTGCATGATTACATACGGTAAGAAATAAATCCGAAGGCGTATCCAGCAGCAGCGCGTGAAAGACGGCTAAATAGATGACACAAACGGTGAGGATATTGGTTGGGAGAGTAACAATTTGAATTTTTTGTGACTTTTTGAAGGCGGTATTCCAACGACATACACGATGCGAAATTTATAATTGTATTGTTTTAAAAGTTCAAATGATCAGGCGCTTAGGATGTCCGCATGGCATTACTCTCGCATACAACAAAGAATGGCACTGTTGTTTCCCGATCACACTCCAGACCAGTCGTAGGGTTAACTCCACTTTCTCTTGTCCCAGACCCAAAAGAAAGTCGCCCCAGCGCACATCCGTTCACACACTCGCATACCCCGCTCTCTCCGACACCTCATAGATAAGAAGGCCTAGTTGCTGAATCATTCTGCGCCATCAAAGGAGGTCACCATAGAGCACCGCTTGGACAGGACTCCCTGGGGATTCCCTTTCCGCCATTCCCCGTTTCCCCAGCTCCATTGTCCCTAGAGTGCTCCCCACTTTTATGGTTCTTAGACGCCCGCGGCATATACCATAAATATCCGCAACCTCGGTGGTTCCAAGGCAGCGCGCCAATCTACGGATACCTAGTTGGCGGGTTCAAACTCCGGCCGAGGTGCCCCCGAGCTGACGGAGGCCAATTGCGCAGAAGGCGCCGTGTAGCCGACATTTCGGTTGCACGCCCAAAATGAACCAGGGCGGTCGAAATTTAAAGCGACATTCACACGAAGGAGAAATCGCGGGGAGCGCTTGGTGAAACCGGTAACCGAACCGATATTTCGCATGCTTGACTGGACCGGAACCGAACCGAAAGAAAATGTAAAAGTACCGAATCCAAACCCGAGCCGAATCAGAATAATGACCGGTTCAACATCCCCATAAATAGCCTTCCCAGATATGTGTTACAATCCTCATTGTTATATGTATGCAAATATCTGAAAGTTACACGAAGACTCAATTCATGGTAATAAAACCCGAGACTCAGGAACACAGAAGGGGACGAAAACAACACAACGCAACACAACGGCTCAAAACGTCCCCTTCTGTGTTCCTGATTCTCGGGTTTTATTACCATGAATCATCACCAGCTCGCTTGTTTTTTAAGTATTATTTCAGTAAGACTCAATTGCCGCAATTGTATTGCTGCCGTCTTTGGGCGGTGCCGTCTGCTCGCTCTGTTTTCTACTGGCACATGAGAACAATTTTGTTTATTTTACTCGGGCTTATATCTAGCCTCCTGTCAGGTATTGGGCAGGAGATCGAACTATAGGGGGAACTTTATCGAGCTTGTTGTCCCCACAGCCCGGTGTTTACTAACACAGAATAACAAAGAAATTGGACCTCGCCATGCACGGTCTGGACACGAGCGCCTCACTCTTACCAGTGCTTTGGTTGCAAGAGGAGTGGCCATTCGAATCAACACCATCCATATCGCTAATCAAAAACAAACAAGAAAATTCGGTTTGTTGTCCCCACAGCTGAAGCGTGCCGCCAGAGGCGTGACTGCTCGATCTCCTCCCCAATAGGGTGTATTCACTGGCGGCCATATCTGTGTGCGCTAATGCCGAGCACGTGCTGATGGCGAGCTTCCAGAGTTACTTTGCAACGTGCACCCCGCACCATCAAGATTGCCGGTCTTGGCAGCCTATTAATGCTAGCTCGTTCTGAGCATGCGCTCTAAACAGTGACCTCAAATATGGCGGCCAGTGAATACCCCCTATACCCCTGCTATAAGCTTACGCGCTGTTTACAATCAAGCCCGCGTTTGCACTCACCAGGTGTGGGCATTGCGCGCGCGCAGAAGCCAGATTCGCGCGAGAGGAAGCGTCAGCGCAGGCGCAGTGTTGACAGCAGTGCCACCGCAATAGCGTGACGTCAGAGCTATATGTATTGGTCTATACCAGGTCACAACCTTTCCTGTTTGTTTACGTCTCTGCTGCAGGGTACGATGTGGATCGTTTCGCTGAGCGCAATTTTCGGGACCGCCTTGGCGCTCGTTTTGGCTTTCTTATTGACGAGGAAGAGCGATGGACGTGGAAAAGCAGGATTGGTTCCAGGCCCAAGAGGTTTTCCGATTCTCGGACACTTGCCCTTCATGAGGAAAGGCATTCTGGGTGGCAAGTGCGTGGAATGGGCGAAGAAATATGGTCCTATTTTCAGGTGAGTTTCTCCCAAAGCGTGCTAATAAATATTGCCGAATGCGAAGCTTTCATCTTACTTACTTAAGGAATACTGTACCGAAGTTTATTTTTAGTTTCTAGAATATTTGTGTGTCAACAATCGCGTAAATATGGCGATAACTCAATATGCCTCCTCTATGTTTCCAAGAAATCCAGAAACCATGACGATACGCAACCGATTTTCCAATTAAAAAAAAAAAAGAAAAAAAAGAACGCAACATTTAGAGGTCATTTTCGGCAATGGAAGGAGCATATTCCGAAACCAGGACCACCGTCAGCCAACAGCAAGCGAAGGACCCTCGAGCCTCCGACCGGTGAGACCGCGGAGTGATAGGGAGTTTTAGTAGATCGTTTTCGAAGGCCCACAACCGCTACGGGCGCGCGCATCAGAGTATGCATCGAAGTGGCGACACGCGCTTTCGCTACGAAGAGCGTGGCCTCAAAACACAATCTACTAAAGCTCTTATATCTAGCGAAAGCTCGTGCTCCAGAACCCAGGATCCTGAATTCATTCCGGAAAGGACTTCGGTGTGTTCGATCTTTGATCGTTTTCTTAACCGGAAAATCGGCCACGCATCGTCGTGATTTATGGATTTCTAGGATGCATAGAGCCCGAAGAGTCAGTTATCGCCGTATTTAGGCGATCTCAGAAACCTCCTCAGGGCACCTTTAGGAAATTAATTCTGCTTTTAGTTAAACATATTGTTTTGTAACGTTATAAAATTTTTGCATTTGAAGAAAAAGGATGCGTTTTAAAGTCCTTTGAAACCAGCGTATATGTGGATTTCAAATATCTCTAAGTTTAATTTGAGGAACACATACCGACTTTGAATGACAAAATAAGATATGCATAAACCTAATAAATATGAACAGGGAAGGTATTTTAAAAGCATCTAATGTTTACGCCCGTTATAGCTTTTTGAGTGAAAGTATCCAGGAACCGTGAAGATCGATAATGAGTTTTCTGACCCTCCCCCCTTTCATTGGCCACGATAACGTTTGATGTGATATGGACAAATATTTAGACATTTCAAGGAACACAAAGGGTGTTTCGACGTTTCTGTTTCGTGTTAATCGCTCTTCCAGCCAACAATAGGAGGGAGGCTCAGGAATTGTAATTGCTGAGAGTAATGATATACGGAAATTATAATTCTCATTTGTGTGTTTGTGTGTGTGCGTGTGTGTGTGTGTGTGATGGGGGAATGAAAAACATTCGTTTATTTCTTATTCGTTGCTTTTTAAAAGAAAAGGCTAGATCTCTATATGCCATTATATAATGTCCAGTAGTACAGAGAGAGAATGTACAGCAACAGAAAGAAAAAGAAAGAGGAAAATGAAAATAAATATTTTTCAGAATAAAGGTCGGAGTGGTAGACATAATCATGCTCAACGATTATCCGTCAATCGAAAAATTCCTGTGCGAGAAAGAAGTTCTCTACCGCCCTGAAAACATGGTGTTCTGCGACAACGAAATCACCGGTAGGGGCACACCATTCCAACTAATGGTTGTTCACGCTGACGGAGTAATCAATCTTTCTTGATTCTAACTTTTCTATTTTTAATGCAAAATCTTTTATGACAGAAAGGATATTGTCATCACGAATGTTTTCTGGCGCTGAACTTGTATCATAGCGGTGTAAAGAAACTACCTCGCTGGGCATATTGACGAACTACATTTTGACTATCAAAACCAATTCGAAACATTATACCCGCGTATTTTTAGCACAACTATTTATTTTCATAATAACATGTGTTCAGATAAGGACTGTCATGGTGGTGTCATGCCTATTTTTTGCTTTCAGTCATATTTTTATATGAGGTAGCTAAACCTGTCCACACAACGGGCAGGCCTTACTTTTTCAAGGTACTTCCTTGTATTCATGAGAAAAATCGCATTCGAGAGAAGGTTGAAAAAACGATTTTCCCAACTACGCTATGACGCATAAAGAGTGCAGCTTTCTACACAGTACATTTTTTTATGGTTAATGCACGCATACTATACTGCTAGAATTCGTTAAATGTATCTTATATTACCTTATATTTAAAGCGGAATAAAATGTCGAACTTGGCATCTTGAGCAAATCTTACATAATATGTAAATTTTCGGCGAATTTTTAAGTTGCTTTAAAGTTATATTCTAAAGCTGAAACTTCTTTTGTCGAGTGTTAAATGCTTTGTAAATTTTCAGCAAATTAATTAGCGTTCTATTGTGCAAAGTGTTTTTTTGCATTACGCCCATAAATTTTGTCAAAATGGGAAAAGTAAAAACTTTGCGATATTTGTGCAGTAATTGAAAACAAATAATCATTGTCGATTTTCTTTAAATTTTAACTGATGAGCCCTTGATGATTGATAATTAGAAATATAAAAAAAACGTGTTGCATTATTTTGTCTTAAAAAATAAAAAAAATAAATGTATAACCAGGTCATGGTCGCATCAGTTACCGCTGGGGCGTTTCTGTCTTTGCGACTACTGGTACACAAGCGACGCATGCTACAGTATCCGTACTTGGCCATATTATTGCCCAGGCGCCATGAAGCACTCTAGAAATAACACGTGAACTTTTTTCCCTCGCTGATGTGGCTGATATTGCCAATGAATACTGAACTTTACGGCGCGTCCGATACTCATTACATTCGTTAGGGTGTTATACTTAGCCGGTTAGGTGCTCATCGTGCCACCTTTTCAGATTAGTACTTGAATAAGAGTACTTATCGGACAAAATAATTTGATCCGTTGTTCTAGGACCCGCTAGGACCGAGCGATGTTACGGAAGCCTTTGGCCCGACTGATAAAAGGCGTGCCGTGAACGGAAGGTTAAGCCGGTGGTATATTGTTGCATTGTAACGCATGGCGTAGCTGGACTCCAAGCCGGAGCATACTTGATTAATTGAAGACGTCAAAGGAAAACAAGTGTTTCTCGATGCAGACATTCCGACAAAATAAATGGCAGCCCCCCTGCGCCCGGATATATTAGACTCCTCTCGTTGAATCTCCTGAAGACCGACCCAGGCGTATATCACAGTTTTCCAAATTTCTATGCCCTTCAATATAAACAAGACCCCGCGGGACAAACGGCTCGAAGGCCTTCCTGCACCTGGTTTGATATATCGCGTTTTCAACCCCGCTCTTTTCGTCTCGCACGGAATACGGCCTGTGTGAACACGAAGTCTGCTCTGGACTTGAAGCCGTGTTGTTCGGTCTGCGATAAAGCGGATCGAGCCCGAGAAAAGCGACGGTGGCTGGCCTGGTACGTGCTGAGAAGCCTCCGCAAGAAGTGTGTGTGTGTGTGAGAATGTGTGGCTGGCCTCATCGAGCTCCCGACTAGCCCACTGTGGAATTCACCGGTACCACCCCCTTCGGAGAATGCAACGGAAGAGGCCGTATAATTACCGGATAGTGAGAGATTAGACACTTCATCCACCCGCTAGCTCCTCCGTATTGCAATCTGGTAGGTATTGTAATTCAGGATTTTAGAAGTTCAGCTTTCAATTGTCTAGTAAATATTTTTTTTCTGTGTATTTGCTAGGTATTTTTGCATCTGGCCGTCCGCGCACCGGCAGGGTGATGTGCTAAGGCTATTGATTGCCACGTTTCGGTACTTGTGAACCCATTATATTATTTTTGTTTCTATTTAAATCATCGATTTAATTATACTCCCGTTATTTTAAAACTTGTACGTGTTACGTCCTCTTTAGTGTCAAGACCTCACCGCAGTGTAGGCCGGTCAACTGAGCAGCAGTTCTTTCTTAATTTTCTGCTTATAGTGAACCACGAACCTGTGCGCGTGTTACGGCTTACGGCATTTAATGGCGGCGCTTTCTGATTCGCACCAAGAGCGTTCTAATTGCAAATGAACATCTGCAGGTTTTCGCACTCTATGAATTTCATAAAAATATTTCCAAAGATCGATAAATCTCTTGTCCCTCTCGACCCAGTCACAGATAATGACTTTTCTGATCGTGGATGAGGCGTCGCAAAATATCCTGTTGGAGCAGCTTGAGTAGCGCCCGAGCGAACACTTCGACGCTGAACCGCTTACACTACATAAATCTCCTCTAACTCAACCTTGATTTACACGGATTCGCCACTGTTTTTTTTAGATGTAAGCTGTTATCGTTCCGTCCTAGACATACCCGCCGTCGGTCGTGGCAGAAGCTTCCGCAATGTCGCTTGTTCCAAGCGATGCCTAGTAAAGTGAATCAAACTATTTTGTCAGCAAGCTTTCTAGCGATGCCCAGAAATACGAATCAAATCATTTTGCCAGCCAGGTACTAACATTAAAGTACTAACTTGAAATGGTAGCAGAATGAACATCTAACCAGTTAAGTATAACACCCTAATATGGATCGGACGCGCCGCAACGTTCGATTTTTATTGTCAATATCAGACACATCAGCAATGAAACCAAGTTCACGTGCGATTTTTAGAGTCCTTCGTGGCGCCTGGACATTAATATGACCAAGTACGCGGCTACTGTGTCATGCATCGCTCGTGTACCACTAGTCGTGAAGACAGAAACGCTCCAGCGGCAATTGATGCGACCATGACCTGGTTACACATTTATTTTCTTATTTTAAAACAAAATAATGCAACATGTCTTTGCAGATTTGTAATTAATGGTCATCAAGGATCAATAAGCTGAAAATTAAAAAAAATTAAGAATAACTATTTTTTTTAATTGCCGCCCAAAAATCGCAAAATGTTTACTTTTTTGATTTTGACGAAATTTCCGGGCGCAATGCAGAAAACGCTTTCAAGAATAGAACGGTAATTAATTTGTTAAAAGTTTACAAAGCAGGAAACACTCGACAGAAAAGTTTTCAGCTTTAAAATATAAACTTAAAGCGACTTAAAAATTCTCCGAAAAATGCCTCATTAGGTAAACTTTGCTCCAGAAGACAAGTTTTGCATTTTATTTCGTTTTAAATATATGCTCATATAAGTTAACTTTAACTAATCCTGACTGTAAAGTATGCGTGCATTAAACGTAAAAACGTCAATTGTATAGAAAGCTGCATTCTTTATTCCTCCAGCCTTCAAATTTGCGTCATCGCGCAGTTGGGAAAATCGTTTTTTCAACCTTCCCTCAAAGAGGATTTTTCTCACGAATACAAGGAAGTATCTTGCAATAGGAAGGTCTTTCCCGTTGTGTGGTCAAGGTTTGCTAGCTCATATAAAAATGTGACTGAAAAAAGAAAAAAAAAACAGGCATGACACCAACTTGACCGTCCTTATCTGAACACACCCAATAATGTTTTTTTTTTCTATTCGTACACAGGTTAAAAAGCATGTTTGCAGATTAACAACGCATACAGTGCATTGATGATCCGGAATCGTGTAAATGCAAGCACTAATATTGTTTCTTTCATAAGTATCACACCTTCAACTCCAAATGTTACACCGGCGATACAACGCCGATGTATTTCAATGAAGTACCTTTTATTTGCTGGTAATGTCCCAGCTCTGGTTATTGGTTAGTAGTGCTTAAGACGAAGTTACGGTTGAATAGGCTAATATAAACATGTATCACGCGTAAACAAATCGTAGAGTAGAGAATATTTTAACGTGCTTCACAGTTGTTTATTGAAATAAAACCTTTTCTTTATATAATAACGTATACATCCGTGTATTCTGATAGCAACATATTTACCAGATAAAACTTGACACAAAAGCCCAGTAGACGGTTACACTATAGAATCTCTATTCGCACTGTCTACCGAGGTTCATTTTTTTTTTCTCGTTCCACGATTCGTTTCTTGCAGGATTGGCTACCCTAAACGGACAGGCGTGGCTGGACAACAGGCGCATCTGCATTCGCGTTCTCCGTGATATGGGTTTTGGAAAGAAGCCCATGGAGGAGCACATCAAGGTAACGGCACACGGAGTATAGTATAGTTTAGCCGGTTCCAGCATACACTCGTCGGGGACAGCATTAGAATTGGAATTGATGAAGTATACGTCCAATAAAATAGTTTAAGCTGTTTACATCTGTAACACTACGGGGAACATATCTTTTCCTTGCCTTGTTCTGAAAATAAACTGCGGCGACAGTCGAGGTAGTGCACACTTTTCTGCGCACTTTGTTGCATGGAACAAAGTGCGAAGCGAAGTGTGCGGCGCCTTATCCCGATAAATTTAGCGGCAAAACGATTTCTCCGCTAAAGATAGATGGGAAGATTTTGGGACAAGTTTAGCGAATACACGTTTCCGCTAAATTTTGTGAGCAATATTTTCCTGCTGTTAAGCGGAAAAATGTTTTTGTTTTTGTTTTACAGTTTAGTGTTAACTTTAGCGAGAACATTTCTTCGCTCAATCTAGTGAAAAAAGTTATCCAGCTAAATTTTGCCGGAAACGTTTTTGTGGAGTTATGTGCCGTTTAATTCTGAATTTAGCTGGAAATTGCGAAATAGTTTTCTGCAATATTTACCGAGAAATTTTTTTTAGAAATTTTGGGAAATATATTTGCTTGCTAAAGGTGGTGAAAACTTTTCTGAGTTTTATTTAGCCAAAGATACGTTTTCCTAAAAATTTACCGGCAACTTCTTCCGTAAATCTATCGCTGAATCCAGGCTCCCCCTCCTTCCCTAAATTTAGCGGAATATTTTCCGCGCTGAAGTTCATGAGAAAGTTTTTTGATAAATTTATTGGAGCCGCCACGACCTCACACAAATCACTCCCTGATCCGCTGCAAAACCTCGGCAAAAAACGCTATCGCCGAAAAAAAAAAAAAAAAAAGCCAATCCAAGTACGTCTTTTTCCAATACTACGTAAGAGACAAGGCCTATGTATGACGTCATCACTCGTGGATTCCACGCAGCGCCGCCTTGCTTGCGTCAGCATCGCCGCCAGCGCGCGTCTTGCAGCGTTTCACAACGACGTAAGACGGACGCGTCTGTCGCTTTGCGGAGCCTCTCGTCAAGCTTGAGAGTGTCTTCCGCTGGGGTTGGGTCCACCATCCACCAACGATGACGTCATGTTTTCTAGGTGACATCGATTCTCCGCCCTCTGTCTTTTGATCCGCAGGAAGAGTCCCGGCACCTGGTCAAGAGGCTAGAAGGAACCGACGGCTCTGCCGTCCTAGTACAAGGGCACGTCGCCGCGAGCACGTCCAACAATGTGTCGGCGCTGGTGTTCGGCAGCCTCTATGACTTCGAAGACCCTAGACGGAAGGCCATGGTCGAAAATTTGGAGGAATTTATGAAGGCGTTAGGCACGGGCGCCATGATCGAGTTCTTTCCCGAATGGATCAGGGCCGTAGTTATGGCTCTCCCTTTCGCGAGAGTCGTCGCCATCAAGAAAGTCATTAGGAACCTTATAGAGCTCACCAGGTAAGGTCATCGTACGGGACATCTGCATGTTTTTTTTTTTTCTTTTCATACGGGCATTCTAGAAATTGACAGTTCCCACTGTTGCTGAACTGTAAGAATTGTGATATTGCAGAAATGAAGACAAAGACAAAACGAGTTTATTCACATAAATGAAATATACACTATAAAGGAAATGCAGTTTCAATTGCGATTCGTGATTTGGGATATGGCTAGTCTTTGTTGTAACTAACCGTGAACGTTTTGAATGATTTAGACAACAAAGTTGTAGCATTTATTCCTAGCATTAGCATAACCTGCTGATTTTATCTAATGAGATGCCGAACGGGAAGACACTGCGGTGGAAAGACATGTTTATTTATAGTTTCAAACGAGACAATTGGTAAAGTTTTGAAGTGAAAAGTGATAATTCACCATTTTGAAAGCAACGTACAGGTTCCCACTCACCACTCTTCTTTATTTCAGGGAGCTACGTGACTTTTCCGCATTATTCACGGATTGCATCATGTTACATGATTATAACAAATCCCGGAGAAAAGCTCACCAGAGAAAAACTCACCGGAGAAAAGTTCACCGGAGAAAAGTTCACCGGAGATAAGCTCACCAGAGAAAAGCTCACCGCAAAAACGGCAGATGCGGAGAAAAGCTCACCGGCCATTGAGCGTATGCGGAGAAAAGCTTTTCTGTGGCTTACTTTAGAGGCAACGAAAGCCTGACTAAAAACTTTATGAACTTGAAGAACAAAAAAAAGTTAAAAAATTTAATGATGTCTGCCTAAAACCTAAAAAATCAAAGCTGTAACTGCCGAAAATTCAAAAGTCTATGCGCAACAACGCGGTGCTTGAAATTCTCTTTGAAGCTTCCTTTGAAAATAGGATAAAACAGTCAATAGGATATCGAGGCTTCTTTCTTCCATGGACATGCACGCTTTCTAGCCGTTCGTGCTGGTGTTTTCACACGTTCCCCTTGTGTGATACTAAGTGACCTTCTACGGTGAGCCACCCATGACCTTCGGAGCTGCGCAATGGCACCGTTGTTACTCGTAATCTATAGAAGAAGTAGTCTACTGTTATGCAGCGAATAGGGCGAATTGGTAAACGTTATACATGATGAAAACCGCTCAAATGACGACGACGGTGTGAAGAAAACAAACATGAGAAGCGAAGCTGTTCTCGCAACTAAGGTTTTGTTAGTCAAATTAACAGAAAGAAAACAGCGTAACCGACACTGATTACATCAACAAACACCTTCTTATCTATTAGGCACTACACAATATTTGGAGCTGAACCGGTTCACACACCGCTATTCGTTATAGCTCGCAAAGAGCAAACCTCTTTATCTGACAGATTTAGCGACGGCGCGCTGTCAGCTGTCAATAAATTGTTGCCTTTTTTATCGGTGTACGATATTTTGATTTTATGCTTGCGGTTTTATTAATTGATAGAATGGGTGATTACTAATTTCTGAGGAATTGGTAAATATGCCAAATGAACTTCAAGAATATTACAAAAAAGAGGACATATTTTTAATGAAGTGACGAATGAGAATTGCGTTAAATTGCCACGTTTAACGCAGAATCAAGCTAAAAAAAAATATATATATATATCGGTGAGCTTTTCTCCGCCTCCGCTCAAAGGCCGGTGAGCTTTTCTCCGCATCTGCCGGTTTTGCGGTGAGCTTTTCTCCGGTGAGCTTATCTACGGTGAGCTTTTCTCCGGTGAGCTTTTCTCAGGTGAGCTTTTCTCCGCCGCCCGATTATAAGAGGTTGCATAATATACCAAATCCTATTTCGGTCGATCCTTTTCAAATTAGGAAGTAAGAAAAACAAGTGCGTTCACTGGAGAAACAGGGGAAGAAGGAAGACGAAGATCTGGAAAGATAGTATTTAGACTTCTCTGTTGCCACAAGTTTTTCCTTCTCCGAGAAGCAAGGTCGATGTCTATTTTGTAAAACCTTCACATTGATAGTGTGTGCCGTGCTTTATTTTTGTCCCAGAGTATCCTGCTTTTTGTAAAATAAGCAGCCACTAGATGGAGTCTTTTCTGTACAACCTTATTTTTTGTGTAGACTTTCTTATTGTCGGGTCCTACCTGCAAAGAGTTTAATATAAATGCAGGTGTAAAATGTATCTGGGATAATCCGTTTTGTAAAGAACGTTCAAATAATAGCTTTACATGTTAAATGCCTGACAACGGCCATTGTGATGCCATATACTAATACTATTCACGTTTACTCTTACATTTAATTCGTATGAATGCATACAGTCAACATGTCAAGGAGCACGAGGATACTCTCAATCACCACATCAACCGAGACTTTATTGACGGATACCTAAAGAAAATGAAGGAACACGAAAATAATCTGGCATCAAATTTTAATAGTAAGTGGTACTGAACAACATCTCGATTAAATAATTATTTAGTTTTATGAAAGTCAGAAAGTTACCATTTTAGAGATGCCTAAAATATAAACTTAAAGTTCAATATAAGCCAAAAAATTTAGGAGTTAAAGTGCATTGTGTGTTTGAGCGAACTGGGTCTCCCGAAATACGTTTAAAGGTAACGGTTCGTAAGCTTATGGCCAGTTTGAAGACCGTATGTCAACCAAAGTGAAGTTAAGACCAAAACTGTCGCGAGCTTTTTATGTTTATAACTGTTTTATAGTTATGTATAAAGATAGTCGAACCTCCAACGATAACTTCTGCTGTCACCTTGGCTGATTCCACGTTGCTTTTCTTGCTTTCATCAGCTTCTTTTGGGATCGAGATATCTTTTTACCATATCCATTTCGTTAGCGCGAATTCAAACGAGTATGTAATTGCTAATTAGATGACAAGGTTGCGCTAAATCCTCCCCACTAAGACATCTGCCAAACTCTGGCGAGCAAGTAAAAAAAAAAATTAGCACTATAGAAAGAACTAGCAGGGAGTAGACCATATGCTAGCTCTTCGCGTTCCTTTGCACCGTGCGACCAACGATGAAAGATTCCACCTTACATCCGACCGCAGCGGATGTCGCGAGCCATCCCAGACGTTCACACGGAATTAGATTGGCTTGGATGGCTTGTAGCATGGGCTGCGGCCGGACGTAAGGTGGAACGTCATTTCGCCCGCAAGGCCCGCAATCCGCAGCGTGCGGGCTACTAAAACTCTCGATTCTTTGAAGCATCTATATGTTTCCCGTAATCCCCTGGCTTTCGCTTCATGCAGGAACCTACCTGGTAGGCAACGTGCTTAGCCTGTTCGTAGCAGGGGCGAGCTCTGTCTCTTCCTTCGTGCACTGGCACATGCTAAATTGTGCCCAAAGCGTAGATAGGGTGCAGTATCGGATCCAAGAGGAGATCGACAAAATCGTGGGCCGAGATCGCCAGCCGACGTGGGAAGACCGTCATCGGATGCCGTACACCGTGGCCGCCATCTGGGAGATGTACCGCTGCAAACCCACCCTCACCCTTCCACGAGCGTGAGTGTGTCTTTGCGCAGTGACATCACTATGCCTTTTGTTCATTTATATTCTTGAATTATAGATTAAGTATAGGTTTGCGACTAGGTGCCGCACACTTATATAGACTTTAAAAACCTAGACGATTAAAAAAACAAGGGGATTATTAGCAAGGGATCGGGCAACATTTTGAACTGGACGATATGTAAAAAAAAAAAAAAAGTTAAAAGGAAAAAAAAAAAGTTCGGGAAAATGAGATGCTGCAGACGATGAAAAAGAAGCGGCTTTATGTGAGCCAGTAGAAGGCGCTTGACATTCCACTGAGATGTATGTCTGACGGCCGAGTTCTGGCACCGAAGTGAACGCGATAACAAAAAAAAATAATCACCCGATATTCATTTTTTGTTATTGAGCAAGGTGTCTCCCCTTTTTTTAGGTATTGTATTTTACAATGCGCTATACCACCTAAAACGTAAAGCACCTAGAACAGGTGACTGTGGGAATTGTGCGACTGCTGAGTGTTACTAAATTTGCGTGATTATGTTTCTTGACTGCAAAAGCGGTATTTAACCAAGAACTTGTGAGAAATGTGAGAAAGAATGATAAGCAATTCTGCGTCTTTTGAAGCTCCATCCAAACCAACACTCGCAGCGTGTGTACCGATCGTTGGTAGAGTGACACTGGTACTATAACATCACTGCTGTTTGTCGCGGTGCTTGACATCGTGTTAAACAGCTGAAGTTCACTAGCTTACATAATCAATCCTTAAAATCGGTTCACAGCAAAAGCTGCTGGACTACAGCATGGCGAACGCTCAAAAGAGACATTAAAAGGAGACTGAAAGATCGTGTGCGTAACCATCCGCTAACCTTGCCGGTCGAGTGTAGTGTATAATGTTACGCCTGTCGGTTCGGTCTGGCCTGGCAGGCTGGAATGGCCTCGGAAACTGACCAAGACTGGCAAACTGGCTTGACGGGCACATTCATGTTTATATCAGTTGGACAGGCCAGGTGCTTCCTGGACTTTTTTCTTTCTGGGTTCACCATTGAACACATCATATTTCAGTGTTGGAGAAGACACTTTCTTCGGCAAGTATTTTGTGCCTAAAGGAACTGTGGTGATGCGTAATGTCTGGGCTGTGCACATGAGCTCGACGCTTTGGAAAAACCCCGAGGAGTTCGAGCCGTCCAGGTTTCTCTCAAGAGACGGCTCCAGGCTTCTGAATAGGCCCAGATATCTCATTCCTTTTTCCGTTGGTAAGTGTGGTGTTGAAGGAAGATATTTGTGTATCTCCTATTGGTATCAGTTAGGAAATAGAGATTGGTTTCAGTATTACTTTATATACTCGTTAGCCTTACACAAAATTTTGTCATCTTTCACTATAGCTCTCGCAAAAGGAAGTCGAATGTTACATGCACTTGTGATATACAGATAACCAAAAGTTTCTCAATTATTTGGAAAGGGTTCATGAGTTCGCGGAAGCTGTTAATAACCGAGGACAAACGAATGCTTTCTTCATAAGGTTTTCGAAGGCGTTTGACTGTGTGCCCCCTAGTAAACTAATGCATAAACTCGAAGCTATCGGTATTAACGCGAATATTTTATCCTGGATAGAAGCGTACCTTAGCGCATGTGTACAATTGGTAAAAATTAGTGATCCATGTTCAACAATATTCGACGTATACTACAAAGTACCAAAACGTTCGGTGCTGGAGCCAGTATTATTTCTTATTTATGTAAACGACTTGGGTAGGGATATCGATCCATCGGTGACGGTCAGGCTATTCGCGGATGACTGTGTAATGTACTGTAAAATAACTCAAATGGACAACAAAGGAAAGCTGAATGCGTCATTACAAGCTATGTTACGTTGGCGCCATGACTGGAATATGAAGATTAATCATGATCAATCGGTTGTCATGACAGTAACGGTCAAAAAATAAGTTTTTGATGTTACAAAATTTCGGCATTCCCATTAATGAAAACAGACACAGCTAAATTTCTTGGGGTTGTAATATTACGGGACTTAAAATGGGACACACATATCAATTACATCTGCAACACGGCTCACCGAAAATTAGGCTTTCTGAGAAGAAATGTAAGACACTCAACGCTAGAATGTAAATTAGCTGCTTATAAGATACTAATTAGATCTACATTAGAATATTCAAGCGTCGTGTGGGATCCTTACCAAAACTACGTATCAAACGCCATCAGTAAAATTGAAAATTGATGCTTGCGATTGATCTTCTCAAACTATAGACACACGGAAAGTATGACGGTTTTGCTTAAAATATCCGAATTGCAAACACTGAAAACGAGACGAAGAACTGCCCGATTGAAATTCATGCATCAGTTATACCACGGTTACCTCAAAATAAATTCGGATCAATATTTAAAAGAACACCATACAGTCACTCAGATCGAACTAACCACACTAAAATTATAAGACCGTATCACAGCAATAATGACGGATTAAAATACTCATATTCTGTTCAAACCATAGAAGATTGCAATTTGCTACCGGAATAATTGGTCCAAATCACTGGATCGCAGTTGTTCGCTGACAGACTGACTAAGCATTTCAATGATCTAAACTCTTTTCATGTGCAGTGTAAAATTATGCCTTGTTTATTCGAGTGAATGTGGTGAATTTGCATTGCTAAAGTATTTTTATATTCTTATATTGAATATTTTCCGCTGATTATCGGTTATTACAAACGTTTTATATGGTGTCGTTTGGTATTTCAAATTTTGGATTTACGCAGTGTGCGCAGTGACGTATTGTTTTAATATATGCTTGTACAATACCAGGGCCTACGAAAATACCTGCAGTATCTAAAATAAAGAAAATAATTAAAGAGGTAAAAAACAGGTTTTATTCTTGACCGATTTGTATATTTAATTTTGTTATAGAATAGCATTTTCACCGAATAAGTATACTGGTAACCTTGCCCTACTAGACTGCATGTCAAGCCAATATTGCCTTTTGAGTAAGAATTGACATGTTGACTTCAATCCGCACCATATTTAAAAGGTCATAAAATGAATATCTGAAAATTATAACGCATGTGCATATTTGGTCTTGATAAATAAATGTTTTAAAACATTACCCCTATGCAGCCTAGATTGAATGCTTTTTATTTTATAGTTGTAGCATCATAACTTAAGTTTCTCATTCGATACTGTATCCTGTCGTTTGCGAACAGTGGAAGCAAGCTGAATATGCTTTCGATCCGCACTGCGCGTCGCGAGCTCATATTATGCATACAGAAACCAATCATAAGTTTCTTCAGCATTTGTGTTGATATCGAGTCCTGTCTCTTATTTTAATTGCACATTAAGAAAGGAAAAAAAAAAAAAGAGATGCCGAAATTTTTGTTGTTGTTACGCTGATTCTCGACGAAATGCGTTAGCGTTTAGCGCAGAGGTTTCGACTCGGCGAAGGATGGGAATTCCAACCTCACGAGGGTCTGCATACTGCTTTCTGTTTCTTCGGAGTGCCAGTCTATTCTCCCGGGCCTCGGCGGTTTCGGATGCAACCACGACAGCTTCCCTCGAACGCCGCCTACGATCCGCATACTGTTGTCCTCGAAGAGCCAATTTTTCCTTCCAAGAGTCGGTGGTTTCGCGCAAACAGCGTCGTCGCTGCGTCTCGGTTTTACGTTGTCGCGTACGTTTTGCCACCACCACGGCCGCTCGATCCCCTCTTCTCCCGCTCATGCGGCGCGTCGATGGAAACGTGCCACGAATACTCTTTTCCTCTTGTAAGAGAGAAAGTGAACGTAACGAGGGAACGAACGGACGGAGCGAAAGAGCACGGCGGGAATTGCGCACCGCGCCGCACCGCGCGCGCAGTTACTCACGAAATTAGTTCAGACCAGTCCAGTACATTCCAAACCAATCCAAACCAAACAACGACCGTCCGAACGAAAGACATGCTGCGTGCACCAGGGCAACACATTCTAATGCATTAAAAGAAAAACTGATTGCCCACTTAATCACGTTTGGATCACAAACACATTTGCAAAGACGAGAAACATGCGTCTAGAAAAGGAAAAAAAAAACCCCGTAAAACCCTACCGGCTGATGCAGGATAGAAACGGGCACAGCTCTGTGGATCATCCCTCAATTTATACTTGAGGAAAAGCTACTGGCAGCTTCCATGTGGGGTCATAAATCTTAGAATAATGAAAACAAAAACCATAAGGGCTCAGAACTCATATTGGTGGCTCCTGTTGAACGCTGTATGAACCGCACCTACTGCAGCGCATAGTGCGTAGACCAAAAGCTGGCACTGCAGAACACAGGATGCCTAATAATCCTGGCTTGAATTCCCGCCACTAGAGGCTTAGATATGCGCGGGCAATACGCAGGTGGGCGGGCCACTAATGATTGCTGCGTTTGGCACATTAAAACCGCAGGTTAGCTCTCGTACGGCTGTATTCAATTCATTATTTCATTCATTTATTTAATGATCCCTCAAAGATACATAAAAAGTACATTCCATAAGGGGGTACAAGAAGGCAAATTTGAACAACAATCAAATCCGAAAAGAACGGCTGATTAATCAGGAACATGGTGGATATTTTGCCAGACCTGCAGGTTACGGAAGAGGGTATTTTTGCGTTGCTACTAGATATGGATATAAAAAAAAAATCAGTTGGTCCAGACGAAATAACCAACGCCTTCCAAAAGCGGTACGCGGAGTGGGTTTCTAAACATTTCTTTATTACCTTCAGTGCTAGTTTAGAAAAATGCGGAGTACCATTAGATTGGTTATCAACGAGGGTCGAGCCAGTTTACAAATCTGAAGATAAACATTCAGTTGAAAATTATCAGGCCATTTCGCTCACGTGTACATGTTCCAAACTACAAGAGCATATTGTTTAAAAAGAGTTGTTTAAGTTTTTAGAAAACTCCAGTGCCCTTCTTTCAAACCAGCGTGGGTTTCGAAAATCCCTGTTTACTGTGACCCAGCTCACTGAAACATTGCATGACTTCACCACCTCCGTGAATACTAGAGGGCACATCGATGCAATATGCCTAGATTTGTCGAAAACCTTCGACCGAGTACCCCATCCTAATCTTATAAAAAATGACTAAATCTAGAGATAAATCAAAAAGTTTTCTTGTGGATCAAGGCCTACCTTACAAATAGAAAGCACTTTGTAGGAATAAGCAAATCAAACTCAGCTTATGTCAGCGTTCCCTCGGGCGTTCCGCAGGGGTCTGTTTTGGGACCCGTTTTATTCTTGTGCTATATAGACAATATAGCAGAAAAGGTGTTACGGTGCGCCTGTTCGCAAACAACTGCTGGCTGTAATCGGTTTTTTCTTGCCACGATGATCAGGTCCGGCTTAACTCGGCGCTGCAGACGGTAGCAAACTGGTGTAAGCAGTTAAAAATGAACATTAACTCAACTAAAACTGTGTATTCGGTTATAAGTAATAAAAAGCAAAACATTCTTCCATTCGTATACAAGCTTGAAAACCACCCTTTAGCTCAGGTTTAAATATTTAAATATGATTTTAAATATCTTGGCCTTACTATATCATCGAACTTAAACTGGAAAACGCACGTTGACAATGTGTGCTCAACTGCTAGGAGGAAACTCTGTTATCTCAAGCGCAATATCAAGCTCGCTCCCCCCGAAACGAGACTAACTGCTTATACGGCACTAGTACGGCCAACTCTAGAATAGGCGTCTATAATTTTGAATCCTTTTAGAGCCTATCAGATAACTAAACTTGAAAAAATGCAAAGAATGGCAGCCGGATTTATATTGTCGAGAGATCAAAGAAGATAATTGGTGCAGGAAATGCGTAACGACCTCACACAGATCTGTGACTGCAGGAAAATAGCTCGCCTAAAATTATTTTATATGAAAAAAAAATTGTCTTTATTTTTAATACTGACCCTTACATATTTACTCGACAAAGCAAGACCTCAGAGGCAAACACTTAAACCAATACCTACTAGATACGGCAAATAATGGTACATATAAATACTCTTTTTGTTTCAAGAACTATATGAGACTGGTACAACCTACCTCAAGAATCCACAACTGTAAATACACTAATATTCTTAAGGCCTATTGAACCGTTTCGATAAAAATTAACCAATCACTAGTGTTTCATATTCACATAAAATCATTAGATTTCTTTTTTTTTGTGCGATTATATTGTGTGCATCCTTGTTTTGTGACTTTTTGAAGACATGAATTCAGTGTCGAGCGATGTGTATTTCTATAAATGTATCAAACACTTGTCCTACTGTGTGTGTAGGGACATTTTTCGTGTATTCACGTATGTTTTTACGTGTATGATTTCGACTGTAGTTGCCATTGTATCCGTATTTTGTTTATTTATCAAATGTATTTCTACGCTTTGTACACTCCTGTAACAACCTTATCAGGCTAACAGTATGCATAAATAAATAAAATAAAAAAAATATCGACAACAAAACATGTAATAAAATTACTAATTTTTAGAGAAAAAACAGCGCTGTCAGGTCTAAAAAAAAAAAGAAACAAATTAATTTTTTATTTAGTGACCCTTCAAAGCGTACGATTTGCTTTAGAGAAAAAAAAACTGTATGAAATAATATTAAAATATTTACTTACTATAGGAGCGCCTCAAACAGTTGAGAATGCATTTTGTGTGTTGGTTTGTTTTTCAGGCAGACGTATGTGCCCAGGAGAAACGCTGGCCACAGTCGAGATCTTTCTGTTTCTCACATCGCTGCTACAAAAGTTTCGTGTGCTCCCCGAGAGAGGGCGCGACTTCAAAATTTTCTTCAAAAGTGTCACAATGGACGACCTTCAGGATCAGAAGCTCCGATTTATTCCACGTATTCCTTAGTTCGTCACTCTGACAGCGAAAGCAATCGTCTCCCGAGAGCAGACTGAGTTAAAGTATTCCTGGGTGTTTCCACATCAGATGGTACAATCATGGTCCGGGTTATATTGTTGTATAGTTATATAAAATATATATGCGAAAGGCACATTCTTGGAAGGAGCATGCAGCTATATATAAAAGTCGTAACTAATCTTCTTCCAAAGATATAAAATTTGAAAGCTCGAGGCGTGGAAATTATGCAGAGCCGTCAATTTCTCACCGGAGCATGCGTGTAGTAAAAATGTTTCCTACTTATTTTAAGAAATGTTTACAAGATGTGCGCAAAATATTAAGCATTAAAAGAAAAATAGTATGCAAAAAATAAAAACAGCTACGAATCACGTAAACAAGTTTTAAAGACAGATTAACAAATTATTCACCAACAAAAATACGTTATATAAAATGGCACAAAATATATCAAAATGAGTATCTTTCAATGTCTTTTACGTAAATATATAAAACGAGATGCTTAGGCATATTTTTATCCGTGTTAATAATGCTGAAAAGCAGCTGATTTCTCTAAATGGGGCAAAATTAATTTCACGTCAATAATAAAAAAGAAAAAAAAAACATTTTATGTTTCTTTTTTATTTCTGTTCAATTGTCTGCAATGTCTTGAACTAACTTGTGATGGCAAAACACTGAGTAACATATAATCTCAGAAAGAGAAAAACTACAACAAACCTTCACTCATATTGAGTTAGCTTGGCTTCGTTCTAGGGGCCTTGCCACTCGACGTCGACTCCAAAAAGACAATTTCTAGAACCGACAAAGGCTGTACAGCGGTGCTGCGCTATCGTAAGGTGTAGAAAACCGTGTTGTTCCTAGCTTTTGTGTTTATTGTGTTTCCGCCTAAATGCCCCCTTCTTTGGGCCTTTTGCTAACGTAGGGACTCTCAGCGAACGTCACTGCTGCGAACAGTTGAGAAGTGTATGCACGGCCCATTACCGTGAAACGCTAATCCCACACACGAGGAAAGTCTGTCTCCGCGAAAATAAGGCTAGGCAATTAAGCTGTATCTGGAAAGTCGGTATCTTGGTGTTCAACATTTTGTGACGGCAAACAAACCAGCTTGTCATTTCTAAGTATACATGCGTACCGTATGATGGAATACACATAGAAGTTGGTAATTACGAGGGTTTTGTTGTTGGGTGTTTCCATGCCAGTTCATACAATTTGTATAATTCTGTAATATATTTACTATGTGAAAGACACATCCTTTCATATAGTAAATTAAATTAAGTATTTAATACATATAGGCTATAGTTTAAATTGGAAAAAAAATGGTGAGCATCCTCGTCATCAATTGTGGGTATCATGGTTGACACTACCTGCTCAAGAACATTAATTTTCCACGTTGGATAGCTAGCCGTTCTTTCGCTTCAGCACTCTTTCAAGTGTTCAAGCCAGAACAATTAAACTAGGAAGACTGCAATTTTTCTACGCCATCGTCCTTATACCTCGGTGTCCCCAGAAAATATTTTGTTCCCCTTCTTGTTCTTGTCCGTGTCCTTGCGCTGTTTTAATATTTAATCATGAAATACCAACTAGCCCAAACTTCTACTTTAGTCAACTTCATTTCTAATACATCGGGCCCTTTTCAATGTTTTGCTCTGGATCCGTGTGCTCTGGTGGCTGTCATCGCTGGAGCTGTGTGCCGTGCTCGTTCGCTGGCCTTCTGCATCCGCCGGGGTATCTTGCCTCCAGAGGTTCGGGCCTTGTTCGGTGGTTGGGCACCCTCACCGGGCCATGGAACTAGGATATGCAGAATCCTACGAGCGGAGTATCAACGGCAGATATGGCTGTACAGGGAGTGCCTGTATCTTCGCCTACTTGATGGAGCTGATTCGCCTGGCAGAGGATCAAGGTGGCGGGAGTTCTCCCGCACTATCGACAGAACTGTTGAATTCTTGTGGCGTCAAACTTTGATGCACCTTCGAGCCAGCATCCCAGAGACGACAGCAGCTGTGGGAAACCTGGTTCACAAGTCGGGCGACGTTGAACTCCCAGTGAAAGTGGAACGAGTCCTGAGCCAGGGCCCGAAGTTCGCGGTCGAACCAAGAAAATCGCCCCCTGAGCTGCTAACGATGGTGAGACAAGTTTCCGGACGAGCTCCAGAGTCTGAAGTCGACAGATGTATATCTGAAGGCGTGGACGTGTTGTCACATTGCAAGCCCTCGGGATTCAAGGTCCCGCTGAAAAGCACTGTCGCCTATTTAAAAGAAAATTCACTGTCTTTATTACCAGCGGATAAAGAGGGAGGCTTCGTAGTGGTGCCTAAGGGGATGTTTATGTCTAAAGCGTCAGACGCCATAACGACCACGTTTAAGCGCAGGGATGACGTGTCACTTTCGAAGGTGAAAACTGAAGCACGTAGGCTTTGCAAATAGCTAAGCCTAGATAAACTGGGCCAAGCCATTGATAAGGGCAAATGCTTAGGTTTAGATTTATTTTTTTTCTGCTAAAACGCACAAGATTAACTGTCCGCTACGCGTGATTGTGTCTGAGAAAGGGACATGGCAAAAATCTGTGGCTTCATTTTTGCAAACAAAACTAAATATGTTAATGATTGATGATCCCTTTCGGGTGAAGAACTCTGATGAGATAATAGATTTTTTTAAAGACCATCCAGACCGAAGCTTGTTGGCTTGCTCAATTGACATTAAAGATTTGTACTATTCGATTCCCCATAAAGAGCTGTTGGCATCTGTGGAAGAATGTATTGACAATCATGGTACCGTGGCGTTTCAGAATGAATCTGGACTCAGTGTGAGTCACTTTCTAGAACTTTTATCTTTTTATCTCAAGTCGACGTTCGCGATCTGGAATGACGGTGTTTTTATTCAAAGAAATGGCGTGTGCATAGGGTCATGTATAGCCCCAGTACTTAGCGATATATTTCTTGCGTTCCACGACAAAGTCCTGTCAGGCACGCTGGAAGGAACCAAGGTGGGGAAAATTTTTAGATTCGTAGACGACTATTTGGTGCTCCTAGATTGTGACAATGAGGAATTTGATTCGGCTGTGTCGTTTGTCCTGTCAACGTTCAAAGAGTGTCTGAAACCATTGGTGCTGACGCATGAAGTACCTGTAAATGGGGCCATTAGGTTTCTGGACCTGAGCCTGCAACTTGGTCACGGCCATGTGTGCTGGATATATGAACCAAGAGCAAAGAAACCCATCTTGCCTTTTTCGTCAGCGCATTCCAAACTTGTGAAAAGAGGAATTGTTAACCTCTGTTTTAGAAATGCCCTGTTCAAGTCCTGCCCCCACAGGGTGAAAGAAAGCTTCGACACACAAGCGGCAAGGCTCAGACATGCGGGTTATCCGTCTTACCTGTTGACGACAGTTGCTGAGAGCTTACTTAAGAAAGGACGTGAGGAAACTACCCAGCAGGCTCGTAAAGTTAACAAAAAAGTAACTGTTTTACCATACCTCCATAAGATATCTCACAACCTTAAGAAAGTTGGCCGTAGGGTTGGAGTTGATGTGGTTTTTTCGGCTCCGGAGAAGCTATCTGGGCTGTGCAGAAAAGTGAACTCCTGTTCTAAAGAAAAGCGGGGTTGCACCAAAAAACACCAGGACCAATTCGTAGACTGTGTGGAGGGAGTAGTGTACTCTATTCCCCTCTCGTGTGGCAGGAGATACGTCGGGCAAACGGGGCGATGCCTCAATGATCGGCTGCGGGAGCACAAGTATAACGTGTTTAGAGTTGTGTCAGGTCACCTTGGCCTGCACTGCCGAGACTGTTGCTGCGCTCCCGTCTTTGACAAGTGTGAAGTGGTTAGGAAAAATAAAGACAAACTCACTCGGGAAATCATTGAGGCGCGCGAAATTGGAAGATTGGGGCAAAACTGTGTCAGCACTCCGTCACTATCTTTATCGGATAAGGAACGTTCCTATTTAGACACACAGTGACAGTGCATAGCGATGGCTAGTGAGCACGTGGCATCCAGGTCAAGCTTTTTATTCATGTTTGTTTGTTGTGACGATGCAGTATTTATACTCGCTGTTAGAACGAATAAACTTCAGTTGTAAGTCAGCGCCTTGTTTGTCTACCTTCTCGTTCTTGTCCGTGTCCTTGCGCTGTTTTAATCTTTGATCATGAAATACCAACCAGCCCAAACTTCTACTTTTGTTCCCCGCAAAAATAGTGGCCGAACGCTCGTTCTCCGCCCAAATGTAACGCTAGCAGCCCAAACCAGCTGCCAAAATTTGGAAACTAATCTTTATCTTTTTCAAAAGTTATAAGCGATTTTCTAAAACTTCCGATGTGAAAATGGGGCCTGTTTTCGCCCGTTTTCATTAACTGGTGCTATTTTTTCAGCTTCCTGCATTTGACAGCTCAGCCGACCGCCATTTTTACATTGATGTCAAAAAGTCGCCTATAAATTTGAATAAGATAAAGGTTAGTTCTGAACATTTTACATCTGGGTCGGACAACTATAGCGCTACATTTGAACAGAAAATGAGCGCTTGATAAAGCGTAATTTATTTTCGCAAAAAAGAAAAAAAATATATAATTTTTTTAAACGTTTTGTATAATACTTACGCGTTTTCACGTAGTTTTTTTTAAAAATTTAATGGGTGTACGTACTGTAATCCGGGTGCATTGCAGAAGTTCGGGGATGAGTCAGGTTCATGACTTCTGTTTTTTTATGTCTCCATCGCTGTATAAAACCAAATAAATAAAAACATTTTGTTGATGCTTGGATGGAATAATTCAGTTGGAAGTCAGAGGAGTTGCAGAAAGGGCAACCATGGCTACAGGTATTGAGAAGGTGACAACGAACTCGGGTTGTTACAGAAGTTGGTGGCGGTTTTCCTACGTACTTCGTATGTGTTTCTTCGAAGAGGCTGCCTCAACTCTGTGTAAAGACATGTTCATGCCTCTAGAGTTGTTTCTTATATACGGACTTATATAATACCCGTGTGTCTACTTTCCTTTACAGCATCCTGTAGCATTTGCTGGGATTTTGCTGGGAGAAAATACGTGAGAAAGACATGTTAAGCCCAAAAGTAAGACGACAATTTACAAGCAAAAAATTAAGTTTTGCAAGCTCACATCACGCCTCCAGTGCCACATCATAGAATTGACATTTTGTTTAGGTCGAAACATTTTTTTTAATTGTATGTTCGCCGAAAGCCCTCGGTAAACCATGCTGATTGACAGTCCCAGTGCTCTTCAAGAAAGAATAGAGAACGAATACTTTTAATATTTAAAGGACACTAGTGTGCGATGTTGCACAAATGATCATCTGGCAAATGTATGTCTATTGCGCCAGACAATGACACAGCGAATTTATTTGCACCTATATCATATAGTTTAGAGCGTTACAAAGAAGTATAAGGTTTTGAGAATCATGAAAGGAACAAGACTGCGAAGCGAAAGATGGTAACAATGTTAGAAGAAAAAACAACAACACGACAACTACGGGTTAGAGAAAGTATGATTCAATATCATTACTAGAATAGACGTAGAATTTAGTTCGTTCGTTCTTTAAGAATTACGCCGATCTGAACGACTAGCTAAAACCTAACTCGTAAAGGAACCTCCTGTGAGTCTTAGAGTCACCTCTCGCTAGCAGTAGTAGAAAGACTCACTTGAATGAGGCCATCGGATTCAGTGACGTTTCTCTAAAAGATGGCTCCCTCAAGACCCTCAACACTCCCAAGTTCTCATTTGAGGTTCCTTGACTTCCGCCCGAGAACGACATCGAAGTGTCATGTGTTGCTGCCTGTCACAATCCCGGAGGTGGATACGGCAGGCGCCTGCTCTGTTGCAGGTCGCTTTCTAGCTTGACACTCCACGGAAGCTGCACCATCCGGAGCTAATTGGGACGCCGCGACGACAGCAACACTCGTGTTCGCTGGTACCTTTTGCTGGAGATTCTAGCATCAACCGCTAGGATCGCGACATCCGATCGCATGACGTGATGGCTTCTCTGACGTCATTTGTTTCCACTTCGTGACCACTTTCGACATACGGGCGAGATACAGGGCTGAACACACCAGTTGAAGCCGTGTTCCAGGCAGGGTGGTTCTACCACCGGAACGGGTTTGTCATGGCGCAGCCTAAAATGCTTTGCGAGCGCACGTCACACAGCAGTCACAGGTCTCAATAGGCGGCGTTTGAGCCGGAAGTTTCGTCATCCGAAGTGAGGCGTGAGGGCCTTCGATGCAGCGTCCAGCTGCATCGAAGGCCCTTCTAGGCGTGGTAGCCGGGCTATATTCGCGGTGAAAATGGTTCCCTGCTCCGCGGTGCGTCGTTATAATGCGAGAGATAAAGGGCATAAGATGGTTCCGGTGTTTGTGGAACAAAGCACGGAAGCAGCAATGAGCTGTCGCTGTTAAGCGAGGGACGGAGCGAGCTGGCCTGTGGCAGCCAAGCGCCGGTGACCGTTAATGCGCGGCCAGTTTTGTTACAGGCCAGTACAACGAGTTCCCTCTTTCTTCAGGCAGGGGCCGCGGGAATTAACGAAATCTCACAGAGTCTGTTGGTACCCAGAAAAAGGTCTCGATTAATCCGCGAAGGGACGAGAGCTGCTTGTCGTGCAAGGCATCCGCGAGAACGCGGGATCCGATCTCGCAGGCAATCAGTTCATCGAAAGACGCTTCGTGGACAGATAATTTCATCGACCGACCGTTTAATCCTTACATCGGCTGCTCAAATTAACCTTTTCTGTAAAGAGCCGCCGTAGACTGTTGCAGCGAAGCGGCGTGAACGGGTGACTTGCAGTAATATAAATAAGCAACAGGACACGTTATCTTGCTATAATATGAATTAACAAAAGCCAGCAGGCAGCAACTACATCTTGACTGATAATAAAGCGCTAGTACGACCTTGCGTAGCCCATATCAAAATTGGTGCTCAGTTGTGCATGATTTTTTAACTCAACATTATTTAAAAAAAAAGGAAAGTGCGGGGGGAGGGTTATGGTAGTACGCGGGGGACAACTTAGTCGAAGTAAAAAAAACACGTGAGTGTTTAAAAGCAAGGGTTCTCGCGTAGTCAGATGTCGTCGATACGAACTTTTGTACGGAAGTGGTTTCGATCGCGCGAGAAAACGCATTAGCTGAGTTTGAGAAGTCGGCTGACTGAATTCTTTTCCTCTCTCTTCAACTTTTGGTTGTTTCAAGATGTTCTCATCCAGTCTTAGGTGTTTTAACAAAATGAGGAAATGTTCGCCAAAGCTCCGATCGAGCATTTGGGCTGTCCGCGTCCCCCAGCTGACATTTGCACCTATTTCAGTCGGTGATGTGAACTAACGTAACCATCGAGAACAAACAAAACCCAATAAAGAACGCTGGCTCAAAAGGAAAACAAAATAGCCAACCTATAGCCTGAGTTTTCATACGACGTTCCGGAAAGCGCGGCGCGAGTGTAACTTCCCGCTAGCCACAGTCGCTCCGCGCTTTCGTGGCCGTTCTCGAAGCTTCCGCGTACCGGTTCCTCCTTAACATGTCCGGAGAAGTATAACTTCAGGCGATCAGAAATTCGTAACTCACCCAGCAGGTGATAGAGGTGGCTCGAGTTGATCGGATGTTCAATTCGAACCACCTTCCATCACCTCCATCAAAACAAAACGACTGGCACCCGTCTAAACCACCAAGAACAAATGACAGGTTGCTTGCCCATAAAAACTATAATTTATTCTGGTCCTCATTTCTTATGCAAGCAGTTTCATTTAGGTCATACAGCCACACGTATTCACCGTTCAATGAAGAGTATACGGACACCTTCTAATCTTCTGTATTAGTTGGTCGATTGGAGGGATGCCACGATGGAAGTTCGGCAGGTAGACAAATAGTTTGCGAATTGGGCGCAACATAGATGAAAAACCGGAATCCTCAAACCTTGATAGTAATCCTTAGACGACTTAATTATAGGCGAGTAGCTTTGCTTGTTATAATGCTTAATTCTGTTTCAATCGGCGTTTCAGTGCTTGGACATAGCGCTGCTTGTTTTAAAATGAAGTTTTTCTGCACTTTTTTTTTTGGTGCGGACGGTTCAGTATATTTTTGCGTTCACTATGTTTCTCGGTACGCAAAGCAGTCCGGGACCACGTAGGACGCAAAATAGGACAATATCTCACAATGCCTGTCTAGCAGCCGGTGCCCCAGAAAACTAAATTGGAGGTCGCGACGTCTGGAGGGTATTTGTTGGAATAAAAATGAAAAAAAAAAAAACAAAAAAAAAAACGGTTTAAGTGCAGACGAGCTGGTGTAAGTTATACATGATGATTGAAACCTGAGACTGTGGTTTGAGAAACGGAAACTCGTGAAGGAGGAAGTCTGTCCCTTTTTGAAGAGTTATTCAAGAGTAACGGGTAAAGTAATAGTAATATCCTAAAGTAGAAAAAAAAGTAAACTGAAGAAACATCAGCGGAATGGCGTACTGACTTGCAAATAAACGTCAATGTCACTATCAGCTGAAAAAAACTTGTAACGTGCAGGTACCTTTGATATAAAGACGATAAATCATAGCTCAGCGTCGAATGTAGGAACTCTGTATTATCCTTAAGCGAAATGACGTGCCATGTATCATAGCACAGGAGCATTGTGAATATGATTTCCTTACTCTGGTGATTCCTCTCCTATTAGTCACAGGTGACATTATGATGACGCTTGTTGCGCCTTTTTGTTGCGTTCGCTGAGGAGGAACATAGCAACCAACTTCGGACACGGTTTTTCCTTGACTGCCTAAAATTGACTGTCACCAAAACAAACAAACCAAATGGGCAGTTCGTCTCCCATTTTCGCCCCAAATCTTCTCTCCGGTGAGCCAGGAAGCTGAGGCGCCCCCAGTAGAGTCCGCGAAACACTCGCAGACACACAGAGTTTACAACGTGTAGACGGGAACCGAAGGTCACATTATAGTGCTATGGGGACCGTCTCCCCGATTAGCAACACTTCTCACCGGATAGGGGGATCCCGGACAGACCATGCCCATGCCATTGTGTCTTCGGGTTTAGACTTGTAACAGAAGTAGACATGTTTAAGATGCTTAGAGACGAGCTCTACGAAGAAAGCTACTAGACTAACGATAACGCCGATTAAATACAAGTACGAATAGTGCGTGGAGGTTCGCACCACGTGTTCGTCATCGCTGCTGTTGAACAATGGAGAACCTTCCCACGCCTCTTTCCGCCACTCATAGTCTATCAGACCTGACTGCGCAATGATCCTTACAAGACGAACGAGTTCCCGGGTGTACGGGAAGTTCTTTGCAGCGAGGGCTGCTTGATAAGAAAAACTGATGGAAGTACTCGAGGCAACTAACCCATGTGCGGATGCCATGCGCAAATCACTGACGCCCAACACTCCGTCAATGAAAACGTGGGTACCCTGGCCTGCGCGCTGGTAACACTCTTCACCGCTGAGGTCACAGATGCAGGAACCGGAGGTGTCGTTCAGGGCGTCGTTTAGGGAGGTGGCGAGGGAGTCACCACAAGCGGCGAGATATCTGTGCCCGAAGTCGTCTCTCCTCACGCACGGAAGGACCTGCCTTGATTCGACGAGCTCCTGCAACTTCTGGATCGTGTCGATGCTGCTCGAAACGGGAGGTACGGCGTATTCGGAGGTTAGGACCGACTGGATGTATCCGCCGATACAGGTCATCGCCAGGAGCCATAGCATGCAAAGACGGGACGTTATCGGGTTCGTACGGGACGCTGGCAAGGGGAACGTTTTGCCAATGACCGCAGAAAAAAGGAAGAGAGAGATGATTCCCATGTCTCTGCGCCGACCCCGGAGGCGGCGTTCAAATCCGTGAAACACGACCACGGCTAAAGCGCTCAAGAGCAGAAAACCTAGGAGCCCTTTTGACATCTTGACTGCGTCTACAACACTAAGGCACAGCTCCGACTGAGCCAGGCTGAAAAACCGAATGGGAATGCATTCAATGACGGCGTTCACGAAAATAAAGCGGTGTCGTTCATTGGACTCGACGGCGCCTGACACCACGATGTCAAAGTGTTTGTGCATGATGTCCAAACTGACCTGATCCGGGGTGTCCTCGCTCATTATGTACCGCCGAGGTAGAACGGTGATATTTAGGGAGTATATCGCTTTCATAACTGCGGTTATGGGCGGAAAATTATAACTTCCGGCTGGATAGGGTCCATTAGGAGTCGTTAGCTTATCTGCGATTGCCAACATTTTTCCGCTTAGAGTCGACAATCCTCTTGTATCACCGCGAGAAAAAAAATGACTAATCTCAGCTGTCCTTTGGGTGCAGTTCCGATAAGTGTCGCTGGGTACATCAATATCCAGAAAGCCTTTAACCGCAGCCATTGAACACGCGACTTCTTGAAGATCTTCGTAGGGCAATGTCTCGTTGACATCCAGAAAGAAAAGCCACTTCACCAAAGGCGTGTATATAGTGTCACGCTTGATGCGTTCGAAAATTGCATTTCTTGTCAATATTGAGGACCATGGAACGAGCACAGCCACGTTTGTGTCACTTTCGGAGTAGTTCCTGAGTAGTTCCATTTCGTGATCTTGGAACTGAGTCCAAATCTGCACCAGAAGGGGTGCCTCGAACGCCCACGACAGTACCTTGTCCTGATGATCACTTGTGGCAGTAGACAAACCGGGGAGGCACAGAATTATAGTTCTGACTCGTAGGTTCTTCAGCGTGTTAAACACGGTTCTGACGTCTGAAGTTTCGCCTATTGCAAGCATTTGAGTGACGAGTATTCCTTTGAGAAAAAGAACAACCACGTACTTCATGGTGAATCTCAGTGAGTTTTGACTTTGCACCTTGCTGCTCTGCGAACTGATATAAATGTCAAGACACTCGCCGAAGCAACAAATAAAATATTCATAAGTGAGCCAAATGCTGCGATTGTTTTATGGGTGCGACCAGACGAACGTGAGTTAAACTTCTTTGCAACTCAATAATGCGTGGCGGTTGCCTTCCATTAGAGTCCCGCGATTATAAAGCGGGCAAACAGAACGACCATCAGCATTATCGGGTATTCCTGTTCACGAGCCTGTCACCAGAAAAAGCATGCCTTGGTGACGCCGCATCGTTCTTGGAAAATGAGTTTTAGTCGTTCTAAAAGTGTGAGCAAACAGTACTGTTATTTGCAGAGAAAGTTTTATTCACATAATGCACCCGAATAAAGCACACCGATCGATATTTTTTACTGGTTCGACCACGGCACTTTATATTACGCATTTTATTCTTACTGGCATATTGCTCTTATCTGTTAAAGGAGCAGTTCAATGATTTTAACGTTGAAAGAATTTTCATCGTGTATTTTTTATATCGTTTATTTTGGTACTAGTGAGAAAAAAAGACGTTGTGTTCCTTCAAAGCTATTCCGATGCCTAAACGCAAATTATAAAAAAAATATATATATCTATATTTTTTTTAATTTTTAGTTGCCTGTGGCGGTTATAGGAACTACGATGTCGCGCCATTGGTATTACATTGAGGTCAACAAAACCGTTCATCCTCAGCTGCTACACTCACCATCAGCCCCGTGGCGAATCGTCTTTTCTCTCGATCGCTTGTCGCAACCCTTGGCTTTTTTTTTTTCCTTTATTGCAGAGGCAAAACATAAACAGTCAAAACGTTAAAAATGGTCTACAACACTTTTTGTAGAGCACATTAAAAACCTCTCATCTTAAGAAGAGGTTCACAAATGCCTAGCCAGTCGGGTTTCGGCTCACGGTTTGAAAAAACACTTTCTACTCGCCTAATGAGGCTGAAAAAGTAATACCTTACTTCTTTAGCATTGGGGTCGGCGTGGCGGACCGCCATGCGCGACCTCCATATGCTACACAACCCAAGCAACATAATCAAATCAAAAGGAACACCATTGTCATTAGTTACGTTCAAGAAGCGGATGCCGGATGGGCTAATGCCCAACTGCTTCTTCAGAGTGCGTTGGAAGACGTCCCAAAAAAAAACTGCATCCCAGCAAAAAATTAAAACGTGTTCAATGGTTTCTGGTTGTTTACATACAAGACAGTCAACCGACCATGGCACATAGATTCCTTTTTCCCTGAGCCATGCCTTAACGGGTAGAGTGTTGGTGTGCAGTTAAAAAAAAAAAGATTTAACGGAAGGAGGGACACACATTCCCTTGACCCGCTTTAACACATCGTGGCCACCGGGACAAATGACAGCTCTATAAAGTGGTGTCGGGAACAGGCTCATCACCAAGTCGCGTGCTAGCGTTTTCTTGCTCACAACAGACAGGTAGTCTAAAGAAAAACGAGCAGATAAAAAATAAACTGTGCCAACAACCTCTTTCTGGTATCCAACAACCCTATTTGGCTCCCCAACATGCGACGAGACAATGAATGACGGCAGGTGAGGGGACAAATTGGTCTGGATGAACGTGCGTATGAATGGGTGCTCTTGATCTCGTAGGAAAATAAACCGAGAAACGAGTTGCTTAACGAACAAGTGAGATAGTCCGAGACCCCCGTTACGTACCCTATGGAAGAGGTTGTCCCGTCTCATACGCTCCCAGCTCGTTCCCCAAATGAATACGGCAAAAATGCGGTGAAATTTCTGCACATTGATGCGCGCACAATGTATGACTTGCAAAACATACCAAAGCTTTGAGATTAGAAAAACATTACAAACCGTCGCTTTGGCAAAGATGGACAGATCACGCTGCCTCCAGCGGGAGGCGCGCCTGCCCAAGTCGGTGGCGACTTCCGACCAATAGTTTTTGTTCACTCTGTAACATTGTAGGGGCACTCCGAGGTATGTGCAGGGCACGCAATCCCAACACACCCCTTCAAAAACTGAAGGCGTTGTGGCCCACGCACCGTGGCAAAACCCGCGGCATTTACTCCAGTTTATTGCTGCACCCCGTCGCCTCGCAGAAAGATTTTGCCAATAAAACAGCGGCGCTAACACTTCGCTTGTCGCAGCAAAATACTGCAATGTCGTCCGCATAGCTCATGACTTTGATCTCAGCATTTTCCAGCTGGAATCCCTGACATTGCTTACTATTAATAACACTTAAACAAAACAACTCTAAGTACACATTAAACAGTAAAGGTGACATAGGACACCCCTGTCGCACGGACGTTCTCACGTGGATCGGCTCTGTCAGTTCCTTATTGTCAATAAGCCTCGTGGTGCAGCCTTTATATGCCATTTTTGCCCCTTCCAAAATAACTTCGCCCGCATTTATGCGGTGTAAAACATCAAAAAGAACATCGTGCTTTACACGATCAAAGGCCTTGTCTAGGTCGATCTGGAGCATAGCAACTTGTCGCGTGCCATTGTCACAAGCCTCCAGAACGCTACGAGCAACATGAACGTTTGTCAAAATCGATCTACCCTGTATGCCGCAGGTTTGGTGATCTCCGATAAGCTGACAAGCAACACTCTGGAGTCGGCGAGCTAGGATTTTCGCGAAAACCTTGTAATCTGCGTTGCACAGTGTTATTGGGCGGTACCCAGTGACTTGACATAATTTTCCGACGTCGTCGCTTTTAGGAAGTAAAACAGTGAAAGTACGCCCAAATGACGGAGGCAGTTCTTTCCGTTCGTACGCTGCTGAAACAACTCGGAACAAAACGCTAGAGACTACGCTCTTAAACTTCTTGTAAAATTCAGCACATAACTCATCAGGTCTGGGAGCTTTTGAGTTTGGCATCTCATCTATGGCCTTCTCAATCTCCTGAATGGTGATTGGCTGAGCAATACTTTCCTGCTCTTCTTCCGTTAGTTGCGGTAAGGATTCTAACAGTTCCCCACAGACGGGATCCCTCCTTCCGAGATCTTGGGTTTCGAAGATACGCCTGTAATGCGCCACAAATGCTCTGTGGATAAATTTTGGGTTTGTGCTGGTCACACCCTGATACTCGATCTCACCTATTTCGTTCCGGAGAGCGTATCTCTTCTCGTCTGCTAACGCCCGTTTCGTCGGCTGCTCACCCATCAGATACTTTTCGGATCGAGCGCGTACAACGGCTCCGCGATAGCGCTCCTCATTCAGCTCTTCCAGCCTCTCCTTAACACTTTCTAAATCTTTAGTAGCCGCCCCGGGCGACTGACACTCTGTTCTTGTCAGCGCTTGTAAGTCGGCATTTAAGTTTCTTTCAGCACGGCGTGCCTGGTATATGCTAAAACAGACGACCTTTCTATCGCCAGCATCTTAACCTTCTGCTTGAAAGTCTCCCACTCGTCAAAAATATCGCCGCTCGTGCTTTCAAAATGCGATCTAAAACCTTCCTCCACCGCGCTCACAAATATTCCGTCAGCGAGGACCTTCAAGTTCAGCTTCCACAGCCTCCAGTCAAACTTCGCTTTCATTGGCGCTTTTTCGCCAATCGACGTCGAAATGAAACAATGGTCAGAAAAGAAAGTTGGAGCGACACAATAGCTCTTTAGTGTAGTTGCCAAAGAGGCTGAAACGTAAATCCTATCTAGGCGCGCGTGCGATGACGCCTGAAAATGCGTAAACCGAATCTCGCTCGTATCATTCTTCACGGTTCCGGCGTCTATCAGATCGAAATCATCAATCAATTCGCCTAGCTCTGTCTCACTCCTATCGCTGCATGGTCTGCATGGCGTCCTATCTATTGCTCTAACAACACAGTTGAAATCGCCAAGCAGTACGATTGTCCTATCACAATCCAGAAAACGGCGCAAGCCATAAAAAAAGGAAAACCGGTCTTTCACCGTACTGGGGGCATATATGCAAATAAGCCGCCAGTGAACTGCTGAAAATAAAAAAATCACACAAAATAAAACGTCCTTCCATATCGGTGGTCACGGCTAATTCCGACAAAGGCAATGACTTTCTAATGAACAAAAAACAGTCTGCCGAAACCCCGACAGCGTGGGTAACACAAACTTCGTACGTTAGAAGAAAAGGTCTTAGTGCGCTAGCTACCTGTTCCTCTTCAGACATCTTAGTTTCTTGCACCGCTAAGAAATCAGGTTTCTCGTTACTCAGCAAACGCTGTACTTGGTATTGTTTTTTCCGTGCTCCGAAACCTCGAACATTTAGCGATGCTACCTTCAATGCTGGTGGGAACGTACAAATCATGCCGTGTTAAAATGGGGCACTTGCCTTAGCGATTGCGCATAAGTTCTCGAGACCAGGCGATAACCGCCTTACTTGGAGTCGTGCCGGGTCCGAACGTCGGAAGGGGTGGGGTGCAGGGGCAGGAACCGCCCCTTTTTGTTCCTTTCCTTGCCCTGGGTAGGCTTAGGAACCGCGCCCAACAGGGAGGGTTCGGGGTCGTCGAGGCCGCGCTTGATGGACTCGCCAGTTTCATCCATGTCGATGGGATCCTTGGACGACACCTCCTCGCTTGGCGAGGAGTGGATGACGGTTGGGGCTTTGAAGCTCTCGGGAGTCACCACCACTCGAGAAGGTTGCGCGCCGTCCGGAACTGTGATCACGGGCGCCGACTCGTTTCCACCCTTGGCGCCGAGGACCGTTGTCCTGCCATCGGGCCCGGCGGTTGCCTTGAGCTCCAACCCACTTACTGCAGTCTCCGCCTCATCCGCATCCATGATGTGTGGTGAGACCTCTCGTGCTGCCGGTGCCGCCGTTGCGCCTGCGTAGGTCTTCACGCATTCGTCTTTGTCATGCCCGACTTTGAGCACTTCGGGGTGCGGCAGTCGCGCCTGATGTGCCCGGTCATTTTACAGCGCAAGCAGACCGGCGCGCGTCCTGGGATTACAATAAGCGCATTGAAGCCCTGGAAGCGAAGCTGGTGGGGCATCTCGTCTGGTGTGACACCGCTCCTAAGCGTCATGCGGACGATGCGTGTGGTCGACTCGATTCCTTCGAATCCTTCGACTCGCCACTTCTCTCGGCTCACCTCGACGACCTTGCCGAAGGGTTCCAACATTTTTCGCACCGTGTCGTCTGGTACATGGAAGGGCACCCAATGGACACGAAGGCGTACCTCGGAGCAGCTCGGGTCGATGACGATGCAGCGTAAGTTCTTGACATTGAGTTGTTTGGCCTCGACGAGGCGTTGCTTCGCCTCCGGTGTTTTCAGCGTTGCCATCCACACATGGTTCATTTGGAATGCTCCAAATGACAGAATCTCGTTTAAAACGCCACACCTTTTCAGCTCGGTCTTGAAGTCCTCGATGCGGTAGGCACGCCCCTTCAAATCGCCGTGCAGCAGAACAGAGTTCATGACCACCATCCCGGTTGGGATCGGGGGTAACACCACTTTGTAGTCATCGGCAACAGCCGCGCTATCAACAAAAAAACCACGACCGGCAAGGGCCGCTATCGCCACTCCATCGGAGCTACTCATTCTGCGACCGCCTCGTGCGAGCGCAGGAACAGAATCTCACCTCGCAACCCTTGGCGATGCTAATCCTTGAAAAGTCGACAGTAGCGGAGAAAGCGGCTGGGGGTCCTGAACTCTGAAGACAGAACTTAACGGGAAGCCAGGTGATAATCCCATTGACGTCGCTCGAAAGACGGCGTGAGAGTTGACGGATTCTCCGACCTTCAATTTGTTCAATTTTCCCAAATAAAAGCCAGCGCGCGCAAGAAATGGTTTTCTATTTTTTGTTCTATATATGACACATATTAATTCCTGAGTTTAATTGGCTAAAGTCTGAAAATTGTTGCACAGCCCCTTTACTTGATCTCTTGCGCTCCAAAATCTGACCAGGCGCTCTATGACTCCGTCGTCGAACTGGCAGGCTTTGTGAGTTTAGAGGTGCTATAATCATACTCTAATCCACTTTACTCCTTTTTTTTTTTTTTTTCAGGGGTAGGGCATCTTTTTGTTTGCATTCTTAAAAAAGAGGGTTAGACTGTTATGATTAAATTGGTGTGGACAACCACTAACAAGCTCTGTTTGCTGTCGTCAGGGCCTACGCTATTCTTATCAATTCCAATCTTCGCAAAAGAAAAGATAGGGGAAGGGACAAAACCGGAGGAAAGTTGTGCCGTTTGCGTGGTCGATGTAACTACTCATGCTAAAGATAAATCACATGTAACTATGGTTGTTTGAGATAAATCTGTTTGAAAGGGTGTCTTCGCTATGCCAATCTGTAAACATATTTCTTTTAAAGCTGGAGACAAAGTGACACAAGTATCATCGCTGTCTTCTCAACTGGTTATTTCAATATTTTATTAGGAGTACTTGGCCATGACTTAAAACAAACCAAAGACCAGATTCGGGCTCATGTTGGCCTTAAAGGAGGACCAGCAGAAATATTCTTCCGCCTGGCGGAAAGTCCTCCTCGCCCTCTTTCTTCTTGTATTGTAGCACGGCGAGGCGAGGGGAAAGGTCTCCTTTTGCGCCGGCTTCTTCTGAGAGGATAAGCCGAGAAAATCCCCATTCTGAGCGACGGGCGATCGGTGCGGCAGCAGCGACCTCGTGACTTAGAGGTAGCTTCAGCTCCTATCGCGTAATCTGCCCCATTTTTTGGCGCTCACCAAGCCTAGCCCCTCGTGTGTAGGTTTTACGAAGCTGCAAGGCTGCGCCCGCGCAGTCACCGAATTTCCGCTGTCGAAGGTCTTTAGTTTAGCCCGTGGCAAAGTAAACGCATACTTGAGAGCTGCGATGCATCCCCGCACCCATTGAAGGAACGTTTCATAGATATTTTCGGTTGATCAAGGAGCTCAAAACACATGCGCGAGAAGTGGTGACTTGAATATGTAGGGATGACTCACATCTTCACAAAACGCTCCATCTTGAAAAAAACGGCTTATCACGCTCAAACCTGCCTCAAATTGGGATCGATGGAGAAGAGAACGATGTACCAGGCGCGGGCATCTTCTAGAAGGTCTCTGTTTTCTAGCAGCGAGCACAAACATTGTGTGCGCAACTCACACTATATGATGGCCAACGAATGTATGTGACATTTATATTTACGCATCCCAGCAACCACATGAGGTGCGAAGGCAGCTATGGTGTGTGTCGATACTAAAAAGTTCTAGTGGATCGTCTTTAGCTCTTGGATAACCGCACCCTACAACAATTTATAAGCTATAACCTTTCTGTGAGCATTCTCGATCGAGTGCGGCTATCGAAGCGTCTGATGTTATAGTTCAACGTTGCTTAAATCGGCGCTATATCACGTGCTGCCACTTTAAAGTATTTCTGAGGCATTAAAAATAAAAAATAAAAAATCAACTGTAGCCTTTTTTTAACATAATACGCGTTTGTAATTTGTCTGTGCAAACACATTTTAGTTAGCACGGACACACTATTGCCGGTCTTTCTGATTTTGTTTTTTAGAAATAAATGATATTTAGAAAACTGTCAATGCAACTATCCAACCTAAGTGGCAGAGCTCAGTGCTAGACATTACATTTTGCTGGGCAGAAATAGTAAAAAGCGCCGATGTCGCGTTCGGGCTAAAAGTGCCACGTAATGCACGCGTACCGCTACAAGTGCGTCCGGACATTTAACCGAACGCCGTTTCATCGAATGCCGTTTCATCGAATGCCGTTTCATCGAAGCCGTTTCATTGAACGCCTTTTCATCGAACAATGTTACAGTCTGTAATACTTTGGAATTTACTTTAATTTTTATACACAACTTCATCTCATTCTCTCTTTTTTTTTTTTTCTTTTGTTTCTGCTTTTATATCACTGGGTGCAGTGGCGAGATAAGTTCCATCGTGAACATATCCTGCTTCGAGAAGAAAGCCTCCATGAAACAATGACCTTTCTCCATGTCACATGAAACAATTAAAAATGAGGCAAAAACAGAAAGCACAGACGCTTAAAAGTGTTTTAAGTGTCTGTCCTTTATTTGCAGCGTCGTGGTTTCAGCCATGCATGTACATGAGTAAGGCTTTTCAGTAAGTCGCATACCCAATTGTTTTTATTTCTTTTTATGCCAATTGTTTTTATTTTTAGTAATTTGACACCATCTTCAAAACAATTTCTCAAGTGACTACCTTAGTCTTAACAAATGCAAGGTGAAACATCTATAAAGCACTATTATGCCCCAAAACTCGGTACAGAGCCATAACTGAGAAATTCGATGAAACGGCGCTTGGCGATTCGATAAAACGGCGTTCGATGAAACGGCGTTCGATGAAGTGTCCGTTCATTCGGTGAAACGGCTTTCGATGAAATGGCGAAAAAGTGAGGTTCAGGCTTGGTCGGAGATTGCTACGGTTACACACGTACGCTTTTTCAGTTCTATCTCGCATAAATAAGCTTCTTGCTCAAATAAACCGGGGCATCTGACTTTCCGCTCATCTTGGCCTTTTGCGGGACTGTTAACAAGTTCTAAAACAGACAAAGCAAAAGTGATTTAATTAGCTCAGGATTATAGGTTGAGCGAAATATTTACAAAGTTCAAGGTTCCCTGAGTCGTCTTTTGTATTCAATTCCCCCTCCCCTCACCACCACTTCCTTCCTCTAAATAAACAACGTAGATTATTTTATGAACCACCAGGAATAGAGCGTACTCACAAAACGTCTATTTGGCGTAAGAAAGCGTAAGAAAGGCCTTGTTTAAATGTTCGAGCAATGAACTTGTTTTCTTACTGTGCGTGACACAGCTAGCACGAAACACAATATTGACATTTTTACGCAAGGGCCATGCAGAATTTAGTGTATAAGAACAAATTGATGCCTCGTAAGTTGGTGCCCAACGGAAGCACTCTTTACCGAATTGCTTGTTTAAAAATAACAACTTTTCAAACATAAAAATAAAACAAAATAACACTACTTTTTTGGGGGCCACTAAATTTACTGATTTACTATGTTAGCGTTGATTGTGCAGCGGTATGCGTACATTACGCGACACTGTTAGCGCAAACACGACATCGCGCTTTTTGCTATTTTCCCCAGCAATGTATCGACTCGCACTAAAATCTACCGCTTAGGTTGGATACTCGCATTAACAGTTTCCTAAACATCGTTCTCTTCTAACAAAAAAAAAAAAAGTGGGAAACACCGGTGATAGTTTGTGCTAACTGCGTAGCGTAGGGTACCTAAAAGTTTTTTTACAATGTTAAATACAATTCTGTGTCACGTTAAAAAAAATTGTCTGCTTTTGCCTTAGTTTCTTTGAGACACCGCAAATACTTAGAAGTGGCGGTCCGTGCTATGGTACCGATACAAGCAACGTTGAACCATAACACGACACGCTAGACTCATCAAAAAGGGTTTTAATGTTGTCTTTTCGCTTCATAGCCGCACTCGATGAAGAATGTAAACGGCGAGTCTAGCTTACATTTCGTTGTGGGGTACGGACCGTATACGGTTATCTAAGCGGCAAAAAGCGACCCACTAAAACTTTCTAAAATTGACATCCACCCTTGATGCCCCCTCACCTCAGGTGCTTGTTGGGAATGTGTAAATATGAATTTCATACATTTTGCTGGCCATCATGTTCTGCGAGTTAGGCACACAACAGGGCATTTTAGTAAATCGTTTTCAAAGGCCCGCTGCCACTTCAGGCGCGCGCTTCAGAGAATGCATCGAAGTGGCAGCGCGAGCTCCCGCTAAATATAGCGTGGCCTGAAAACATAGTCTGCTAAAGTTCTTCAATAATTTGTGCTCGCTCCTAGAAAACAGAGACCTTCTAGAAGATGCCCGCGCCTGGTACATCGTTTTCTTTTCCATCGATCCCAATTTGAGGCAGGTTTGAACGTGATAAGCCGTTTTTTCTTGAAGATGGAATGTTTTGTGAAGATGTGAGTCATCCTTACATATTCAAGTCACCACTTTCGCGCATGTGTTTTGAGCTCCTTGATCAACCGAAAATATCTATGAAACGTTCCTTCAATGGGTGCGGGGATGCATCGCAGCTCTCAAGTATGCGTTTACTTTGCCACGGGCTAAACTAAAGACCTTCGAAAGCGGCAATCCGGTGACTGCGCGGGCGCAGCCTTGCAGCTCCGTAAAACCGACACCCGAGGAGCTAGGCTTGATGAGTGCCAAAAAATGGGGCAGATTACGCGATAGGAGCTGAAGCTACCTCTAACTCACGAGGTCGCTGCTGCCGCATCCATCGCCCGTCGCTCAGAATGGGGATTTTCTCGGCTTATCCTCTCAGAAGAAGCCGGCGCAAAAGGGGACCTTTCCCCTCTCCTCACCGTGCTACAATACAAGAAAGAAAGAGGGCGAGGAGGACTTTCCGCCAGGCGGAAGAATATTTCTGCTGGTCCTCCTTTAAGCTGAATTTTGCCAGAGAAATAAATGCTGAAACTAGACAACATAATTCAAAGCAAAGTTTCTGCAGCGACAAAGAGTTGGAAATAGTTACTGAAAGAATAGAGGAAGCAGTTTCGGGGCAACGGTATACAGATTGGACCTATGAGAGCCTAACCAGGCTTTTTGCTCTGGAACTAGACAAAGTTCAGAGTAAACGAAAGGGGAAGCAAGTACATAGACCAAAAAGCTGTTGGGACAAAGCAATGAAGCAAGCGATACAAAAACGTCAAGAAGCCTATAGAGAACACAGGTATTCTAAGCGCAGTGGGGATTCAGAAACGGAAGTAAAGAGAAAATGGGACACTTTTATAACTTATCGCCGAGAGGCATCCAGTTTGATCAGTGCGAAAATTCAGAGAAAGGGTGAGGAATGGATGAGTAATGTAAGCAAGAAAGATAGAAACGCAGCTAAGAAGTTTTGGGAGCACTTGAACTCACTGAAACGACGCAAGCTAGACAGAGGTTCATACTCTCGCATCAGGGAGATCAATTAGAGGGAGATGATGCGGTACGACATATAGGAGCAGTGATAGAGGAGAAATTTCGGGAACGGGTACTTGTGGAAGGTAGGAGAACCGAAGGAAGTAGCAGTCCAGCTTGTGATATCGCGGATTTTGGACAAAGAGAATGGGAAAAGGCAGAACGAAGAGTCCCTAGTGGCACGTCGACAGGCACAGATGGGATCCCAATCAAGCTGGTGAAGAATTTGGGTCCTAAATCTTAAGGCAAAACTAAGGGATGTAGTGAGCACTATGATAACGAAAGGAAATATTCCAGATGAATGGAGGTTTAGTAGGATGAGTATGATATATAAGGGAAAGGGAGGCTTAGTAGGATGAGTATGATATATAAGGGAAAGGGAGATATTTCTGATATTAGGAATTATCGCCCCATAACCGTGACACCAGTTATTTACAGGTTGGTAATGCAGATTATAAAGAACAGACTGGAGGAATGGGTAGATTGCGAGGGCATACTGGGCGAGTTACAGAACGGGTTTCGGAAACAAAGAAGGTTGGAGGACAATTTATTTTCTCTAACACAGTGTATAGAAATAGTTCAAAAACAAAACAGACAGCTCTGGCTGGCATTTCTGGATATCAAGGGTGCCTATGACAATGTGAACCTAAGGAACCTGTGAGACATACAGGAGAGCTTAAACCTAGATTAAGGACTAACAGCCCTATTAAGGAACATTTACAAAGATAATAAGGTGATTATAACATGGGAAGGAAAGGAGACGGGGGAAAGAGAGGTAAGACGAGGCCTTAGGCAGGGGTGCCCATTATTGCCTTTGCTGTTTATGTTGTATCCGAGAGGATTGGAGGATAGACTAGAGAAGAGTGGGCTTGGATTCGACCTTTTGTACAGTAAACTAGGCCAAAAAATTCAGCAATCCTTACCGGGATTGATGTATGCGGATGATATTGTACTAATGGCTAACAACAGGACAGAGTTGCAGGAATTAATGAGCATCTGTGGTAAGGAAGAAGAGGAACTAGGTTTAGAATTCAGTAGTGAAAAATCAGCAGTCATGATTTTTAACTGTGATGAAGTTGAGAGGCTGAAAATACAGAATATTACAGTTAAGAGAGCTAGTAAATACAAGTATCTAGGAGTATGGATATGTGATGGTGCAGAATATCTCAGTGAGCATGAAAAGTATATAATAGGTAAGGGCAACAGAAATGCAGCTGTAATGAAAAATAGAGAACTTTGGAATTACAACAGGTATGAGGTGGTGAGAGAGATCTGGAAAGGGGTCATGGTGCCTGGCTTGACTTTTGGAAACGCAGTGCTATGCATGAAATCCGAAGTGGATGCAAGGCTAGAAATAAAACAGCGCGGAGTAGGTAGAGTGGCTTTGGGGGCACATTACAAAACGCCAAACCAGGGAGTACAAGGAGACATGGTTGGGCGTCTTTTGAGAGCAGGGAAGTGGTGAGCACGATAGAATTTGAGGATCGGTCGAGGCAAATGGATAGGGACCAATGAGCACGAAAGGTTTTCAGCTATTTATGCATGAGTAGTATAGACACAAGGTGGAGACAGCGCACTAGGAAATTGAGAGGAAAGTTTTTAGGCTATAGTGGAGATACGGAAGAGCAGGTCTCAGTTAAGAAGGAAGTTAAGGCCACAGAAAGAGATCGGTGGCTAGACGGAATGCAGACAAAGACGGCTCTGGAAAGCTATAGATTAAACAAAACAGTTATTGCCAAAGAAAGCATTTATGACGACTCTACGGGAAGCTCGTTGTTTGAGGCGAGGACGGGTGTTCTGCGAACCAGAACATCCAGAGCGAGGTACCAGGAAATGGATACAGTGTGCACTGCTTGTGGAGAGGAGGACGAGACGGCTGAGCACTTGATAATATACTGTAAAGGGCTTCACCCTATGCCTACTGAAGACAACATGAATTTAATAAAGTCATTGGGTTTTAGAGACAGCGAAGGGAGAGTGGATTTCAAGACTGTAGAGATTACCAAGCCAAGATTAAGTGAATGGTGGCAGAAAGCGAGAGGAAACTATGTATTTTCTTATTAACTGATGGCAAGGGGTTTCATAGCCCCACTTTCTTTGCGGTGCGGAGTGAATATAGATTTCACATATAAATATTCTAAGCTTAAATGCTGAAACAAAATGGCTAAGTGGCATAAGCTACCGTCCGATCCAAAGGGCTCAGCCGGATTCATCCATCTATCCATCCGTTGTAAGAGGTTTTAAGGAACCCAGTTTTAAGAGGTCGCAAGAGTGTGAACGGGCCTTTAGAGAGCCATGCAGTGAACGGAAAACTTAACAGTTCATGCGTTCTTGGCATTTCATCAGGTTCTCGGCAGGCCTCTTCACGATGTATAATATGTGCATTACTTTGGTATTTGTTGATTTTTCTAGAAACAGGCGCCAGCAGGTAGGGCATAGACAATGGTAATTATATTCGTGCATCTGTACAACTTTTTTTGTTATTTTATTTTAAAGCTTGATATTTAGTCTTGAAAGAACTTCGTGGTTCCCATGGCAAAGTTGCAAACATGATATTGGTGCGCTCAAAACCAGTCCAAGGTCAGAACTAATGCCAAGGCATCTAAAAAAAGTAATGTGACCAGAAACAATGTCATTTATTATGTTGTCAAGCTAGGCCTCGCAAATGTTAGCCAAATCGGGTCCACTAATGCCCACCCATGTAAGAGGGTGTCTTTAGTGCCCATGCTTGTTGTTTAATTAGACCTTGAACATGATTCCTTACTACGTAGGACTTGCATTTTGAATGAGTTTTCTAGTTAACGGCGGTGTTCCTGTTAACAAACCATTGTATTAGGTCGGTAGAAAATAAGAGTGAAGAAGTGAACTTTGGTCTTTAATGGCAAGTAGGTTCATATGGAATCATTTTTGCTTCAGTGGAGGCTCAAGTATGCACGACACTGAAGGAACTTTCCTCTCAGTCGACGGAGACAAGGGTACCACAAGAGCCAGCGAGCGAAAGAGAACGGGACCTCTTGGTGTCAACGCCTTGCCGCCTGCGTGGCTGTGCCCCGAACCGTGCAGTTTTTGCCGAGGTAAACAATTCGGCCTTTGGAAAGTTTTGCGGATAAAAAAAAACATGACTCACTTGCATGCCTTGCTGTAAACAATCCAATGCAGCACTGAAATTTGTGAGTTGCAGATAATGTCACAGGTAGGATAGATAATCTCTACATTCTCAGAGTTCTGTGGACAAAGGGGCTGCCCAAAGATTACACAGCAGGATGGCGCCCCGCTACAGAGCACCAGTTTATGTCGTATCATAGCCTCCTTTATACTGACGAAACCTGGCAGATTGCCACGAGTAGCGGTCGCCGAAATGGAAAAGGTGGAGTGGCATACAACGGAGAAGAGTCTCGCTGCAGCGGATGCGAAACACGAAAAAAGTATGTTTTGGGACCTCGCCACTGCAAAAGCTGTCTGCTGACGTCCAGGTTCCCCGAGGAATGGCTCTTTAATGCTCTGTGCTACCAAATCCTCACGTTCCATATCTGTGACCAGGCACTCTATGACTCCGTCGTCGAACTGGCAGGCTTTATGAGTATAGAGGTGCTATAATCATACTCTAATCCACTTTACTCCTTTTTTTTCAGTGGGAGAGCATTGTTTTGTTTGCATTCTTAAAAAAGAGGGTTAGACTGCTATGATTAAATTGGTGCGGACAACCACTAACAAGCTCAGTTTTCTGTCGTCAGGGCCTACGCTATTCTTATCAATGCCGATCTTCGCAAAAGAAAACAAGATGGGGGAAGGGATAAGAGCAGAGGAAAGCCGTGCCGTTTGCGTGGTAGATGTAACTACTCATGCTGAAGATAAATCACATGTAACTATGGTTGTTTAAGATAAATGTGTTTGAAAGGGTGTTTTCGCGATGCCAATCTATAAACATATTTTTTTTTAAAGCTGGAGACCAAGTGAGATAAGTATCATCTGCTGTCTTCTCAACTGGTTATTTCAATATTTTATTAGGAGTGCTTGGCCATGACTTCAAAACAAACCAAAGACCAGATTCGGGCTCATGTTGGAAGGTGGGTCTTTCCTGCCAAACTTCAGAAACATTTATCTAAGCAAAGATGATAAACAAATTACTATTAGTTTTAGTGTCCCGCCATTTCTGCATGCAAAAGATGCCTATATAGGTACAGCACATGAAAAGTTATAAGAGACTTTGTAGTGCAGAGATGCATTATGTACTCTTTTTTTTTATTGTTGATGAGTGATGATGGAAATTGTAATGATTACTACCTTGTAGCAGGCCTTGTACATGAAGCATTCCCTCACATGCACACAGATGTTAAAGCAAGCTTTAAGCCCTCTCTAAATTCCATCGTGGCTTGCTTTCGTTACAACTCAAAAGGGAGCACAATAAGACGGGGACGAGAAAGGAAGAAACAAGCGCTCACTACCAACTAGTTTATTCAGAAAAAAAGTCTTTCCTTCCTTTCTTGTCCCTGCCTTAATGTACTCTTTTCTTTCATTGCAGCCGCGAAGCACCTTGCCCAGCAAAGAATTTTATAATGCTTTCTTTGACTGTACTAGACACTCTCAGTAGATAAGCCCCAGTCTTGCCTAGCAACTAGATTATGCAGGGTGCTGCACAACAGGTTCAGCTAGACTTGGTATCCTCCCCTCTTTCCTCAGTAGGGACCGTGCCCCTTGTGCTTCAGGTGCTCTCAGTGCATTTACTGATTTATTATTTACGTTCCCTTTGAGCCTTAAATTGATATTCTTTTAAAAGAAAAAGGAGACAATAGCAGCAGCAGCCTCCCCGCCCCTCCACTCTCTATCTCTCTCCATGGGAATATTTTAAGTTCCTCCTGATGGCTAAAATAATTTTGAATGCAATAGTCTGCATTTTTATGGTGTCCATCTGTAACCTGATACATCATCAGGGTGTCTACCAACCTGAAATTCTCAGGGAAATCGTCAAAAAGTTGGCTTCATCAGGGAAAATGACCACTGAGAGTGGAACGGCGATACGAAACAAAGCTTGATGGTTGCACATGGGCACGACTATGCTGAATAATGTTTCCGAATTATGATCCTTTGACCCAGAAGTGGTCAGGAAGTTTTTATCAAAATAGTCAAGGGAAATTTGAGAAAAGTCGAGGAATTTGAAATCAGAAATTTGGTAGACACCCTGATGCACTAGTTCCACCGTACAAAATGCTTCACAATCAAGTGAGAATTGGGGACAGCGAAATATAGAAAGGCAGCAATGGGCGTCTGCCTCACTTGCCTTCACCCTGTTGCATGGACTTTCCATCTATGACACTGCGGGCACTTAACTTGTCCTCGACAATTTTACTTTGCTCACCTACAACTTCGTCTGACTTCCAGAACTTATTTCTTATCATTGGCTTTTTTTCCCAGGACCCACCCAGTAAAGACTTTCGGGAACCCGGCGTTACTTTTCACTGGAAAGCACCCATGGACATGTGGCAGCATGTGCGTTGTCTGCGAGGACCTATCAATCTACATCCTGGACTTTTCAGCAGAAATCTCTCGGGTATTAGCCATGTACTGAGCATAGAAAGGTCAGTATGTGGGGGGAATCGACGAAGCACACTTTTTGTGTTTGAGCACCCTCATGGGTAAAAAAAATACAAAGATTTCGGTAAGAGCTGCGAAAGTTGCGACAGCACTTGGAGCACATTCCTAGAACAGGGAAAAAGAATGACCAATATTGGTTACTCTTTTAATGTTTTCCATATGTATTTGGTGAATATTCCAGCTATAATACAAAGGTTTGTGTGTTTCATTGTGTATCTAAACTTCTGTTAGATTTTTTTTTTGTGCATCTGTTGATATGAGGATTCAAACCATAGAAGAAGAAACTGCAAAAAGAAAAACAAAGCTTTGAAAAAACAGCAAGTAGGCAAACAAAGCTTTTAGGAAACTTGTTGTAATTTTTTTTAATTCTAATTTAATCCTCAACATCAAGCAGGCAAAGCAAGCCTTCACAAAACTTGTCATTGTAATTTATTTTCGTTCTTGTCTAATAGTTATACCAGTTTTGAGTATTAGTATTATTTCTTATGATGTTATTTGTTTAGTGTTTGTGATAAAACCCTTGTGATAAGCCAAAGCAGGCTTTTGAGCCAATATGTATCACATTAATTTCTAATAAAGTAATTGTTTTAAATACTTGTGGCTTGTTTTGCAGTGCCTGCATGGTAGGACTCATGAAGTTGCATTTCCACAAATGGCAGTGATATGAGCTGAGAGAAAACAGCTATCTTTATTGTTAAATTTGAAGATTCCTGCAATTTATTGCCACCCACTTGCCCACTCAAAGCAGGCATAAAGCAACAGAACATGCTCGTTCACACCAGCTCTTGCCAATAGTATAGACATGTGACAAAAAAGATATACAACCTATTGTAAATGATAAGTATAACCAAACTGATAGAAAGTTAAGCTGCCGATTAAAAAAAACTTTTACTTTTTTTTTTGTTGTGTGCAAATTCCAATGTAACAAAACAATGCTGTCCTGAAAGCTTCTGTTGTATTTCATGATAAATGTTAGAGCAGCATTCAGTTCAGCATCGTTAAGGCCATCATCGTTCATTTTTCTATGTTTCATTACAGGAAATTGTAAGATATCAGTTCTGCATTTCGACGTTTACACTTGCAGACAATTGATGTTACCGCTTCTTTTAGGTGGAATCGAAATTCCCATTTCAACTTTTATATTTTCACACAGTTGATGTTACTACCCTTGTTTTAGAGTAATTCAAGTTGAACCTCGCAGGCGACAAGAAGTCTCCTAGCGATCACAACGCCTCCCTTTGTTTAACAAACTGATACTTGACTAGGGCTGCTATACTCCAGACAAAGTGAGAGTCAGCACTGACTATCTTTCGGAGAGTCGCTCATACACTCCCATGACTCTTTTGCGATAGGAGTCGGGGGACTCTTCATAAAAGGAGGGTCCTCACAACTCTTGTTACAGAGTCACGGGGATTACCAGGAAGGAGTCCTGTGACTCTTTTTCTCCGTTGGATAAGAGTCGTTAAAGAGTCGCAGTTGACTACGTCACCTGGAGTCGCCCATACACTACCATGACTCTAGTGTGATGAGAGTCACAGGACTCTTCTTTAAATAAGAGTCAAGTGACTCTACAAACTGGAGTCGTGGAGGAGTCAAATCTGTAGCGCGCAAAGGAGTCATGGCGACTCTCTTTAAAAAAAGAGTCGAGCGACTCTACAAACTGGAGTCGATTCTGCGGCGCGCCAATACCCCCCAAAGAGAGTCACAGCGACTCTTTGTTTTTTTAAGAGTGTATCTGCTACCTTTGCGGGGAGGCCGGCCACGTTTACCGGCGGTGCAATTTTTGCCAGATGAGTCTCCGAGGGTATGTACCAAACGACCATCGTTCCCGCCTTGGTTATTGACCACAAGACATCGAGGAGTACTTGTGGCGATCGCCGTCTCCGATGCCTGCTGAACCCCAAGGATTCCTTTCGTGGTCCCCACGACGTGCAGTGTCGACTCTTCATCAGTCCCGCCGACAATGCCTATCCCCCATGCCTCGCCCGGAAAACTAAGCACGGCCACCCCGGGAGGTGGAGTCGCCGTTCACTGACGAAGTAAAGGTCCTCCCAAAATGTCGGAGGGCGCCCACTTTAATGACGACGCGCCACAGAAGAAGGCTTCTGGAGCAGTGCTGAACAATCTCAACATAGTTATCGACAGCCGCGACGCGACGGCGCTCATCGACACCGGAGAAGACTACTCGGTTCTCAGTGGGACGCTATCTCGCCGCCCTCGGAAAGTTAAGACGCCGTGGGATCGCCAGCAGATACGAACCGCCGGTAGGCACCTCATCACACCCGCCGTAAGGTGCACCACTTGCGTCGACATTCGTGGGTAAAAATGCCCGGTAAAGTGCGTCATTCTACAGAACTGTGCGAGGGACCTTATTCTCGGAATGAACTTTTTGTTCCATTATGGCGTCATCGTTGACCTTGGGTTCTCGCCGACCATGCGAACCTTCGCCGCGGTCGAGTATTTTAGTAAACATCGAAACTGATGCAGTCACTTGCGGCGCAGCCCTGCTAGAAAGCAGCGTTGAAATTCTCTCGGGAAGAGGAATCGGCGTCACCAGGGGTGTGACGGAGCTTGATAATGGACGTCCCGTGGAGCTTGTGACAAACTTTAGACAGGGTGCTCAACACCTTATGAAGGGCACCACTGTCAGCCACATTGAGGACCTCCGGGACCTAGTCGACTGCAATTTCAGAGGAATTCTCGCCAACGCAGCACAACAGCACACCGGCCTCTCAGCTCGACGTTAGTCCCGAGCTCCCAGCTCCAAAACGACAGGAACTTATGGACATTAACATTAAAAACCAGCGTGTTGGTAAATATACTTAAACAACTGGAATGAATAAACACAAATTTGGGACGAAAACTGACGCATACAACTCTTTCTTTCAGTTTTCGTCCCGAATTTGTGTTTTTCCGGTTGTTTAAGTATTATTGACATTCTTGCCGAATTCAAGGACTGTTTTGAGAAGTTGGCGAAAGTGCGACAAACAGCGGTTGTGAAGTAGCGCATCGCATGAAAGAGGGGAAAGCCATTCGGAGACTTGGTTCAAGAAATTCTCGACGATGACATCATCCAGCCGTAAAACAGTCCGTGGGCTTCCCCAGTCACAGTCATCCTGATGATGAAGAAGAAGAGAACTTTGAGATTCTGCGTAGAACGCCATAGACTAAACGCGGTAACAAAGAAGGGCGTCTATCCGCTTTAAATCATCGACGATAATCTTGACCGTCTGCGACACTCTCACTACTTTTCGTCGATTTACTTGAAGAGTGGCTACTGGCAGACCGAAGTCGATGAACGGAACCGCGAGAAGACTGCCTTCGTCACGTCCGATGCCGATGGGCTGTACGAGTTTAAAGCCTTTTGGACTTTGCACAGCACCATCAACCTTCCAGAGTATCATGAACACGGTGCTGGCTGGCCTGCTTGAAATTGCAGAGCTGCCCAGGCAGCACACCAATGTCGGTCCGACATTGGCCTAACATTGGCAAAGACCGGCCTCAATATTGGACAATATTGGAAGCGCTACCCTTTCCAATGTTGGCCCAGTGATCGGTGCCAATATTGGGCCAATGTTCAGCCATCGTTCCAGCCGATGTCGGCCCCATCATTGGTGCCAATGTTGGGCCATCGCTAAACCATGGTTCCAGCCAAGGTGCTCCCACATTGGCGAAGACCGGCGTAATATTGGACAACACTGGAAGCGCGACCCGATCCAATGTTGGCCGTCATGCTGATTTTTGGCCGTCGTTGCACTCGCCCAGCTCTTTGCAAGTGCCCTCGCCAAGTTGTTTGCAAAAAGGAAGGTAAACAGACACAAGGGATTGTTTTGAAATCTCCTAACAGTTTATTACACACAGCTTATTCTGTAGACAAGCACAATCACAGCAATTCGTAATATGTGAAGAGGTACTACTCAGCTGTGATACAATTAAAAAGACTGCAAAGCAAGCAACAACCGGGGTAATTCTTGGGTAGTGTCCATGCAGTCTCCCGGCAGCTGACAGAATTGTTTCGCCAAAATTCTACCACTAGTCGCCCCTCATTGGCGGTGCAATCAGTTCATCGAACTACATTTCATAGACAGATTGTTTCATCAACACGCGATGTTTCATAAAAAAAACTCAAAATATGTTTTCTTTTCTTCTTTTTTTGTTGCAATGAACCGCTTCAGATTAGCATGAAGCGGCGTGAAAGGGTGGGCTGGTTCGGTGAGCACGCGCCTCAGGAATACACGCGCGACGAAATGTTCCTACAGCGCGCAATTCGCGTAACGAATGTCGATGAAACGTAAATGTCGACCAGAAAGGTGGCAACGAAACGTGTTTTTGCGAAACGCAGGTAGAATAAAAAAGTCAGTATTCTACCTGCGGTATACTCGACCGCGCACGACGCTGCACCATGCAAAAATAATTTTTGTTTCTGAATACATGAGTTGCACTGAGAGCGAACCTTCTGCATCGTGCATTGTGCACCACCGGATTTGATTTTCTCAGCAAAAAAAATTTCCCTGTCCAGTAGCATAAAGTGTGAGATGTCACGCGCAAACCATGTTAAACAATTCATTTTTCTGGTGAAATGTGATATTCTCAACACAATACTCCTTTTCACTTTATATGTGAGTGTAGCAGAGGCTACAAGAGCGAACTCCGGGCTCTCAGCGTCCTTGCCAAGCACGAGCGCTCGTGCAGTGAAAGCACTGTTCGCGCACGTAGCATCGGCAGCGTCTGAACTTAAAGCGACCCTGCAAAGAATTTTCGCCCATTTTTTAATTTGCATCGCGTTCTCTCGAACTAGTCAGTGGGACTCTAGAAACACATTAAACATAAAATAATTAATAAATGTTTCGTATTTTGAACATAATAGGTGAAAGAAGTTCAAAATTTCGAGCACATTTTCTTTTGTTGATGACGTCCTTAGTCTGAACCAATAGAGAATCCAAACGACAAGAGCGTCCAACAATCATGCGCGATCTTCCCAAGTGTCGGAAATTAACATCCAGTTATGAAGATGCGAACACCCCACAAATTTGCGCGTGTTCCAAGCAAAAATTTGAGTGAGAGTGACGTGCTTGAAAGGATCAGAGGGGTCATGCACACCTATTCAGCCAGTCCTACCTCTAGAATTCTATGTCGTCAATATCCGACGCTCTAGACCAATGTCGTCACTGAAGGCCCGTGTGAACACTGATAGGCACGCCTTTCGAAGCAGCATTTGGTTTTCTTCGCCCCTTTGCACTGCCCCTTTAAAGTGCCACTGAAAAGAGATATATATATTTTTTTTTTAACCGGCTGGTTGGGGCAGGCTTGTCGAAACATAAATTTTACACGAAACTTTTTTTTTTTTTTTTTGTAATGCAGTATTGATTGCGCGAGACGCGATTTAGTCGGTAGCCACTTCCTTTCCACTTGTTGAGTACCCCGGCATTTCCAGCGCGTGGAGGAAAGGTGGTTCGGCTTGGCGATCACATTGAGGTGGACAAGGTGTGTGACTATTTCGTTGAGGCGGAAAGAGGGTAGACCATTTTGTGACGTCATGGACTTTCCGCGCAGAATTTAAACGAAATCAAGCGCCGTGAACATTGCTCTGAACATTGTTTTCGGGTAAAAGTGATTGCTTGACGCGCGTGCCCCAACCAGACTAATTAAAAAAAAAACATTTTTTTTTTGTGAAAACGAAGTATAGCAAAAGGGGATGTCCAAATTGTAAAGCGGCGCAGTATATATACAGCTGTCTCGCGATAATATGCTGCAGCCTAATAAAATGTTAGAGCGCGCATGACTGATCAAGCACAGAGTTGAAAAATGAGGCCCAAAAACAAGTGCACCTAAAACCGAATATAGCATTAGCCTCCCGAAAGAGTATTCCGCGAAGTTTCGAACTTGTGCTATATATGTGTAATTAGGAACATCATTGCATGCATCTCTATTACAGAAATACGCATCATAACCAACAAATTCCGAAACAGTTAGGTGCCCAAAGTTTCAAATCTGATACGGTTTTTTCATCAGGAGCGACTATTTTCACGTGAAGAGCAACAGCTTTTTTCCTCTACGGTGTGTCGTTTGCATCACTCACTTTGTCTTCTTCAAGTGCGTGTCGACCTATTTAGCCCAGCCTATTGAAACGTCGGGCTTCTCACTGTTTAGGATTTCTTTTGGTGAAGGTCTGTATTTTTCAAAACCTAACCAGACGGAGCTCCATCAAACGTGTTTATGTTTAAAACATGCATCTCTATATATTTCTTTTTGCAGTAGGTAAGGCGTCGTGTAATAGATTATTTAGAATACCACTGATTATCTCTCTTTCTGCACATTCGTTGTATTTGCCTTCAGATCTATTATGTGAGCAGACTCAACAGCTAGCGTATTTTCGTTTATCGTCCTCCCGTGTCGGTCTCAAGCGGTTATGTGAACTTCATACAGTCAAATTTATTGATGACAATAAAAAAAAAATTATTACTGCCTGAAGACTTCACAGCATAAATAAAGTGCCGGTCACCCTTAAGATATACATCATAATTAAATACACACCCAAATTATTTGAAATAGGCTCTGCAAATATTTTTCAGTGTTTTTATCCTCGATAGGCACGTCTTTAAGTGATTTTGGAGAACCTTAAACGTTTTTTTTATTTTTTTTTTATTTTGAAGTTGATTTAAATAAAATATGGGTTCCTGACGAATATTAAACTTCTGAAACATATAGAAGTTTGTGGCCCCTTTAATGTGAAAAGCAAACATTTTACGTGTCTGCGGGCTGGACAAAAACAAAGTACGCAGTAGCGCCTGCCGGAACTATTACTAATGCGCACGCAGACCGTCAGAAAGTGACAAATTAAATAGCTGCGATGTCGAGTAGGGTATAAAATGCTACTTTGCTTTATTTAACAAAAAAAAAAATAGCAAGGGTGATGCTTATTTGCAAATTGAAGTGACCGGCATCCTGTCAGCAGCAAACCTGAAACGCCAAGCTATGTCGAAAATATTCTCTTCAGTACGCGCTATTTTAGGCCAAATTCGATCTGAGTACGAAAGTCCCTCTTTTCCGCATGATTATTCGCCTACATCACGGTGCTGAGGGTAAACAATATTGGTCAGGAAAGCAAAGGTTGTGACTGCCTCTCAATGTTTCTATAAAAGGTAGACTGAAAGGGATTGTTTCTAAACTTTCCTATCATTTTGAAAATATTATGGGTTTTAGCTCAACTACGTCGTCATCATATAAAATTTGAAACGTATTTTGTAAACTAGATTTCAGAATATATATGTTTAGGGTGGGCCCATTTCCTGATTTTATGCACTGTAATTAACTCCTAAGTTTTACAGTACAACAGGATCTGACATTTAATACTGCGACACAAAGTTGGACCAATCACGAGTATTTCAGGTGACCTACAAGACTGATAACCTTTCGATTAAGGTAAAATATATGCGACTGAGGTAAAAAAAGCAGATCTTGAGTGATATATGTTAGTCTAATTTTTCTTTTACTGTTTCATCGCACTTTAATAACGCAATTTATTTTTGGTACCTGAAAATAAAAGTGGACTCTACGAATGATAAAAAGCTATATTGTACTTGTTTCACTGTTGAAATAGTACTAAGTGCTAAAAGAACCCGGAAAATATATTCTCAATTTTGAGGTTCGAACCGGTTTGAACCGGTTCGAACCTGTTCGAACCGTTATTTTTGACTCCCCGGAACTGAACCGGAGCTGAACCGAAAGCCGTGAACCCGAACCGGAACGGAAACGATAAAAATTTCGGTTCGACACTCTGTTCCATACACGATACTAGAACATATAATCTGCTCACAACTAGTTAAATTTTTAGAATCTAACCTTTTCTTCAGCACCGTTCAGCATGGCTTTTGTAAATCCTTCTCTTGCGAAACGCAACTTTTGTCATTCACCCATAATTTGCACCTAGCGCTTGAGTGAGGGTCCCAGGTGGACTGCATTTTTTTTTTTTTTTACTTTTCCAAAGCATTCGATAACGTTTCACACATGCTGCTGTTATTAAAACTTAACAGTCTTAACATTGACGCAAATGTTCTGTCCTGGATAACTTGTTTTCTCACTAATCGTTCCCAGTTTGCAACCGAGAACGATGGAACATCACTTCTCGCCTCCGTCAATTCTGGAGTACCACAGGGTTCTGTATTAGGCCCGCTATTGTTTCTTATCTATATTAACGATTTGCCTAATTCGATCGCTTCTTCAATTAGTTTATTAGCTGATGACTGTGTTATTTACAGATAAGTTACTAACGCCTCGGATGTTTTGAATTTACAAACTGACATTAACTATGTTTCAAGATGGTGTGAATTATGGGGGATGGAACTTAACACGACTAAATGCTAGGCTATGAAAGTATCGCGTAAATGTAATTTTCCTTCTTCTTATTTTCTCGAAGATGTCCCCTTACTTTCAGTCTCTTCTTATAAATACTTAGGTGTGCATATAACCTCAGATATTTCCTGGCAAATGCATGTTGAGTATGTTATTAATAACGCTAATCGAATGCTGGGTTATCTAAAACGAAACTTTTCACTTGCCCCTTCATCTTTGAAACTAACCCTGTACAAAACGCTTGTACTCTCTAAATTACAATATGCTTCTTCTATCTGGGACCCCGGTCATTCCAAACTAACTAACGCCCTAAAATCAGTTCAGAATCGCTCTGCTCGTTTTATTTTAATAACTTTCATCCCATCGCAAGCGTGAGCGCCATGAAAACTAGCCTACCGTTGCCCAACCTCATTTTACGTTGTAAAATAGCTCGCTTATGTCTCTTCCATAAGATATACCATGCAAACTCATTGCTTCACAACCGACTGCTGAATCATCCGTCTTATATTTCGTCACGCATTGATCATATGTATAAAGTAGACGTTCTAAAATGTAACACTCCGAAAGTCATTCATTCCGAAAACTTCAGTGGATTGGAACCATCTTCCCGCATCTATTGCCACAATTGTTCCTGACCACTTATTTAGAACTGCCATTGATATTCTATACTGCTCAGATTGAGCTGCAAAGTGTACTACTGCCGCTAAGCTCCACTCCCCTCTGTAATACCGATGGTCTTGAGGGTATTTTAAATAAAGAAATGAATAAGTGTATCTGTGCCCGTCGAGAAGCGCACTCAACAGAGCCAACTCGCGGATCCAAATCGTACGCCGAACGAATACTTTGGAAAAGTGTTCAATCTTTTACATTCCGGTGAAATGTTACAGAGTGACCACTTTGGCGCGGAGAGTCTGAAATGACCGGTATAGTTACACCACTGCATGGATTATGGCCGCTTGACGCGACACGGACAATGGCGTCAAAAAAGCGAAGCCAAAAGTCGACGCCGTAGCTCTCGGACTCTGGTTTTTTCGCTGTAGGAACGAAAACTGACCAATGCTCGGCACACCCAGGTTTTACGAACACGTCAACACAGACGCGTGAAATTTAACGCAATGTATAAACTACACTAATACGAGAAAGATCAAGTGCTCGCGAGCGTCGATCAATCAATCAATCAATCAATCAGTTTATTAAGTCACAAACAATTACATTTGGGACTAGGGGGCTGGAAAAAAGCTGCGTACTCGCAGCTTGACAAAGTCCAGCGCCCCCCAAAACCAAGCAGCAGTGATGGGGGCACAGCTAGGTTACAGAAATTCGAAATATACAACTCTTATACAATAACCACAGAAGAAGAAACACAAGAAAAACAGTTCGATATTATAATATTCTTTGAATTGTCTGATAGTTTATGGAGCGTATGTCAATATCTCGGGATGCCAGCTTATTTAACATAACCGCCAATCTGTAGTTAAATCTCTGCAATCCAAAATTGGTCCTGGAAGGGGGAACACGCCAATGAGGAGGGTCACGTAATGAATATGTTACTTCGTTACTCACCAGGTTTCCAAGATTTCCAATTTACCGTTGTCCCTCCTTCTGGAGATTTTGGACGATCCAGGACGTGTTGGTTTCGACGCTGTATGCTTCTAACCGTTCGCAGACGGCTGCCTCAGGCTCACATTGGAGGTTCGCCCGAAACACGCGTTCGCCCGAAACACGCATTCATGTTTCGTCGACGCCTGAACGTCCTTCACAATCTCAAGCGATGGAGATGCTTCATCCACCAGAAACGATCGCACAACAGCACGCGGATGCGGAGGCACGCCAGCGAGCACACTACAGTTGCGGTGACCGAGAAACACCCGCCGAAAACAAATCGCACCTTCGTGTAGCGCACAGAAATGTTCCACGCCATGCAAAACAGAACTCGGTTTCCGAACACCAGGATGGCTAGGTTCGACATTGTACATGTTCCTTTTTTTAGTACACGGAAGTGACGTTATCACGTCTGATTGGGTAAAAGCAAAAGTGACGTAATTTCCCTAGAAAAATGTGGGCGGAGTCGGCAAAACTGGGCGGAGTCGGCTACCGGACGTGACAACAAAATGACGTTTCGTTTTGTACCGAGTACGTTACAAAAGGTACTTGCTCGGAACTAGGTCTCATAGGCCGCATGTTTTCGTCGGCGAGGCGTCGCCGTCTCGTCAATTCGACTTTTTCTTTAATAGAGCTTTTTTTTTTCGCCGGAAAGGCTGAATCGCGAACACCGCGATGCATTCGAGCTCCCGGAGGAGATCTTTCGGAAGCAATACCGCCTGCCCAAGATCGTGGTGCGGTGGTTGTGCGACGAACTTCGCGAGGAACCGGAGGTGAGGAGAGTGCGTACCTCGTGGACGGTCATGACTGTGGAGCTTCAAGTGTTGTGTGCACTGCGCTTCTACGGCACGGGGAGCTCCCAAGGCATGGTGGCAAGCGACGAACACGTAGCGCGGGACCAAAAGACAGTCAGCGTTGTGGTCCGCGCCGTGTCCGTCGCTATCCTGCGTCGTCTCGGGGTCCAGCGTGGCTGGACCCACTTCCCCGAGACGCCGAGCGAGAGGTTCGACGCGGAGAAGGGCTTCAGGCTGCTCGGCAGGATACCCGGCGTCATCGGTTGCGTGGACGGGACCATGGTCTCCATCGTCGGCCCGTCCAAGAACGACCATACCGTCACGAAGGCGGCGTACTGGTGCCGCAAGTACTTCTACGCCCTCAGCGTGATGGTGGTAAGTACACTTCTGTTACGTTGTCAAAACGCGCCCCAAATCTGTAGAAAAAAAAAAAAAAAACGTATTGCCGATACGGTTTAAGTATGCCGTTTCATGACTGCGGGCTGTGGGGTCTCACGACTGCGCAAGCGTGTGCTCTACGTAGCATGTGAGCCGTGAGACGCTTCTCCCGAAAATAATACTTTTCTGTTAAAACGTGCAAGCTTCCGTAAAAAAAGAAGAAAAAAAACACATTATTTTTGTTTCAAGGTAGTTAGTTGTACCTTGCATCCAGGAAGGTGTGTTGACATGCATGTGTCAGACAAAATAACTTAAAAGGTTCTGAAATTGCGACTGCTTTGTGAACCATAAGTACAATCTACTACTTGTGGATTCAGGTAACTACATGTCAATATCTCTCTCACTTTCAGGTGTGTGACGCCGACTGCCGGATAATGTGCATCGACCCACGGTATCCCGGGTCGGTGCACGACTCCTTCGTGTGGCAATTTTCCTGGCTCCGAAACCAACTCGAGCAAGGGCAGCTGCCACGCGACGGCCGGTTCCTGCTTGGTGAGCATACTAAATTCATTCCTTACGCACACGGTAGCTCCCACTGCTTGAAAGCCACAGTACCACACATACTGTGCTTGTTGTGAGGCACACAGACACAGTTGCTGGAACTCCTTGAAGTGAGACAACACCCAAAGTTTGGCCATTAATCTCTCTTTATGTGCACATAACTCTTACACTCTGTAGGCTACGAAAGCCACACTACACCAATCTCACAACAGTGATAGACTGCGCAAGGCATGCAACCGCAGTGCGAGTCGCTCCGGTTCGGCCCACTCACTGTTACTGTCTGCCTGTACCCTCTTGCTGGTTGGTTTTTGCATGAAGTTGGAGCTCTTTCGCTGATCCCTGGGGGCTCGCCTGGTCGCTTTGACGGTCGTCAGTTTGTACGGAATGGGATCAATTCCTCCTTGGCCACTTGGGGCTCGCCAAATCTGTCCTCGGGTCATCTTTGTCCCACACACTGGATTCTTTTCCCTGACCCTTCTTCTTCGGTCTGCCTATATAGCTCCTCCTATCAGACCCTCCGCGTCCCAACAGGACCTGACTCCTTTCCAATCTAACCACCCCGTCTCTTTTCCTCATCTCCAACTCCACCGAGGATTAGGAAAGAGGTTCGTCGAACTGGCGCCTTATCCACTTGCTTGCCAAAGACAAGGCCAACGTGTTCTGCTCTGCCCGTGCCTAAGGTCACGGCCACACTCCCAAAAGCAACAGAGCTTTTATCTGTCGGATGCAAGGGCCTAATAATGCACTTGCATACAACACAGCACCCCTAAGGAATCGTGCACACATCCCATACAACCCACCAGGAAAACACATAGTTACATGAAATAACAGGGAGTTTGCAGGCAAGCTGGTGCTAATTAATCATAATGTAAACTGATACTGTAGTGCAGAAATATTAACACACTTTTAAGTCACACTTAAGTTACATTATAATTGGCATAGTTGCACACAGCCGTTTTTGCTATTTTCTTGCCTTTCATTTTAAAAAGTAAAGAATGTAATATGTTCCATCCTCTGCATGTGCAGGTGACAGCGGCTACCCCTTGGAACCTTGGCTCATCACCCCTGTCCCCGGGAACCACGCGACCTCCACCGCTTGCGGCCGGTTTAATAAGGCGCATTCCTCGATCAGGTCTGTTGTGAAGCGCTGCATCGGGCTGTTGAAAAACAGATTCCGGTGTCTGCAAAGGCACCGGGCTCTGTATTACCACCCTTCAACAGCCACCGCCATTATTTCGGCATGTGCAGTGCTCCACTACATCTGCCTTGCATCGAGCGAGCCAGAACCGGAGTCAGACTCCGACCCTGAAGAGTCAGAATTGGAGTCTAAGCCGAGCTCGGACGGTTCTGAGCGGAGCTCGGAGAGGTCAGCGTCGGCTCCCGAGAGGCTGGCTCCTGCCGGCCTTCCGGTCGGCCTCTCGGACAGGGGGAAGGCTCTGAGGCAGCGCCTTGTCGCCCGGTTCGGAACCCGCCGCAGACGTGCCCGTGCGGAGCGCCACACGCAAGGAGTCCGCCGCCACGACGGTAGTCCCGACCACCAGGGACACCGTCGGGAAGCCCCTCAGCGCCCTCGCCGCGGTGGTGCCCAGCATGGACGCCGCCAGCGACGGGGAAACTCTCCCCACCCCGACTGAGGTCCTGACCACCAAGGACCCCGTCACATCCTTGCCCTCAGTGAAGCCCTCCTCGTGGAAGCCGTAAAGTGCACACTTCGCTTCCTGCTCCACAGTCATAGCCGTCCACAAGCTTCATACTCTCTTCAGCTCCTACATCCTGTGAAGTTCGTCGCACAGCCAGCGTGCTGCCTCCGGATACGTGTCGAGTGCATCGCGGTGATATCGATACAGCCTTTTTTTATTTTTATGAGCAGAAGGCACGAGACGCAGTCGACAGTGACAGAAAAGGTTCGCAGGTTTAGTTGCCAGACAAACAGGTCATCTGGATTGCCCCTGCAAAGAACTGAGAATTAATTTAGATTACCTCTAGAAAGAAAAGCTTGCTTTAGCAGACGTTGCTTTCTTAGTTGCTGATTGAACCAGGGATATTGTTGTCGTGGACATTGTTTCATATTACAAATGCTTCAAAGCGTCCTGCCTTCTGCTCCATTTCATTATCTCTTTTATGGCACTTCATCAAAGTTAGGTGATTGTGTTATCTTAAGACAGTGCACAGGTAGTTTGTTTTGAAAATTGCTTTATTTCTTAAAGAAAAAAGTGAAAGCCGCTTACAACTCCATGTAACGCCGAATTAGAGCGCAGCTCTTGAGGAGGAGGAAGGAAGGGTACTGGGGGGGGTTCAACTAACCAGGGGGGGTCACGTGACCCCCCCAATGCCGAAGATGTCATCACTGACGTCACTGATGACGTCATCAGTGACGATGACGATGCGGATACCGATGACGTCATTAGTGACGTCACTGATGACTTCGCCAGTGATGATGACGATGCGAATGTCGGTGACGTCATCAGTGACGTCACTGATGACTTCGCCAGTGATGATGACGATGCGAATGTCGGTGACGTCATCAGTGACGTCACTGATGACGTTATCAGTGACGTCACTGATGTCGTCACCGGCATCCGCATCGTCATCGTCATCATCACTGATGACGTCATCATCTATGATGACGATGACGATGTCGGTAACGTCATCAGTGATGATGACGATGACGATGCGGATGCCAGTGACGTCATCAGTGATGATGACGATGTGGATGCCGGTGACGTCATCAGTGACGATGACGTCATCGGGGGTCACCCGACATCGGCGGGGGTCACGTGACCTCGGGGGTCACGTGACCCCCCTCGAGGTCACGTTACCTCAGGGGAGTCACGTGACTTCGGGGGTCACGTGACCTCGGGGGGGGGGGGGTCGCGCGGTGCATTATGGGACATTTCCCATAATGCACCGCGCGGTTACGCCGACGGCGACGGCGACGGCGACGCCGACGCCGCTCAAGCCGGAAACGGGCCCCTAAGAGCTGCGCTCTAAAACCTGTGACTTCATGAATAAAAGTGTGAGAACATGGAATGTAATATTTCATTCATGGAAGTAAAACTGAGCATTGACTGGAACCTTGTAAACAATTGGGCAATCTGAAGTATATAACACAGATATCTTGTTGAACACTCTGGTTTTATTTGAGCACAATAGTTAAATCTCGAAAGGAAAAACAATATATATATATTCTCTGACTAGCATACCACCATATAAATACTGGACCACTCTGAAAGAATTATCACAGATGTTGCTCCAAACATTCTTATTTGAGCTTAGCAATAGCAAGTTCTCGAAAAATACAAAAATTATTTCTGACTAGAGATGCACCATACAAACACTGGGTCATTCTGAAAAAATATATCACATGTTTTAAGGACACTTTGAAGGAGATAGTCTCTAGATTGCTTATTGTCAGACATATGGCAATGCTACATATAAAAAGCATAAAGACCAAGTTCAATGCTTAGGTAAGACAAAATGAATGTAGCTGCTATTGCAACCCATGACTAGACTGCAGGCCTTTTAAGTTCTCAATGAAAAATTTCTCGACACCGGACAGGAATGGAAGAACACTTCCTATAGTTAGCGACGGGTTAAGAATTAAACGGAGGCTCCTCCCACCTCTTCCCACTTCAGCAGAGCAAAGGCTGGAGAGGAGCTTGCTTCCTCTCTACTGTTCGCTCTGCTAAAGTGCAAAGAAGTGGGAGGAGCTTCCACTTCACTGTTAACCTGTTGCCGAGTATAGCTGCCGCTGTTCGTCAAACACGAGACATGGCTTGCTTGGGCATAAATTCGTTGTTGCCCAGCCAATATTTTCTACTTCCTTCACGGATCATAGCCAAGGAAAAAGGACTAACCGAGCTCTTGGCAATTGCTGTAATCTGACTATTGCGCCAATCTCAGGCTGCAAAATGAAATGGCCGGCTTGGCCATGTGGATTAAATAAAATAAATAAATAAATAAATAAATCTAATGTTCACTTTCAGGGGGGGGGGGGGGGCGGGGGTTGTGACTGTGGCCAGGGCTGCGGCCAGGGCTGCGGCCAGGGCTTCGGCCAGGGCTGCGGCCGGAGCAGCGGCCGGAGCAGCGGGGTGAGCCGGGGCTGCGGGGGGGGGGGGGGGGCGGGGGGGGGCCGGGGCTGCGGGAGGGGCCGAGGCTGCGGGAGGGGCCGGGGCTGCGGGGGGGGGGGGGGGGGGCGGGGCTGCAGGGGGGGGCCGGGGCTGCGGGCTGCTCCAGAGCCCTGGTGGCCAGCAGGAGGAGCAGTTGGAGCAGGGTGCTGTGGGTGTTTTCTTGTCCCGAGGCCGTCCTGTCGAGGTTTGCAGTGATCCGTTCGAGGACCTCCAGGAGCTGCAATGGCAAAGGAGTTTCATTAACATTGGGCAGCATATTTCCATACACCCACAGTCTGCCAAGACCTTGCTCATGCCACAACTCTGTCATTCTGCACCATTGCGGACATGCACTGCTCTCTGTGGCCTCGTGGCAGCACGTTGGTCTTAACCTTGTTAGTTGTAAGTGCGTGTAAGGCTAAGTTTGAGCCTGTACCCGGCCTCGGAACTCCCTCTCCTCTGCAGCCTGGTCCACGTTCTGCTGCAGCAGCAGGGCTTGTTGCTCCACGGCCTGGTTGGCAGCCGCGTCGTGCCGCTCCTGCCTCGACTGCCGGGGGGGGGGGGGGGGGGCACGAGGCACGGTGGGCTGCACCCACGGCCCCCGGCTTGTCGTTGTGTCTGCCAAGAAACCGAGTATGGGTGATGATGGTGCTCATACCAGCACCACTGATGATAGGTCCCAGATGCCCTAGCAAGAGAGCTTACCTCGTGAGGTGGTGGGCACCGGCTCGGCTGCCATCTGGCGCCTGCTGCTGCTTGGCCTCTCCTGGAAGGGGAATTTATAACAACTCGTGAGAACACACAGCCTTGTCTGTGCTTCCCATGTGTTGACCAAACATTTTGACGAGCATGCATTCTACTCGGAGGACAACATTTAGAGAATGCCACCTCAGAGGCACTCTCACTTTCTTGTTTTGACAACGTTTCCATTGAGTACCGGGATATATGTCTAGTACTAGTCTCAAAAATTACAAGCAAGACACCATAGGGATTTATTGCAACAGCCAGGGGCGAGGTGGCAAAAATGACGCATGTCCCTGTTTGGGTGTCAAACATTAGATTTCGCCACTACATGGAGAGATGCAATGTCTTCCGCTAGAGCTCCTAATATTTGCAAAAGGTCAACGTGTTTCTTAAATGCACCCTCATTGAAATTCCGCGGTGCAGCGCATTGGTGACCGCTGCCCTGCACTCTTTGTTAACATTATGGTAATTGTTGAAGTACGTACCTGCTGGTCGCCCAGGTTCACCGGGGACCCGCACCCCAGGGGCCCCGAGTGCCGAATCTGTGCCCACTAGCGTCAGGATCCTGGCCAGGGACTGCGCTAGTGGGCGCACGGTGGAGCTCCCGCCCCCGGTCCTTCTGTTGATAACGAAAACGACTGAATAAATTTCATTGCACTATCAGCAGACTACAAAGATTACCTTGCGGTCCCGTTGAGCTGTGCAGCTCGCTTCCGCGCCTTCATCACGCGCCGGGACCAATGCTCCTTCCATTGCTTGTAGCTCTTGGTTGGAGGCCCCAGCGCGTTCAGGCGCAGAGCGAGCTGCTCCCAAAGCCGCCGCTTGTCGTCCCGCGTCAGGGCGGCGGAGAGGTCAGTGGCATTGCGCGCGAGCGACGGGTGCTCACACATGAAGGAGAGTTGCTCCTCCTTCTGAGCAGCCGTCACTCGCGCGCTCCTCGTTGGTCCCGCCGACCCCTCCGCTGCACCCGGCACCCCCGGCTCCTCGTGGTCCGACCGGTCCGACATTTTGGTTTGAAGAAGGCGCGTGGCGCACATCCCGCATATTATTGGGACAAATTTCTCTCCCATTAATTCTTAAATGTATTGCAAAAGGATATAAAAAAGCGGTTTGTTTTAACAACGCCCAAAAGGTTTCGATTTTTTTTCGATACTTTTACCTGTACTAGAACAGATGCGACGGCCAGCGACGCACAGGATTGGTTGCCGTTCCTTCGCTAAACGCAGGAACTGCTCCCCGCGTCGTAGTGAATCCTACCCCGTATCCCGCGCGTAGGGACGCCTCAGGGAATGCGTAGCTACTTCCGCTCGTCGGTGGTTGGCTCCGGACGTCGCTCAAACGGGTGACAGGTGTCAAGTTTGCGATGACGTAGCGGCGTCAAAGTGGGCAGAGCCGCCACGTGAGTGTTGCTAGGCTACGTTCCTCCTTTCCATTACGTCACTTCCATGTACCTTTTCTCAAATGTCCAACCTAGCGATCCAGCGCACCAATCACCTGAGCCAAGTGACGTTATGTGACACCCAGCAGTTTCATTGATTTGATCGCTGGGTGTCGCATGACGTCACTTGACGTTATGTGACATTATGGTATTCAAACCGTGGCTTCTCGAACGCTTGATGCAATAAATAATTCAGGTTGTGTGGATATTTATACAGCGTTTATACAGCGTTTCAGCCATTTCGAAGTTGCGACGAGTCACTCGCTTTAGATGAGCAATTTAGCCAGTGCAGTACAACCACTAGCCTAGGGTCTTGAACATGCACCACACAATAGTGATGCACGACCGCACGCCGGAACGATGCCCATCCAGATAGAAACGGGCAGAGGTGGGGATAGACCCTTTCCGAAATGCAGTGCCATCTGGTGGTTCGCATAGCAGTTTAGATTTTGCCATACCAATGGCGAAAATGAACTTGTATCGGCACCGGCACTTTCGCAAGTCAACGGCTAGCGAGGAATTGTTCAGTGCGAGTTCTTTTTCAATCACTTTGAGTTCGATGGTGACCAAAAACCTGCATTCAGAACAAAGCTCAAAGTTCTAACCCACTCAGATGCCTCGAGAAAATTACATACACCAAAATGCTTTAAAGACGATTATGTGCCGCCCACAGATTGACTAAATCTGATTTATTACAAATAAATGCTTACGTAGCTCTTGTGTTCCATTCCTCCGTCGCGTCGTTCAAGCCCCCCGAATGTACAGGGTGTCACAAAAGAAAATTTACACGGTCTTTTTTACCGCAAAAATAAACTAGACATCGCCAAACGCTCATTCTCCGCCAAAAGGTAGAGCTAGAGGTCACAACCAGATGCCAAAGTTTCAGCCCGATACGATAAGTTAATCAAAAGTTATAAGTGATTTTCTGAAAATTTCAATGGGAAAATGGAGCCCATTTTTGCCCGTTTTCGGTTTCTGGTGCCATAGAGCCCGATGTGTTTGAAATCGCCGTCGGCCGCCATTTTCCCATTGAAATTTTCAGAAAATCACTAATAACTTTTGATTAAGTTATCCGATCAGGCTGAAACTTTGGCATCTGGTTGTGACCTCTAGCTCTACCTTTGGGCGGAGAATGAGCGTTCGGCGATGCCTAGTTTATTTTAGCGGTAAAAAAGACCGTGTAAATTTTCTTTTGTGACACCCTGTTCAGACCTCGGATCATCCGCTTAGGAGCATCTTCAACGTCTTCCTTTATCAGTCGCTAGAAGGCTGCCATTGGTATGGCACAGATGCCGTTTCACAGATGATGATAGTGATCAAAGTGGTCAGACTGAGTTTCGGAAACGGTCTATTGAGCCCAGCATTACTGGGTTCTGCAGCGTGAGCATTCGCTCACGTGCTCCGAGCTTGTGTGCGCTAGCCCACTCAGCCACCGATCCCCCCCCCCCCCCCCTCCCCCCTTGATGTCATTTATCGGCTGAGTAAGCAAATTAAGCTGGGCGAAGTGGCACAAGCGAGTTGGACGCAACGGTCTGCAGTCCCACCGTTTCGGACACTTTATTACAGCGAAGCTGTTAATGGCTAGGCTTTCGTGGATTTTTTGTACGCGTGACCAAAAGGTCTTCGCTCGCACCGCACCAACGGGCCACACGTGCCGGCGTCCGCAGTAGTAACTGTTCTAAAGCAAAAGCATAAAACAAATGGCATCTTGCACGCGCGTTGATCAACGTTTTATTTTGGTTATTTACTTCAAATCTCTTATACGGGGAAGCGTGCGCGTGCGGTGCGTAGTAACTGTTCCCTGCAATCTGTTTGAAGCTCGGGTAGTAGTAGTAGTAGTAGTAGTGCTTTATGAAGGAAAGGCAGAGATTTTAACCCGAACGTCAGTTCTAGTTTGCTACTCTGCACCGGGGATAGGGAGAGGGGGAAGGAAAGACATAGCAGTGGGGTAGGAATATGAGGTGAAAATTGTCAATGAAGATGATTATGATCTAGTGAATTATGTAAGCAGTCTCATATCAAGTTTTCAGTCATTTAGAGTCTGTCCGAAAGTCCTGTGTCTCTCAGAAATAGTATTAGAGCCTCGGTGGCCTTCATAAACTGTTCGGTTGTGTCCCAGCTGACAAGCACTTTGAAAGCGCTAAACGGACGCGAAGCTCGGGTAATTTGGCAATATCGTTGTGCGTGACAGTCAGTCAGTCAGTAAAACATTTACTATAGGGAGTATTCATTGGACGCCATATTTGTGGGTGCTGTTTACAGCGCATGCTCAGAACGAGCTCACATCAATAGGCTGCTAAGACCGGCACTCTTGATGGTGCGGAATGCACTTTCCAAAAGAGCTGTGAAAGCTGGCCGTCAGCACGTGCTCAGCATTCGCGCACACAGCTATGGCCGCCAGTAAATACTCTCTATTGAGCTGAAAAAGGAAAGGGGAAGGAAAGAGTGCAGCGGTGGCCGCACGTTTGGCTACTAGGCCGTGAGGGAGGTCAGATATGCGCTTGCAGTCGCTCCTCGAACACGAAGTCGAGAAGGGCCCGCAGCACACGTTTGCGTGCGTCCTCTGTTCCTGGAGGGTGCGTCCAGCCTTCAAGCTGGATGATATCGGGTGGTCGGTGGCAATATCGTATTGCTGCCAAGTCCGGGCAGCACCAGGCAAGGTGGGCGAGGGTGGCCCGGCCTCCGAGCTTGCGGTGCTGGCACAAGCCCGAGGACTTGTTTTGGCTCCATGTTGCAATTCGAGCTGGATCGATCGTTGTGTTCGTTCTGATGCGCAGGAGGAGGACTCCCGCTCGACGACCCAACTCCGACGGAAGAGGGTCCGGGTCCTCGGGCAGAAGTTTCTCGAATTGAATGCGACATTAGTTTCTGGTGAGTGTGCGGTGCTCGTCCGGGTCCAGTTCCGCGTGATCGTTAATGGCGGTGGACTGGCGATTGTAGGTACAAAGACAAAACGCCCGATCGCGCTGTGCCGCGCATTCGTGTTCTGGTTGATGAGAGTGACTAGACTCTTCGCCCGAGAGGAAGACTGCGGCACGGGCAATTCGATGAGCCTTTCATTTCCTGGAATTTCGGCGTGGCCAGGAACCCATTCGATCTTGACGTGAATTCTCTGATCGCGAAGTTGCGACGCGAGGGTCTTATTTCCTCGCACTACCTTGCAGTTGCTGGCTCTAGCCTTCCATTCTTTGATTGTTTTGTGTGAATCTGAAAAGATGCGGAGGTTCGCAGGGAGGGCGGAGGAGGAGGAGGACATAGCTTCCTGGGCTGATGCTAAAGCCAGGCGAATGGCGTGGAGTTCTCCTTGTTTGGTCGACGAGGAGGGGCGATGACGTAGTGGTATGAAGCATTGCTCATAGGGAAGAACGCTGCAATTGTCTTCCTTGGTTGTGGGCCTTCGAGACAGGCGCCGTCAGTGTATACGGCAGCGAAGAAGGCCAGGTCGCCGCTGCTGACTGTTTTTGTGTGCGCGACCTCGACGAGCGAGCTGTCGCGCATCGCCCTTTTGGGACAGTGGGTGAGTGGTGGTTATGTCAGCCAGATCTTCCCATGGAGGGAGTGTGGCTGGATAGCGCGGCAGTTTGGGGGTCGTCTTGACCAAAAGGAACAAAATGGTTCAGCCTGAAGGGGGTGAGTTGTAGACGCTTTTCGTGAACGCTCATTCTAATCTCGACGACATCCCGAAGGTCGTTGATTCCAGAAGTTGCTCTCAGAGCGCTGAGGGCGGTGAAGTGTGGCAGTTCGGTGATTACGCGCCGAGCACGGTTGTTGAGCGTTTATAATTTGGTCCAATGTGCCATAGAGAGCCAAAAATGCCGTGCTCCATAGCAAACTCGCGACACCACGAGTGCTTTGTACAGTCGTTTGGCAATGGTGTTGGAAGCTCCCCGTCCAGAACTGCAAATTCGGCGAAAGACATTCAGTGCCTTGTTAGAGGCTTCTGTTGTTTCTTCGAGTTAGCACTCGGCAGCAGCATCCTCTCGGATTTCTATGCCGACCACTAACACAGAAGGGGAGGAACTAATGCGTCGCCCGGCCAAGACGAGATGAAGTCGCTCCACTACTTGAGCATCATGATACATTCTTTTGACGCGACACAACCGTAACTGGTTTTCTCAGTGGAGGCACGCGCGACCCGAAAATGATGTGCCTCAAAGACGTCCAGTGCATGTTGTAGTACCTCCTCCTGTTCTTTTAAACCACAGATGTGATGAGCCCAGATCGTCACGTTGTAGGCATATAGGGGGAGGCCAATGTCGGGAATCTCGGCTAGGGCGTGCGGCAGGGCGGCCATCACGATATTAAAAAGTGTCGGGGATAGAACTGATTCTTGAGGCACTCCTAGCCGATTCGGTCTGGGTTGGGTTTGTTGTGCTTCTCGATCGGTGGCTAATGAGAACGTACGGTTGGCCAAAACGCTACGAATAACATTGAGTGCGCGGCCAGAGATGCCGATACTGGCCGCGGCTGTTATAGTGGAGGAGTACGGGACGGAGTCGAAAGTTTGAATGACAACTACGGCGACAAAGGTGCAGGCGTGATTTTGCCGTCGACCTTTGGTTTTGATGATATGGTGGGAAATGAGAGCCAAACTGTCCCGCGTACCTAGGCCGGTTCGAAAGCCGGTCTGTGCAGGGTGAAATGCGGTACTGTTTTTGAGGTACCAATGTAGTCTGGCGAGTACAATTCGCTCCATGGTCTTGCAGACGCAGCAGGTGAGTGAGATGGGGCGGAACATTTTAATGGTCGGGGATCCAGCCTGGGGAAATACACGGCAAACAAAAGAGGGAGAGTACCTAATGGAAAGAATGACGATGTTCTTTGCCACCACCCTACCTTGTTCCCCTTCGGGATGGGCACGCCGATCGAGCGCTTCCATGCTTGGGGTAGCCCTCCAGATACCTAGATTGCGTTAATCCAGTCAAGGAGCTGTAAGCGGGTCTCGTCAGGGAGGTTCCGAAGCATAGCCCGGGCGCGGATCGCGTCTTGCTTTCGTGGAATGCCCAATTTAAATCTCAAGGGAAAAATAACCGGTCCATACCGTGGTTGGGCACAACGAGTTCGTGAGAGTAGACGGGGTTTTTTAATACGTGCAGAGTAGACGGCTGTGGGAAGAACTCGTCTCCGGCCAGATTAGCAAGTTCAGGTCCCGTCAGGCCCAGCTGGAGGGCAAGAGTTTTGGTTGCCGTCTTGCTCCTCTTTTTGCCCATGAGAGCTCAACTTGTGGCCCAAAGGTGCTGAATTCACGTTTTCTCGAAGAGCGACGAGCTGCAATTGAGCCATCTGGTCTTTTTAATGTGTTTCGTGTATTCCTTGGCTACGACGGTGGCCCGGGTGATGGCTTGTCGAGCTGCAGGGGTTTTTCGGCCTCTGTGATAATGTTGAAGTAGTTGAAGGCGTTTTGCCCAGAGGCAAGCGAGGTGAAGATCGGGTATGGGAGCGTCCTCGCCCATGTAGACGGAAATGGTAGCAGTTTGTAATGCGTTCTGAATTGAGGATATCAAGTCGTTTTCTTCAGAGTTTGGGCTGTTGACTAACTCTCGGCGAAATCGATCCCAGTGAGTAATGTGAACTTCGCGTTCGGCAGTAACCATGTGACATGGCTTTAGAGCGGGGGAAAATTGTATTTCGATTAGAAAGTGATCGCTGCCCCGGGTATCGGGCAAACATTTCCAAACGTGATCATGGTAGAAGACTTTGGAGGTCCACGTAAGGTCGGGAGAAGTGTCCCCCTGGCCTCCGCAGGCTGCCATGCGAGTCTTGGTCCCAGCCACGTTCGTGAGATGGAGATGACACATCGTCATCCTTTCCATTAGCTACTCTGCCTCTTTTGTTTGTCGTGTATGTCCCCAGGTTGGATGTTGCAGGTTGGAATCGCCTCCATACAACTTCTGTTCTTGGTGGTAGTTTTGATGAATGTAAGAGATCCAATCGTGATCGATTGTCCGCTCTGCACCAGGACGAAGATATACCGAGACAAAGATCACGTTATTATTTTTAGCGGTAGTTGCACAAACTGCAACTATTTCTTGACTGTCGTTGCAGTGTTGGGAGAGTTGATGTTGCGGCCAGTCAGTGTGAACGTACACTAGCGCGTAGCCTGGTTTCAAGCAAAGAGTAGAACGAGCGCCGCCTTGATGTTTGCGTGTGCGTGTTGGCATGTGTGTGACGAAAAAATCTACGCTCGTACCGCCCTCTCTTTGTCGTCGTTCCAAGCGCTTACGTGTATAGTTTCCTTTCCTTCCGTTTTCCTGAGGTGGCCGTCGCGCGTGTCTACTTTCCTCCGGCTCCTCGGGACGGCTATAGTCGTCCACGTATATGAAAAAAAAAAAAAGAAAAAGAAACCACAGAAAGACAAGTTGCGGTTCTCCTTTTTCAATTTCACTTCTCATCTTTCTTCGTAATGGGGAGAGAGAGGGAGATAAAACTTTACTAGGCCCAAAGAATATGAGCGGAGGGCCTTACTCCAGGCCTCCTCTGGTGGCGTACTCCAGAGAGGACTGGATGTACGCAGTCGGGTAAACTTGATCTGAGAATGTGGTGGCCTAGTCAGCCACTCGGTGTTGAAGAAGGAAGACTGGGAGGTGGGGTTAGAGAGGGGTGGGGGGGGGGGTACGGTAGCTCGATAAGATGCGATGGATATTTGGGCGGTCACCGCAGCGGATGCAGAGCGGAGGATCCTCAAGGGTAGACCTCGTAGAAGTGGGATGCGGGCTGGGGTGGGGGGGGTGTTTCTTTATGCGTTGAGGATCATGATGCCTTGGTGGCGTATGAGGTGAGGGTGAAGAGAGAGGAAAAACTACGATTCTTACGATTATTGACGCAATATTGCCGCGCGCGCCGCTGGTCAAGTCGGCAGCGCGGCCGTGGCCTAACGGTTATCGTGCTTGCTTCCCACGCGAAGCGCCAGCGTTCGATTCCTGGGGACGACGCGTCTTTTATTTATTCTTGCAAGTTAGTTTTCTGGTACATTCGAGAACTCTCTTGCTTGTTCGAGGTACGAATGTTGAAGTCGCCGAACCTTCTAGGTTGATTGTTCGAGAAGCCAACACGTGTACATAAGGGGCTCCGCGTGGCGATACGTGGTCAGTCTCGCCCCAGCGTACGATCCTGCTGTTACACCTCCATCGACGCCCGCGACGCTCTACTATTATCTAACTTACTTCCATTTTGTTTTTGGGCACAAGTTTGCCCCATTAAACATTTAGTTTCTTCAGATATCATCACCTCATCGAGTGTCATTCGTGACATATTTGTGGAGGTGCGGGGTGTAGCTTTCTATGCCTGTGGAGCGTACACCTCCGAAGACATCCCGACCAAGTGAGGTGCTCAGCCCCGGGAGGCTACCCTTCGCGGAAGACACCGACGCCCGAGCAAGCCGCCGTACCATCCGGTACCCGGAATGGGGACCCCTGCCGCAGAAACAGAAGAAGAAGACCGCGAGGATGACCACTCCACCCGTCGTTGTCCTACCCATCGCTGCCCGTACGCCTGTGTCGATCCATGGCGAGCCTTATGGAGACGTCGAGGACTGGCTACAGCAGTACGAGCGAGTGGCCCAGCACAACCGATGGACGGAAGAACAGCGTCTAAAGAATTGTTACTTCGCGCTCGAAGGAATGGCCAGGCCAGGTTCGAGAATCGCGAAACTGCTTTGACCTCGTGCACCACCTGCAAGGATGCTCTGAGACGAACGTTCACCAGCCTATATTGACGGGAGAAGGCCGAGGACCTTCTACGATTGAGGACCCAGGGCGCAAGCGAGACGATCACCAGTTTTTTCGAAGATGTTCTGCGCCTGGTCGCTGGCGCCGACCCTCAAGCCACCGACGAAATGAAGCTTCGGATCCTGATGCGAGGCATAAAAGATGACATCTTCAGTGGCCTTTTCTGCAACTCCCCGGCCACCGTGGCAGATTTCATCAAAGAAGCCACAAACATCGAACGTGCCCTTCAAGCACGGGCCTCCCATTACCAGCGACTTCCCGGCGTCGATGCCCTCTCGAGTTCCAGCTGCAACGGAAAGAACCTCCGCGAGATCATCCGGGACGTCGTACGGGAGGAAATCAGGAAGCTTCTACCTCTGCCGCAAGCCCGGATTCGCTTTCAATCGCCGAGATTGTCCGGGCAGAAGTTCAACAGGCGCTACAGCCACAAGTTCTCGTCAGCGCCGCTTTTGAACCACCGACGCTGAGCTACGCCGCAGCTACCCGACGACCACAGCCTCCTGCTCACGCGTATACGGCGCCACCCGGACCTGAACCTCCAGAGCCGCAGTTTTTCCGACACCAGGAAGATCGGGCGGACGCCCACCCAGAACAAGCAGCGCCACGAAAAACCGACGTGTAAAGGACGGCCCATCGACGCCCGTTGTGTTATCACTGCGGTGAAGCCGGCCACATTTACCGTTAATGCCCCTACGGACAACTGGGGCTGCGCGGGTTCCACCCGAACGACCCGCGGCCAAGGTACGGCAAACGCCCTCGCGACATCGAGGAGTACCTCCGACGATTGCCATCCTCTACGCCGCCGCTCCGCCGTGAACCCGCTCACCGTCGCCCAGACGTCCAGCGTCTCCAGCGCCACGACCCCGCCGAGAGAGCCTGTCTCCACGCGTCGCCGGGAAAACTAAGTGCGGCAACGCCTAGAGGTGGCGTTACCAAAGACGACCGAAGTAAAGAGCCTCCAAGAGCGATAAAGCGCTCTCACTCTCCCGACGCTACGCATCACAACGACGCCCCTGCATCGGTGTCCAACAACCTAAACGTCATTATCGACGGCCATGACGCATCGGCATTCGTGGACACCGGAGCAGTCTACTCAGTCTTGAGTGGGAGGCTCTCTCGCCGCTTGCGAAAAGGAACAACGTCGTGGGAAGGCCCTCAAATACGAACCGCCGGTGAGCAACTCATCACACCAGTCGGGAGATGCACTGCTCGCGTCGAAATCTACGGTGAGACGTGCCCTGTCAAGTTCGTCATTCTGCAAAACTGTGCGAGGGACGTTATTCTCGGAATGAACTTTCTCTGCGAGTATGGCACCGTCATCGACCTCGGAACAAACCAGCTGACGTTACGAAAACCTGCTCCACCACCGGAGGGACCCAAAGCGACGTCATCCGCGGTCCGAGTCCTCGCAAACCGCGTAAACGTACCACCGCAGTCGAGTGTTTTCGTACCCGTCGGGATCGATGAATCTTCCTGCAGCGAAGTTCTTCTCGAGGGAAGTCTCCAATTGCTTTTGGGAAGAGGAATAGGCATCGCAAGAAGAATAGCTAAACTTCAAGATGGGCGGACTGTGGTCCTCGTGACAAAATTGCGAAATGAAACGCAACAGCTCACGAAAGGTGCAGCCGTGGGCCAAGTTGAGGAACTCCGAAACTCCGCCGGAATCGCTGCGAATACTGACGAATCCTCGCCACGTCAGTCAGACAGTACGTCGCCAGCGCAGCTCGACATTGACCCTTAGCTTCCAGGTCCTAAATAACGGCAGCTGATTGACCTCCTCGCCGAATACCGCGACTGCTTTGCGACGTCGTCGAAGTTGCGCCAAACCGCCGTTGCGAAGCACCGCATCGTTACTGAGGACGACGCGCGCCCTGTACATCGATCCCCGTACAGAGTCCCCGTTAAAAAAAGGGAGGTGATCCAGGAGCAAGTTCAAGAGGTGCTGAAAGACGACATAATCCAACCTTCAAGTAGTCCGTGGGCCTCTCCAGTCGTGCTGGTTAAGAAAAGGGCCGGAACGCTTAGGTTCTGCGTGGACTACCGGCAGCTGAACGGAACTACCATATTGGTTGACTTTTGTTGGGCAAAGCAGCAACCCGTGTCGCTGCTTTGCTCAACAAAAGTCAATCAACACGGTATTATGTAGGCTGTCATGTTTTGGCTAGTCAGAGTATGTATTTCTGCATTTGTGTTCCATGTGTGGTTTAACTTGAATATTTTTCAATTGTTTTCATGGCGCACGTTACTTATGTTTTACGCGGTTACCTAGTCTCCCAATGAAAAATGTATTTTCTAGTCTAGCTTTAAAATCAGTTTCGACACTCAAATCACAAAAAAGAAACTGGTAAATGCTTTCAACTGTACAATCATAGATGCAGCTGCTTCCACTCAATAATGAGAGCACATCCGTTATACCCAACGTTTCGTTCAACAAAACATCCGCTTGAGAGCGGACGGTGATTCGACTTGATAGGAGTTTAGGACAGACGCTTCCTGGCTATGCATGAGAATACCTGGTTGCAATGCTGATTGCCAAATATTAGCACGTCCACAATATAATAAGGTAAGATTTCCATGTCTGCGTCTTTCTGCTGCTGTAATTGAAATTATATACTTAAGTTGCTCACCCAACCTTGACTGTTTTTTTGTACTTACGTTAATATTTGCCACGCGATGTACGGCATACTATTAACTGAGCGACCCAGGGTCACAGTGCTGCACTTGCAGTAAATACAGCCAGCAGATATGTCCAAAATAAAGCTAATTAAGTCCGTAATTTCAGCACCTTAATACCAAACTCTGCTTTACCAACCCATAGGTCTCGAAATAAGACGACAGCAAAAAGAGACAAAACCTGTATCATAATTAACAGATGAGACCTTTGATACAGCAGGAGTGTCGAAAATGAGGTCACGCTGTTGTAAGCTTCAGCGTCCGGACGTACCGAATAAAGTGTGCAATAAATCACTTGCTTTCAAAATGTAAATCAAAACATTAACTTTTAGAGCACTTTTAGAGCACATAATTTCTAAACATATAAATAAATATTTAGAGGAAAATAACTTACTGTATGAACACCAGCACGGGTTTCGTCAGGGTCTTTCGACAGTCACGCAATTAATAGAGTGCACACATGAGTTTGCATCAGCAATAAACGAACGAAGTCAGCTTGACGTAATATTTATGGATTACTCTAAAGCATTTGGCCGGGTACCCCATGACAAATTAGTACAAAAATTAAACTTATTGGGATTAAATCGGGTTTTGATATCTTGGATATGTTCTTATTTAGAAGGAAGAATGCAGTATGTTAGCTTTAATAAAGTTTGCTCTCCTCCGTTAGCAGTTTACTCAGGAGTACCCCAGGGATCAGTGTTAGGGCCCCTTTTATTTTTAATTTATGTAAATGATATAGCAACAAATTTCCCTTCCTCGGTTCAAGTTAAATTGTTTGCAGACGACTGTATGGTCTTTTCAAAAGTGGCTAGAGTTCAGGACCAGGAAATTCTCAACCAGTCCCTGGAAGACATCTTCTTGAGGAGTAAGAAATGGGGTATGGTAATTAATTTTGATATAACTGTCCCTTGCTTTATTACAAATAAAAAGAATGTCATAGACTTCCGCTATTCTATAGGTGGCATTGAACTTAATAAAGTAGAAGAATTTAAGTATTTAGGAGTTATTTTAGCTAATACCCTGCGCTGGAATAGTCACGTGGATTACATATGCGCCAAGGCTTATCAGAAGTTAGGCTTCCTTAGAAGGCATCTTAGACATGCAAATAGAGATGTTCGATTAGCTGCGTATAAATGTTATGTACGTCCAATTTTGGAATACGCGGGGTGCATGTGGGACCCGTACAGGAAGCAGCAGGTTGCACAAATTGAAGGGATGCAGAATCTGGCACTTCAGTTTGTTTTTTCTGAGTATAGGCGCACCGAGTCAGTTACGGCAATGAGAAATGAAGTGCGGCTTGATTGTTTAGAGGAAAGAAGGAAAGCGTGTAGATTAAAGGAATTCTACGCGGTGGCTAATGGCTTGACAGAGATTAATCCTGAAGTGTACATTTTACCTTCAATATGACGCTCCAAAAGAACGAGCAATACTAAAGCAATTGCACCCTACCAATACAGAAATGATGTCTTTAAATACTCTTTCTTTTGTCGGACTATTATTGAATGGAACGCCCTGCCAGAGAAAGTTGTCAATTGTTGTAGTCCTGAATTATTTGAAGCACACCTGAATGAATTGTTTGATTAAGTTTTGCATGTGGAAATGTATAATTTGAGCATGCGTGGGTAGCTGCAACCTGCCTGCGCTCGCTTCACACGGTGAGTGTATGATTGAGTTACTTATTTTCTGTGTGTTTTTTTTTTACCCTCCTGTGTAGACCGACAGGTCCACAGTATTTCAAATAAATAAATAAATAAATTAAATCAAGATTTGTTACCTACGCGTGCACATGAAAGTACGTCAGTGTTACCCTCCCTATCGGGACGATTGAGTTGGATCATATATGGAGATTCAACGCGGTTGCGCTAAAATTGATCAAGATTGAAGAGTGCTGTGTGATGAACACGGGAGGCTAAAATGCCAACATGCGCACGTTACCCCATAAAGTAACTAAATACTGTTACTCGTTACTCGCTCAAAAAGTAATTAAATACTTTATTCGTTACCGATTCTCATAAAGAACATCTTACTTTACCTCAAAAGTAACGTGTTATTTTTGTCGCTACTTTGAGGACCGAATACGCTTTTTCAGTCTGACATCACTTCCGGTTAGCCACTAAATCGAAGCCAACATTGTCGTCTGCCATCAGTCCCTTGGCGGCATGGTGGAGGCATTCAGTGTCTTATTGCGGTAGCAATAGTGTCGTAGAGCCCTGGTGTTTGCCTCGCTCGCGTTTGTAGCTAAAACAAATTGGCGGCGAGCAGCCGATGAAACACAGGTTAAAATAAGCGTGACTTGTGCTTAAGATCCTCGTACGGCACCTGAATGCGCGCGTGGAGTGCCGTCGCTTGGAACTTGAACGCCCCGCTAGAGTGTAGTTGGACGGCAATAATATGTGTCGTCTGCTAATCATTTGCGGTGCCTGACAATCAAATCAGTACCGCTATCTATACGTGAAATCATTGTGGGATATTCTGCAAAACTTGTCAGTACTGTAGGCGGTCTTCCATCTTTTTGACTGACTGCACAAATAAAGACTGGAGCAGCCGCACAAGTAATTTCGTCTGCTTTACTTGTCCTAGTTAATCGCAAAGATGTTCCTCAGCTGACACGAAGTGCAGTCCACATACCCGTAGTTGGTACGAAGCCTTTCTGTCGAGATTGTGCCGGCGTATCCGTCGGAACCATTCATGACACCGGCGAACCGATTTCTCCAGCGTCTCCTGGTCCTAATTCCTAATAATGGCCAAAATTCAAGAAAAAAAATCGCGATACTGCTGGCCGTAGCATTTTTTTGTCGAGGACTTTTACGGCTGGAAGGACTATTTACGGCGCAACTGACCCTTTTAAACCTCAAGTGAGCAGACAAACTACAGCGCGAACATGGCCCCAAAGGAAACAGAACACTGGATAAGAGCGACGAATGCCTCCAACATCGCTTCCGGCGGGTTCCGGCGAGATTTCCGAACCGGTAGTAGCGTTGCATCACGGTCCCGTGCAAGCATCCTATACACAACTGCTTTTGTTTCGTGCTTTATTGTTTTCTTTTCAGTAGTCGTTGCACTTAAGCAGTAGCTGCCTCTCCAAGTTTTTATCAGTTATGTTTCCCCGCTTCTTTGAGAATACATCTCCGGCGACGCTGATGAGTCGATCTACTGATGCGCTCGAAGGAACGGCAGTGTAGTGCTTCACGAAGAGCTGGTGAATCTCGGATTCCCCTTTTTCTTTTCTTCATTCTGTTTCTAAAGTTCGAAGTTGACAATGGGTTCTTTGCCTTCCAGTGTTGGCAACCTCCGGGTTGACATTCAGTTTGTGCACGATTCTGGAAGGTTAAACCAACGAACCTGATTGTGTTCGCTGGGTGAAGGACGTTCCCAGCTGTAGAGTTCGGTTCACGTGTTTAGCGATAAACGTTGCTATACCGTCATACTGTTTAGTTGATTTTTGGATTGCCCATCTGTGTTTGTCGCAATCATCTACAACTGAGACACCGGACGCCTATTAAGGCTGACTAACGTCCGGCTGGATAAACATACACAGAACACAATTGCAATTCAGGTTAGAATTAAAATAAAGCTGGTTAAACGTTGTTGTACTCGTTACTCCTCAGAAGCAACGAAATACCGTTACTCGTTACTTGGCCTTAAAAGGAACTAAGTACGTGACTCATTCGTTTTCTAAAAAAAAAAAACTAAATAGGTTTTTGTTACCGAAACAAGTAACTACGTAGAAGTAACCCGTTACTAGTAACGCGTTACGCACATATCTACCAGAATTACACCTAAGAGCATTGGTGTGTGAACACACAAACACTGATTAGCTTCTGATAAATTATAAATGAAAACTTTGAATGGTTCTCACTTCTCACAAAGTAAAATGCCCTGTACCGCTTTGTTAAGAAGAAACCTACTCGCATACAGGCTTATTAGAAACAAAATGCTGACCTTAGGGGTTTCTTAATTATACATTAAGTAACCCATTGCATCACACCTACCGCTAAAGTAATCTTGTGTCTTCTCCCCACTGTGCAAAGCCGACATGATGTGGATGACGCTGGAGCTCATGGCGCTTGCGTCTACGCTGATGCTTGTCTTGATTTTGGTTCTGGTAAGAAATCGAGGCGCAGCTAAGAGATCCCGACTGCCGCCCAGACCCCGAGGTGTGCCTGTGCTGGGCCACTTGCCTCTCATGAGGACAGGTTCCCCCGGCGCCAGGTGCGCGGAATGGGCTAAGGAATGCGGACCTGTCTTCAGGTGAGCCATGAATAGGATTAAGAAGTTATAGTGTCTTTGCCTCTTTATTTGCGAAGATTCGAGTATAATTTCGTTTATAATTATATGGTAGCTTTTTAGCTGTAATCAAGGTTAGAATGCTTGGAGCCGAAAGGAATACTGTACGTATTTTTGTGCAAATGTTACGAGTACAAAGTATGTCCAGCACGAATAACGCTGCATTCAAAAACTGCCAGCGACCTTAATCTTCGAAGTCCTATTATGCATGAAATGCAGTATTTAGGACAAGAATATAGGCGAAGAACCTATAGTTTTCTAAATTTTGGGGAAACTGAATTGATGTTATACGTGACTAGGGAGGGTGAGGGAAACAGGATTGGGAGATGGCACTGTAGACGGTTGGGAGAGGGAGGGAGATGGAAGGGAGGAGACAGGAAAGGGGAAACCGAATTGGTGTGTCATATGAGCACCGAGCGGAAGGGGAAGTGAGGGGAGGGATGGTAGTAGGAGAATAAAGGTGAGACGGGGAGAGAGAGGGAAGGAGGAGGAAGGGAGAGGTTGGGAATTGGAGGTAGGCTGGAAAAGAGCGGAGAGAAAGAGGGTGAGCGAGGGGAAAAGAAGGTTGGTGTCACGGAAGTGGGGAAAACCTCCTATAAATGAAAACAATAGTCCACTCCGAGGCCAACAAAAATTACTTTAAAAAAAAATAGAATAGAAGTGCTAGGTTGGACCGACGGCAGGCGATAGGTCCACGCCCGGTGCAATGTCAGGTAAGGAGGCGACGACATGTAGATGGTCAAAAACAAAACACAAATTAAATAAGACTTAACACCAAGCAGTCGGTGGCGCGTGGCGACAAAGTAGGAACCACATAGAAATCACTTAGCGAACTATCCAAGAACCCTCGGGAGTACATGCACTAACATCCCGGTTAGGAACACTAAAAACCTTTCCCGAACAACCCTCGATAAGACAAACTTAAAATTGATCGAAAACGTTGGCCCTAGCCAATCGCAAAATAAAATAAAAGTCTTATCTGTAGTCCAGACGCTGCCGAAGCCTGTCTTGGAGTCCCTGGTCGATCAAAAGGAGTCGTCACGGAGTTCGGAATCTTCACGCTGCTTGCAGGGACGACCCGACTCATTACACGCACACGCACACGCACACGCACCGCAGTGCAAACACGCCCGAAGGCTAAAATAAAGCTCAGGCCCGCAGGCAAACTCGGGTCACAGCCCCTACGTACAGACAATAAAATCGCGACTCAAAAACAAGGCAATGACGAGCGGAGTCCGGGCCAGCTCCGGGCACTCCTAACCCCAAAGACGAACCACACCCTTTTTCCCGCCAGTCCACGTCTTTATATTGAGACTAGCAGCATTTTCAGGGCTCGTAATCTGGCCAATCAGCAATGAGCTTCTTAGCGCCCATCACCGCTCCTCGTTTTAGCAAAGCAACTAAAAATACAAAAGTACAGTACCGAGAAACTATTCGCGAGAGACTTTGCCCGTCTGCGCGGCGGTGAACGCAATTCGAGACGCCTGGTTGTGAGCACTGTCTTCGGTCGACATGCAAAATTAAAATAACAAATACAACAAACCAATGCTCTCGGTCGGCTCCGACTTTCGAAGAATGGAGGTCACCATCCGGCGCCCCCGTACCCTCTCTCACCTGGGGAGAGGGTTCTTCCGCCCGCTTTCATAAACACCCGCATGGGAAACGGCCACGGCCGAAAGTTGACACCATGCATCTTGCACTGCTGGTGTGCCCGAGAGTTCTTACACAAAGCTTACAAGAAAACCCCGCGATTCGTGACAGATGGGAAGGGCACAGTAGGATCAGAAGAGGGATGAGAAAGAACGAAAGGAAAGAGGGAGGATAGATATGCGGAGAGTGACTTGGGGGTGTCACTTGATGTGTTTTTTCCCACTAAATTTATCGGGGAAACTAAATTGTTTTATAGGCCACGTGATATGGATTTTCTTCGATACATTTAGTGGGAAAAATGGATTGGCGCTTAGGTCCCGTGAGGTTGATTTAGGGGCCAAATTTAGCGTAAACTGCACGGACCAACGAATGGACAGACACAATTTTGGGATTCGGTGGCTACGTTAAAAAGCATTCCATGCTTTGAAATGTGCAGTTATCCAAAGTATAGATCAAAGAATTTAAACTCTAGCTATCTCGCTGTTGACTGTGTCGCTGTTGTTTTGAATATTTACGTTACATAACAATAAGCTGCATGACTGCCTCTTGGATCGCATTCTGGACGAGGTTAGGTCGCCCCTTCTCGCTCATGATTATTCGAAGTGTAGCGAAACACATTGTTAGAAGAATTGCTTAAAAGCTTACACGCATTCATATAAGCCGTGAGGTGGTTGGCGGTTACATTCCGAACAATCAACCGTATCAATCGAGATTCGAGAGGGTTGACGTCTTTCAGTGACAAAATCAGGCACTACTTGGTTTGTGGAAAAGATACCTATCGTACGTGATCCCTATGCGGCTCTAGAGCACTGTGTAAGAAGAAAGAGAGAGGTGTTTGAACGAGGTCAGAAAGTAGATCGAAATTCTACTCGGCTTCGCGCATCTCCCAACTTGCATAAGGAAATCAGCAGCTACCACCAACGAACTTGGCGGTGTGCCCAACCAAGCCCAGCCCAGCTTCACCTTCGGTTCCGACCTGAGGAGGTAATGCACAAGCGTCAACGCTACCAACAACTGCAAGACTGCAGCCGACAACAAAGCCGCCCAACATCACCAACAAGGAGTCCTTGAGAACGATGGGAATTCTCAAACATACAGTCGGCGCCAAAAGCTTGCGGGGTGCGGGAGCATCAGCCGAAATGACTGGTCGCGCCTTCTGACGGCGCGCTGCCGCCCTCAAGATTTACGCTTCGAGAATGCGCTTCCTTTCGCGCTGGCAGTCATGTCTTTTCTACTCGCTTCCGCTGTGGTACCCGAGATAACCGCGACCGGCGCAAGGTGCCGCTTTCTCAGACATCATGCCGCGCGTCTGCCTCAGCTACCGTGATGGATGACGGAGCTCGCGCATGCTACAGATAACATTTCGCGGCACCTTGCGCCAGTCCCTGTTATCTCGTGGGCGTCGAACGGAAGCGAGCGGAAAAACATGACCGCGAACTCGAAAGGAAGAGTATGCGCAAAACGTGAGTCTTGAGAGCGGCCACACACTGTGAGGAGGCACAGCCAGTCTTTCTGGCTGTCTCTCCCATGCCCCGCAAACTTTTGCTGCCGACTGTACATTTGTATAGACCTTTTCACCCTCCGCCGCATGGGCGCTGCCATCTTGGAATCACGTGATGGGTCCGCCATTAGGTTGCTTCAACTTGTTGCTCCGCTCTCCCTTCCGCGCCTCTGCGGATGCGTTGAATTCGTGTTTTTCGTCGCGTTTCACCGCGTCTCTTGCAAGTTGCCTTACTCCGTAAAGTGTCTTCCGATGCTTATACGTACCATGCAATTGCATTACATCATTATGCGCGCAACTTCTGTACTTGATTTTGTAACACGTTTTGAATATTTTTTACCGTCGGCGTGCGGGATACGTGTGAAAAGGTTTTATAGGAACAGGAATCAGCGTTAGCACTTGCGCACATTGAATACATATATGACTTGAAGAGAGCCTCGAGGGTTTAAATACCAATAACTTATGAGAACTGAGGTTTGGTTACTAATAAGGGCCGAACATTTGCAATAGGAAACCCAATGTGTCTTGTATATATGAGTGCGCATTGGCGTCAAGGAAGGAGATAAAAACACTCAGCGTAATTAGCCACGTGTTTTTCCTCAAAACATGGTGTTTTGTAGTTACAACAGATCGAAAACAGTTTCTTTTGATTACACTAGGGAACTAGTGGACAAGACACGGGAACAAACATTTAGTTTGAATTATTTTTAATGCTAGGAATAATGGCACCTTAACATTAGGCAACTTGTTTGTTCGCAATATCACACCTATATCTGTTTCACGTTCTTAATCGCATGTGTGATATAAGCATTCGCTTTATCGGTTTATTTAGGAATTCCACGGAATTGTATATCGTGCTTGGTCCCATGTTCATAGTCTTTCAGTCGCTTGAGTCATTTTTTTAAATATAACCATGCAGTTTCAATTAATTTATTTCAACACAAATATTTGAACTTCCCGCGTAAGAAACTGTCACAGACAGCTTGATAGTGCCTATGATTCACAAAGTGCTACGCCGAAAAGAATCGTTTTGCATGAAAATCACCCGAGTGCAGCCGGTTGTCTTGTCGACGGCGAATAGGGATTTACTTTCAGCAGCTGGCGACGTCAAAACGTGCAAAGCGCATCGCTTCAAATCAGTGAACAGCTTTCTACACAGGTCCATTGAGTGGCGCCTGGCATTGGACTTAAGCCAAGCTTATCGGAGATAATTTCTTCTGCGCTCTTCAATTTCATTCGGCAAATTTTACGGAAGATGAATATCAGACATTATTTGAAGTCTGGCAATCACTTATCTACGATTCTCATACCTTGAGAACGTCGTAAGCAAATGTTCATATAACAAAGAGTTTATTTCATAAGGCCAATATTTTGAAATGCTGTAAATGAGTACTTTAGTTAAAGAAATTTTGCAGTCAGCCTAGGCTGGTCTATCAATATATGTCTCGAGCGCTTAATTTCTTTAAATAAAACAGGCCGAGACAATATTTATTTCTTTTATATTGTCTACGTGATTATATGAAACTTTTCTAGTCATTATAAAAGACGTTTCGAGTCTCGAAGTTAAAAAAAAAGGTTGGTGTACGGAAACCAAACATCGAACAGTAAACTTGTCAGTTCATCTGTTCTTGGTGATTCAGCAGATTGTTAATCATGTTGTCGACCAGCTTTTTCGCTAAGCCCTCATGCAATATAGTCTGTTGCAATATAAGATGATCAGTTCGATATCTGACTTGAGCGCGAGCTATCTACCTTCCGCACCGTTCGGTGCACGCACAGCCAAAGCACGGCGGCAGGCAACGAGCGCACGCTGCAGGCGGAGCTTGTCCTGCTCTTTTTCTTTTCTTAAAATTAGTGTCCCCGGGTACGGATGTGGACAATGGTGCTCCTCCCTGTGCATCAGCACAGTTGTTCCACCGCCGAACCTGGCCGAAATTAACGATGGACGGAATCAGACGCATACAGTGTTCGTAAAAAAAGATCGCAATTTAGGCTCGAAACCACTTCGTGGTTTGCCAAGTGGCTCAATACTATTGTTTCATTCGCTGTGTGCTACTGGAAAGAAATTCATATCGCAAAATTAATCGAAAGTGACATGAAACAGCATCACAATCGCGTGCACGTTGAAACCGAAACCGACCAAATTGAAGCAACCTCATGGCGGCGAGTGCGCCAGCGCCCTCTACCCGCCGGTCAAGCAACTACTGAAATGAAAAGGTCTATACTGTTAGTTCGGTGTTTTATTTTTCTTTTTGTTGAATATATTATTTTCTCAAATGTCAGCAGTGTTTCCCGATTTCTTCATTCAGTAATCTGGCCAAACCCATAACACCACACCACCAAAAGACAAGATTTTGTCACATTTTGTGTTTTGACACCTTATTATAAACTTTATTTAAATTTTATAAGCACGGCTCATTCAACTGCATATCTCAACCAGTTCCTCTTTAGAGAGCATAAAAAATATAGAAAAAAAAAGGCTTCAGTGACCGTGTGGGGAACATATCATTTGGAAGAATCAACATTTTGAAAACAGTGTTTCTCTTTTTAGGATCAAGGTGGGCGTCGTTGACGTGGTTGTGCTCAACGACTTTGAATCAATCAAAAACTTTCTTTGCAAGAAAGAAGGACTCTACCGGCCGGAAAACATGGTGTTTTCCAACGTCGGTGTAAATGGTAGGAGAAAACAATCGCAAGGGTCCTCCTTAATCGGGAATTGTGACATTCAGAAGACCTTGTTCACATTATCTTCTTACAAGGGGCGGCATGTATAGGATCTGGCCTGCGCTAGCGCTGGATAGGCTACGAACAACGAGTTCTATTTGTTACAAGATCGTTTGAATATATTTTGTCGTAACCTATACTCAAACATGCCACTCATGAGGCTAGTCATATTTGACTGCAAAGATTTCATGCATAACAATATCACCAGCTGATTTTATGTGCCTTATCATCGCAAGCAGAGGCCACTCAAAGCTGCCGCCAAGGGCTGGTCGTATGCGGTGAGAAACGGATGAAAAGTTGGAGATGAGGGCGGCGGCGAAGGATGGTCAGAGGGCTGAACTCTCAACAGGAGAAGAGTGGTAGACGAAAAGGCTAGCTGCCTGTGTTTCTACTAACTATTATAAAGCGTTCGAACACCGAACTTCGGCGTCCAGCCTGCACGAACGCCAGACTGCACGAAGAGGAGACGATACTCTTGTTCACTCTGATTAAAGTGAGGCAGTGAGCGCAGACAAATGTAGCTATAGCTTTTGCGTCTAAACACTAATCCTTCCAATTAGAGATCTGGGATCTGACGCCCCCGCACGCTCTGATCTCTTACTCTCTCTCTCAGTATCTATCTCTCCGTATAGTGACTGTCATTAAGTGAACGACGATAAGCCTGATAGCACGAGGCGGAAAACACCTAATCCGGAATCTATGTGCGGCGAGAAACTGAGGGAGAGGAGGAGGCTACAGGGACGCAAGAGCGCCGAGCTCTGGTTGCAATGATTAGTGGGTAGACATAATGCTATAGCTGCCTTTGTGTCCACTGTGCTCGTCGAGCGCGTTCGGCGTTTTGCTCGGTTTTCTGCAGGGAAGATAATCCTCGTAGCGCTTTCTCTCTCCTGTGCTGCGAGGGGAGCCAAGTCGCGGCAGGGTAAAAAGCGGAGAGGATATAGGAAAGGAGGAGGCTAGCAAAAGTGGAAAGCGTGAAGTGTACGTCGGCCTTTAAGAAGCGCAGGGCATGACAAGGCACGAGCATCTTGCGTTCCCTCTGTAGTCAATGAAATTGCGGTATTAGGCAGTATTGATGGCGAAGAACCAATCACGATGCAAGAAAGGCAAACATAATGAGCCACGTACTGCGTTTCTTGAGATGCCAACGTCAGTGACAGCCTAAGAAACGAAGAGGGTGCGCGATTCCCGAGCATTTTAAAATCACTCTACATCCGATGAGGTCTGGCGTTAGTCGATAGAAACGCCTAGGAACACGCCACGAAGCAAGTAGAGTGATAATATTAATCCGCCTCCTGGATTATTTAAAGTGGCTATAACCACAAACCATTAAACAAATTCCTTGCTTAAACTAGACCGGACATAAAAGGCTTTTCAGACGATGTAGCGTATCTCTTAACAAAATATTGCAAGAGGCGCATTCGGTGGCATTTGGCTAAAGGGTTTTATATGATCATCCGTTTTTTTTTTGTTGATAAATCAGAAATATCATTTGTCCCCTTGACATGCCATGTGAAGTAATATTCTCGGGATGAAGAGTGTGACATAAAACACAAAATTTTAGAAAGCAGTATAAAAAGCTCTAACGTAGGGTTGAAGAATACTAACCTGCGTTTCAATTGCCACCTGACGTTCCTCAGCGGACAGCCGTATAAGATGGTCATTAACACCGAGCAAAGCAATTTGAAGTTCTCGTTTCTATTTGCGCATTAATTCAGGAGTGGCCACTCTTAACGGACCGGCGTGGCTGGAAAACAGACGAATTTCCATGCGCATCCTGAGAGATTTGGGATTCGGAAAGAAAGGCATGGAGGGTCTTGTCAGGGTGAGTGTTCCTAGATTTTTGTTCCCTCCTGTTCATGTGGAAACAAATCAGATACCAGGAGTACGCACTACGAAGAAATTCCAGATACATCTGCTTCATCGCGAAACAAAAAGTGAGAGCGGCTGCGATCTACGGCACGTATCCAGCGAACGGTGAAGCCCAAATGATGGAGGGTTTCGTTTGAAAATTCAATTTAAGCTTACTCTTTGTCCTTACAAAAGGTACGTTTTTGAGTAAACCTGTTTTGTCATCTCCTTGCGTTCGCTGTATATGCTTCAAATCAAAAGAATAAAAACGCGGAAAACAAGCAGAGGATAACCACATGCATTAAATTGAAAGAATAAAACACAGAGGGACAAGCACAGGACAACCACGTTCTTTTATTTAGCAACGACGTTTATTTTGGGCAGGAACATTACACCCTGAGCGAGACCCCGACTAAGATAGGGTGATAAGGGGGAAGGCAAACTGGGAGGTGGAAAGGAAGAACCACGAGGCACGGGCAGAACTACCGCGATGATGTGTTTTTACGGAGAGTGGCGATATTTTTCAAGTTCAGGCCTGATGAATTCTAGTTCCCGTCTTGATAAGGTCACTGAGGCCGATGAAACGTTGTTTTCTGCGTTCTGAATGAGAAAGGATTCGATGATTTCACGTCCGTGGCGATTGCGGTGTCCCCCTTTTGTCTTGGTTCCTGCGAAGTCAGGCGCGCAAGCCGCCAAAACAAAAGGGGGACACCGCAATCGTCACGAACGTGAAATCATCGACTCTTTTCTCATTCAGAACGCAGAAAACAACGTTTCATCGGCCTCAGTAACCTTATCAAGACGGGAATTAGAATTCATTAGGCCTGAACTTAAAACAATATCGCCACTCCCCGTAAAAACACAGCATCACCTCTGCCCGTGCCTCGTGGTTCTCCCTTTCCACCTTCCAGTTTTCCTTCCCCCTTATCACCCTTTTCATCTCCCAGTTTTCTTTTTCCCTTATCACCCTTTCCACCACCCAGTCTGCCTTCCCCGTTATCACCCTATCTCAGTAGGGGTCTCGCTCAGCGTGCAATGTTCCTGCCCAAAATTAACGTCGTAGGTAAATGAAAGAACGTGGTTGTCCTGTGCTTGTCCTCCGTGTTTTATTCTTTCAATTTTATGTATTTATGTCAACCCGCTCGGCCTTCACCAGTCCAACCACATACTTTCATTTAGCCACAACGTTTATTTCGGGCAGGAAAATGTATATGCTCCAAATGCCGTAGTACTCAGCGTGCAACGTTTTCCGAAAAAAAAAAAAAAAAGTGGATAATCAGTAATCTTTAGAGTGCGATTAAAAAGCATAGGTTGAGCTTACGACACGCATTGTACTTGTAAACCACGCAATTGCCTTCAATGTTTTTTTTTTGTTTTTTTTTCAAAGCAGAACTTAAAATATATCCTCCCCCGCCCCCCCCCCAAAAAAAAAATAAAAATAAAAATATAGTTGTTTTTTATTATTGCAAGAGAAAATTTCACATCGCCGAACGCTGGAGCCCTAGCTGTCCGAACCAGATGCTTAGTTTCAGAACTAACCGTTACCATATTAACTAAGCGTTTTTTTTTTTAATGGGAAAATGGCGGCTGACGGAGCTCTCGTGTACATCGAGCTGAATGGCGGCAGTTGCCAAAAACGGGCAAAACGAGCTCCAATTTTCCCAGGGAAATTTAAAACAAAAATCGCTTCTAACTTTGGATTGAGATAGCGGTTAGCGCTGAAACTTTGACACCTTGTTTGGACCGCTAGTGCTACATTTGGGATAGAAATGAGCGTTCGGCAATGCGTAATTTATTTTAAAGCAAAAAAAAAAAAAAAAATGGCTGTTTTGTTTGTTGTTTGTGTGTGTGGGTGTGGCGTTGTATGTACAAAAATAAGCTTGCACTCTCGTGTTTCGAGCTTCAGATGAGCTAGCCTATTCATGCTTTGTTTCTGTGGACCGCTGGATGATTTTAAAGAAATACGAAGCTAAGAAATAGGCGAAGATTCTGACTCAGAGCCTGTGGATTAAGTACGTGAAAGCAAAGAGAAGATTTATACAAATAACAATAAAGGATCTGCCTTAAAGACTGGTTCAGCTGTCCACATTAAAAATAATGAACCCACTATAATCACAAAGAACTTTAAAAAAAAAACGCAGGGCGTGACCTTTTCTGTTTATATATTCTTACTTCATGCGTTCCTATCGGCAAACGCCACAATTTCATTGGGTGATGAGCAGCAAGATACTCGGCACTCCCCATCACCCTGCGTTTCTTGGACCGTCGGTGGTCGTGGATAACTAGCGCCCGTAACGCTGTCCATTTTGAGTTACTTAAACACGCCTTCTATTTGTTTCGGCGCACTTCACCCACAGGCTGCAAAATCAGCCGTGTCTTAGTTCATTTCTTACCTTCGTGTTTGGCAAGAATTTTCCAGCTCCCACGTGTTAATTTGAGCGTTTTTTTTTCTTTTGCGTTCTGGCGTTTGCGCAGGAGGAGACCCGGCAGTTAGTAGAAAAGCTCGTCAAGAACAATGGCTTGCCTATCGTTACCCTGAAGCAGTTCACTCCGAGTGCGTCCAATGTCATTTCGAGGGTGCTGTTCGGCGAACGCGACGCGTCCACGAGTCCCAGAGGAATGGCGATGGTCGAGAACTTGGACAAGTTCTCGAAGGCTCTGGGTGCTGGATCCTTGATCGAGGTGCTGCCCCAGTGGGCGAGGCATCTGGTCCTGCTACTTCCGTTCACGAGGAGCGTCGCTCTCCGGAGATTTGTTCAAAACTTAATTGAACTCGGGAGGTGAGGCTTCCGAGTACGGCTAAAACTAAAACTATTGGCGTGACTTTTTATTCTTTATTTTAGGGAGTGTTGGATGATGTCATTCGGGGCCTGAACATACCGTTTTCAAGATGTATAAAAAGCGCACAAAACTAAAAGAGGAAGAGAGGACCAACAAGGTGCTTTCTCGCAAGTGATAGTTTTATTCAAACTTCGTGTTAAATGAACAGATACCCCTCTGTTCGCCTACTTTACTTACCTTTATTTTTATTTTTTTATTTTATTTCAATATTTTCGAGGCTCGGAGGTATTACAAACAAGTCTAGTATAAAAACAATACATTAAAACATGGGTGGTGAAGGACTAACAAAATTGTTTGGTTATCGAAACTGTAAATCAATCGACGTATGGTAAGACACTAAATATGAGGGAAAGCAGTTTCATTCAGATATTTTGGGAATGAACGACCCAATTTGAGCATTGGTGCGACAGGGACGAATTCCTATTTTGAGTTGATGGTCTACGCGAGGGAAAATATACGCAGGAGGAAACAGAAGCTTTTCTTTTAAAGCGGGTTTAGGACAGTACATTTTGTGAAAAACACAAAAATAACAAAATATCTTGCGACGTAACGAAAGAAGAGGAAAATATAGATTAAATTTCATGAACGTTACACCGGCTGTACGATGATAGTTAAAAAAAATATAACGTGCACCACGATTTTGGACACCCTCAGGGTTATACAGGAGCGTGGTTTGTGGAGCGTGGTTTGACCGGAAATTCCAGATTGATGAAACGCGTATTACAATTTAGAACACACTAGGGTCTTAAATAATAGTAGTTTCAAAAACACGGGGGCTAATGTGAAATTTATTTCAAGTACGTGAGCATGGAGTTGGCGCTAGTGATTATATGATCACTATGAGTCTGCGATGACATGTTAAAGGTAATGTGGACACCAACTTATTTGTAAATAGTCACAAACCCAAAGGCGAAGGAATTCAGATAGTATGAACATGGTGATGTGTTACGTCGGGGATGCCCCATAGCTGTACATTTGTTAGAGTTACGAGTCATGCACTATACGAAACACCACTCCATAACTGTGTTTAACTCGGACTGAAGAAGAAGAGAATAGAATTCGTTAGTCACTTCGCGATAGATAACACAGTCGTCCGCAGAGAAACAGAGGATGAGAGGTTCTGAGGTAAGTCATTTATCTAAATCAGAAATAGCAATGGGCCTAAGACAGTCCCCTATGGGACACCTCAGGTTACAGGACTGAGGTGAGAATTAGCTGGATTAGTAATGACAAACTGAGACCGATCTGTTAGAAAACATTCAATCCAAGATAAGACCTTCGCATTGAAATTGAGGTTAAGTTTGCCAAGTTTGAGAAGTATAAGCTTATCAAAAACTTTATCGAATGCTTAGCAGAAATAAAACGAAGTTAATCACTCTGGGATTCTCATTCGAGAATGAAAAGTCAATCGTTATTAAAGGACAGTGGTTGAGTTTCGCAAGGAGATCTACAAAAGTCATGTTGAGAGGCTGAAAATAATTAATTTGAAAATGACTAAAGTTAACAAGGTGAGAGTAAACTATATGCTCCATAATTCTACAACGGCGATAAACATAGTCTTAAGGACTATGTTTATCGCCTGATTTTTGAGCGGAATCACGTTTCCTGTTTCTCAATCATCGCGAAGAGCACCAGGGGTTAGTGGTTGACCAGACATTTTAAAAAGAATGCTATACATTTCGGTATCCTCTAGAAACTAAGATCTAATGTCGTCGACACCACAACAAGATATTTTTAGATTTTCTATTAGTTTAACCATACCATCATTACTGAATACCAAACGGCCCATAGGCATAAACTTGCAGGGAGGGTACACTGGAAGACGAGAACCAAAATTAAGAAAATTACTAATTCACAAATGTGTCATTTACAACACTGGCACACTGAATATTCGGAATAAATTCACCGTCTTAGCTTGAAAGAAACATGGGGGACTTTTTTGCACCATTTATAATATTCGAAAATTGTTTCGTACTCTTTAATAACACAGAAGGTAGAGTATGACTGAAGAAGGTTAGTTTGGCTTCCGGGACACTTGTCTTATAAAATTCAGTGGCTCATCGGCATGGTTTCCAACGCTCACCGAGACCAGAAATATTAGCAGAGCGAAATATCCATTCATTTTTATTTTTACTTTATTGAGCCGTTTAAGGGTGGCATTATACTAGGGTGACTCGGGATTCGAAGTGATCGAGCTAGGCGGAATGAAATACGCAATCAGTGATTTGACTTTAAACATTCCAATTGTCACCAACAGAGCGCTGATGAAAGTTATCTAAAACACATTAAGGTAGGCAGCTAATTCATTGTTTATGACATCGAAGTTTGCCTTGCTATAATCAATAAAGTGTTTGACGGATTTACTGGAAGCGCACACCGATGTACGTAAAGCGCAGTGTCATTAGAGTTAAAATGAAAAACACTAGGAATGGTTGCGGGTGATTTTTGTTCTCTTAATCTCGACGATCCCTAGTGGTTCGGTTGGGTAACAGATAAATTGTTTTTGAACTTTAAATTGCTTAACTTGTGACATCTCTGTTAATACAGAGATTCACGCAGCAAATTTCTAAAGGCGTCGCAAATAATCCCAGTCTCATAATAATTGTTAAACAATAATGCAATGTGCAACCTAAACAAAATCGCCCAATAAAGCCTCGCCTGCCCTCTTTATCCCTTCTAATATACTTATAATTTAACAATGTTTTTTCCATAACTGTTTTTTCTTAGCCAATACGTCACGGATCACGAAGACGCAAAGGAGAGCCACCCCGCAAATGAGGATTTCGTTGGCGCTTACTTGAAGAGGTCGGAAGAACAGCAAAATCGCTCCGAATCCAATCTCAACAGTAAGATTAAGATCACATTTAATATTAAAAAAATAAAAGCGCTAACAAAGACAAGAACAAAAGGGAAGGCAAACAGGACGAGCGCTTTATCCTATTCGCCTTCCTTTTTGTCCTTGTCTTTGTTAGCGCTTTTAATTTTATAGGGAATGAACCAACTCGCCCGCTTTGCCACTTTAGTTCAGCACATTTAATTCTTGCTTTCCTTCGCCTTCCTTTTTGTCCTTGTCTTTGCTAGCGCTTTTAATTTTATAGGGAATGAACCAACTCGCCCGCTTTGCCACTTTAGTTCAGCACATTTAATTCTTGCTTTTGTATTACGACAGAGCACCAAGACGTGTTTATTCCCTTCATATGCCTCAGGGAGTCCCACGTTGTAGTTTTACATCTAGAGATGTAAAGTGCACCCGATGAAACACTTTCCACTATTACGATATAATAAGCTTGTCAGGTAACTTCTAATAACGACTACAGAAACCCCGTGACTTTTCGTTGATGACACACCGAGTTCTAATAACGACTACAGAAACCCCGTGACTTTTCCTTGATGACCACACCGAGTTCCCCGCAGAAAACTACCTGATCGGCAACGCGGTCAGCCTGTACATGGCGGTGTCCCACTCGGTGCCGTCCTTTGTGCACTGGCACATGCTCAACTGCGCACAGAGCAAGGACACGGTGCAGGCCGGGATCCATGAGGAGATCGACAGGGTCATAGGCCGAGACCGACCACCCGCGTGGGAAGACCGACTGGCCATGCCGTACACCATGGCTGTCCTCTGGGAGATGTACCGCTGCAAACCCAACTCTACCCTGCCGCGAAGGTGAGACTCGCGTACGCTCAGAGCTTTGTCACAGAAGGCGAAAATAGGGTATCGATATTCCCCTTCATCTTACTACGAACAGCAGAGCATGCGACCAATGATCGAAAGCAATCCGATGCCATGTGAGTGTCAAGCAACCTTTGAGAAGGGCGGAGCGACGCGGGGAGTGCGCAGACACTTGATATGTTCCCAGCTCTGTGGATCGGCTGGGATGGCTCGTAGCGTTCGCTGCAGTTCATTGTAAGGTGAAACAGAGCATGCGTGGCTGGCACGCGACGTCATCGCGCCATGCTGATGGTCTTTCCTATTTGTTCATGCCAAGAATTCGATGTTGCAGAATGTATGCTGCAAAACTGCAAAAGGTACGGCCTTTTCAACTCTGCCACCGCAATGTCAGCCGATGGAACGTCAGTGCGAGCCATATATAGAGAGGAAACCCCGGGCGAAACGTCTTTGTGACTTTCCTTTTACGACGCCAATGCGACGTTATGAAGTCACATATCGAAAGTCTGTGAAGCGCCTGCGTTTATTTCTAAGCCAAAGCCCCGCTTACTATTTAATACTTTTACATCAGTCACAGGTTAACGTAATGACTTTAACCAACGCGTGCTTACATAGAGGATGTTATGATTATATTCCAGCGTCGGGGAAGACATCCTTCTCAACGACTATATCATACCCAAGGGAACCGTAGTAATGCCCAACTTTTGGGCTGTGCTCATGAACGATTCTCTCTGGGAGAACCCCGGCAAGTTTGACCCGTCGAGGTTCCTCAGCGAGGACGGATCCAGACTCCTGGACAGGCCGGAACACCTGATCTCCTTCTCATTAGGTTGGTAACCCTTTAAATAGTATAGTAACTATGCGGTGTAGGCCTCAAACCACACTGACTCCACGCTTTAAAGCGATCGCTTTACGTGGGAACTTTCACGAGCATTTCTTGCTCGTGTTGAACTGACCGCATGACGCCACAATATCACGTGACGTCAGGGTGTCAAGTGTCATGAAATTTTCCTCTAGCTTTGGCGGGGAAATTGACATTACTTTCAAATAATCATGACGTCAGCTTCCCCACTAAATTTAAAGGGGTAATTTAAGTGATGTAACTTAGGTCACGTAACGTGGTCACGATACTTGACATCACATGTCGACGGGTAACGTGACATAAAAATTAGCAATACATTATCATGGTGTTACGCTACATGACGTCATAGTGTCATGTGGCGGTAGAGTCACGTGACCTCAGAGTATCACGTGATATGTGACGTCACAATTCCCCTGCTAAATTCCGATAGAAGGTGCTGCTCATTAGAAACCTATCAAGTTTTGTCTCACCTTTATCGCACTTAACGGGATGTCAAAGTCAGGCGACATTTTGCCCGTGATTTCCTTTAGGAAGACGCATGTGTCCTGGGGAACCACTGGCCACGATGGAGATCTTCATGTACCTGACGACGCTGCTGCAAAAGTTTGTAGTGCTTGCCGAGGAGGGACGCCCATTAAGCATTGACTTCAAAAATGCCACCATGGATGACTATGTGGAACAAAAGCTGCGCTTTGTTTTGCGATAACTGCCAATGGTGACCGATTAAGGCGGTTGAAATCGATGGAGACAATGGAAGCCTTCAGCGCAACAGTAAGAAGGGTAATTTAAGGTGCTTCAGTAAGAACCTTCGATATCGAGGTATGATGTATCAAATGTTCATTCAAAAAGGCTTGCGCAGAGCAACAATAAAATCTAACCAGTTCCTACACCAAAACACTTTATAACCAAAAGCTGTCCCTGGATTAGCAAGCTTATATAAAATCGCTCGCAAGAAGTAGAACTAGGTTCCATATTAAGTATTCCTTAACGCCATACTCCATACAGACCAATCTGTTTAAATATTCATTTTTTCTTGGCAGAATTGACGACTGAAAAGTTTCTGCATTGTTCTGTTATTTCATCTCCGGATATTGCTCTATCATTAGATAGTCTACGCTAAAACGGCGTGATGTTTCTTTTTTCGTTCTTTATTCCTCTTTTAGCTGTTGCAAGTGATGTGTAAATCTGTACCTGCAGTAACGTTTTGGGGACTTATATTTAAATGAGTAGAAAATGTGCACTGCATTGTTTGTTGCTGTGATTTGGTTGGACGACTTCATCTTGGTTTTCTTGATGCACTTCTGATTTGTTTAATTGTTGTTGTTTTTCAAGTATTATGTATTTGTTATTCTGCCATCCTGCTTAAATCACAATGGTTTTCAAAAAATATATGTTCATGTCTGTTACCTCTAGAAAAACAAATGAATCAATATGGAACAGCCCTAATATTGCCGCAAGAATTTTTAAATAAAACAAAAACAATTTTGAAGACACCCAAATGTTCATAAACTGGTTTTCGGACAATCACATATCTGTCAACACTATGCAAACAAATTTAGTGCTTTCCAAATCGCAAAAAAAACGAAAAAACCTAGCTGGTTCAAACTTGCATTCACCTGACGGCCGTCAATGTACCTATAAATATTTTAGCTTATGTAGCCGGCTAAAGCATTTTAGACGATTTTGTGTAGAAACCTCTGTCGTGGATCTTGCATGTAGATTACCTGGTAAAACGCCAACGTTTAATCTCAGCGTACCTATATAAACTACGAAGTGAAAGAGACATCTGAATGTAACTATTTATGTATCCTTAGGAGAGTAATTACGCTGAAATAAAATTTAAGCCAAGAAATCGAAACCACAAAGAGTGAGAAAAAAAAAGAGCCTGTTAAAAAATTACGAAGAACATTATTCACGGGTCAAGCCTACAATACAAGCCTAGAAAGTCTTGACTTGGTAAAGCAAATGCTACAACAATGAATATTTTATCATTGGAGAAACTACTGAGATCCGTAATCTTCACTAAATACTCTAGCAGCTTAATTCAAAATTCAAGCTACTAACCAAAAATAATATTCAACGTTTTTTAAAAAAAATGAACAATTACGGGAGAAGGCTGAAAAAAAATTACATAGCTTGTTATATCCACAAGTTACCCTTGGGTTTACTTAATCTAGAACCATTAGCACTTGTAACTAGGGAGCTTAGAAATAATGTGCCCTAGATGGTATATAACTTATACCAAGATGTTTGTTCCTTATAACACGTTTTTCCTCGTGGTTTGCAATTTTTTTTACTGCTCAGTTTAATTAACTTTTTTGTTAGTATATGCGTTATATATATATTTTTTTCATCCGGTTGTTCACGCTGTTTACACTTACAGCAATTATGATTTTCCGTTACATTTCTTTTTTTTCTTCTTTTCCCTGCGTTTCTCTTGAAGTTAATGCCGCATGCCAGGACCCACGCATAAGCGCACCAGTCCATGCACGGGTCAGTGCAGAGTGTAGTACCAGTTATTGACACAAAAATTGTTCTTTGTTCAGCTGCCAATCATGCATGGACGCTTAAAATAAAACTATACAGTGCCCCGTTAGTTCCCCAGACCAGATATGTCTATCGATTCCTTCTTATTTTTTGTCGGTTCCGGTAAACATCAGCTGACCCGACAGGACAACCACAGGGCCAAAAATCTCGATATTAATAAAAAAAAAAAATGTGTTCACCACTACCGATAGGCTGCTTTGTTCTGTAACTTATGCAAGATAAAATCTCCACGTTATTAACACCGTCGCCTTGACGAGAATTAGAAGGGTAACTTTCCCCGCTGCATTCAGCCCCGACGACGATCACACGCTACCAATCGGCTGCATTTACGAGCATTATTTGGCTATCGCCGTAGAGCCTGCAACACGAAGATAGGGGACAACGCAACCTCTCTAACATGGCTGAAAGTTTATCTTAACTGCAGAGTTAAGTTGTTCCCCTTTCTGCGTCCTTCGTCTCCGGGATTTTTCCGCAATATCCCATGTGTAAGAGTACGTAGAAATAATGCACCAACAAGAAAAAAAAAATGGTAGCGCGTGCACTTTTCCTTTTCTGCCTACCCCGACTTCCGCCAACACTCGCTTCACTTTATTTAATCTTACGAGCCAGATTATACACAACGTTTGTCTCGTCGATATGGACACATCTGTTTCCCCAAAGCTTGTTCAAAATGTCTGTCCAAAATGCAAGTAAATACCCAGTTCTTCCCTAAAAATTGTGATTATATAGCGAGGCAGGCATCCATAGTAACGGAGTCCATACTAAAGATGCATACCAGTGCAGTCCCCTTCCCCGCCTAAGTGAACAAACAACCGTACCATTTTCCAAACTGCCTTTTTTTTATTCTCCTTCACTGGGTGTCGAAGTACACGCAGACGCCCGCCGTGGGAAGGAGCCGCGCCGCTCTAGCGGTGTTGCAGAACATTCCTCGGCCGCACTCTTTGACGTTGGTCAGGCAGCTTTCGCCGGGACCCTGCGCCACGACCCGGCATGAAGCACAAGTGCGTGCAACTGTGGACTGATACCAACCACCCGCGATATTATACACTCTAAAGAAAAGCCCGTGCGTCCACTTCCCGGCACAACACTCGGAGAGCTAATCACCGCAACTTACGGAGGCAGCTCAGCGATTGACGATGCCGAAACGTGTGTTGAGACCAAAAAACGCAGTCTGAGTTGTGACATTAAGCAATTCAAGCGTGACGTTTTGCATTCCTTAATGTCACAACTCATACAACGTTTTTTGGTCTAAACATATGTTTCGGCATTGTCATTCGCTGAGCTTCCTCCGTAAGTTAAGGTGATTAGCTCTCCGAGTGTTGTGCGGGAAAATAGACGCATGGGCATTTTTTTAGAGAGTACAGGGTGCGGCCGTAAAAACTTTCACATTTGGCACGCCTAGCAAAAATCGAATTTCAAACATACATACCTGAAACTGGGCACACGAGCGTCGTTTATTCCAAAGTTTTTTGTCTATTTTTGTCAGACGTCAACTCGGGAGTAGCGAATTATTAGAAAGATAACAAAAATGGCAGACGTGTATTTCCTATGGCCTATACCCGCCGTTCACCGTCTGCTATCTGGTTCGCGTTGCCGCTCCCAGGTGGCGCCCTGAACGCAAAAACGCAGAAAACGCCGCACGAAAGGCTGTCGTCGGGCGAGATAATCGCGATAAAAAGTGATCTGAACGAAATATACGAATGATTGTTGAAATTGCCTGTTTCAAGTCAAGGTTTGACAGATCGTCATGCAAGCAAAAAGACACCATGATGTAGCGAGATCATTTATTTACAGCCTGGAATAGCAAGTGGTGCTGCTACCGTTGCAGACATTTCATTCTGATTTTTACAGGGCCCCTGTAACACATAAAGTAATTTTTTTTTCATGCAGCTTGAATATAATTAACACACGTTTCGCAAAACATATTTGTAAAAAAAAAATGAAATCATATTAATTGGAGAAATATTTACGGCGCTGGAGTCATTTCGGCAGGCCGATGATAAAATGGCTGGTATTTAGAGAGATAGTCATCTTTTTGCTTTTTTCCCATTCGTACCTCTATCAGCAGCCTCTACTTTGCTCTCCGCGCGCGGCAAGTAGCACGAGAGACAAAAGTAAGAGGGAAACTAGCAGTTTAAATTCCGTCAGGAAGTGGAAGTTGTGTGTTCATTCAATTGTTTATTCTTGAAAAATATATCTTCTGATACGCCTCTTCTGTCACGGCGATTTGAAACAATGTTGATGCTGCAGCGGCCCTTTAAACGACTAGGGTTCGGCCGATTCGATGTGCCCGCCGTTTACAGACACGCAAAGCCGAAGTCGAGCTTCGTATGCCAGGAAAGCCCTTTCGCGCATCTCATCGTCGATCTCGAGGAACGCGCCCTCAATTTTTTCTTTCAGCTCTTCGATGCTGGGGATCCTCTTCTTGTAGACAAGTCATTGTATAGATCCCCATACGAAAAAGTCGCACATATTTAAGTCGGGGGATCGTGGAGGCCAGTCCATAAAATCTGATCCCCGACCCCGACCCATCCACCGCCGAGGGAACCTGTTATTGAGCCATGCCCTCACACTCTTTGCGTTATGGGGAGCCGCCCCATCCTGCATGAATATACAGTTTTCTTTTGTCATGTGGTACCTTTCAAGCTCAGGGAGCATTTCCGTTTTCAGCATGTCCAAGTAGGCATCTGCGTTAACGGTGCCATCGAAAAAAAAGTGGCCCACTAGGCCTTCACTCTAAATCCCACTCCACACTGTCACCTTCGGTGAATGGAGATGCCGCTCGTCCACGGCATGAGGGTTATCGCGAGCCCATATCCTGCTTTTCTGGCGGTTCACACGTCCATCTAGGTGAAAGTTTGCTTCGTCACTAAATAAAAGAAATCGCAGGTGTCCTGGGTTGCTCTTAATTCGCAACAACTCCGCCTTGCAAAATTCTAAACGTCGGACGCTGTCGCCGTCGTGCAGGGCTTGGAAAACGTCCATCTTGTACGGGCGCAAATTATTTTTCCGCAGAATCCACCGTACGCTTTTTTACGAAAATCCAAACAACCTGGCTGCTCGTCTTCTTGATAATTGCGGGTCGCTCTCGAAGACAGCAAGCATATCGCTTCAATGAGCTCCTCATTTTCAGCAGGCTCTCACGTTCACTGACCGGATTCTTCTTTTTAAAGTATTCTCAACTAACAAAACGATCCGCCCAAGTCAAAATAGTCGGGCATGAAGGCGGGCGTTTATGAAATCTTGTGCGAAATTTTCGTTCTCCTGTAACCATCCAGTTCCGCTGCACGTACCATATGACTGCCTGGGCACACTCACTTGCCCAGTATTGCGGCATTGCAGGGCGGCTCGGAAAATATTTTGATAATAACTGCAGAAGATAGTGCAACAAAAACAATAAACAGGAACAATCAAGATTCCTCAGCAGCGGCACTCTTGATTCCAAAGCTGAGCAGTCACCGGGAACGGACCCGTCCACTGATAAGCAGACGACAAAGGAAAACACGTTCGTCTGCTTTAGAACATATTTTTATTAAACGAGGGCGTCCGCCAGTTTCTAAATTTCAAGTAAAAGGGCATAACCGTTCACATATTTCGGTAAAATCACTTTCTATTGCGATTATCTCGCCCGACAACAGCCTTTCATGCGGCGTTTTCCGTGTTTCTGCGTTCAGTGTGCCACCTGGGAGCGGCGTCGCGAACCAGATAGCAGACGGCGAACGGGCCGGTATAGGCCATAGGAAATGCACGTCTGTCATTTTTTTTATTTTTCTAATAATTCGCTACTCTCAAGTTGACGTCTGAAAAAAATAGGCAAAAAACTTTGAAATAAACGACGTTTGTGTGCCCAATTTCAGGTATGTACGTTTGAAATTTGATTTTTGCTAGGCGTGCCAAATGTGAAAGTTTTTACGGCCGCACCCTGTACATCCGTAGGAATATATTATGAAAGATTCCGCCCACAGCAAAAGCAGTGAAAATGAACCCTATTTCAAAATGAGCGCCCTCCAGCAACTCCTCTCGCTGGATAAGGAGGCCGAATGATGCATTTTTGACGTCACCCGAACGCGGGCCACTAATTGGACACGACTGCTGCGCCAGCGTTTGGCGCGTACCCGGGTCCTCACTGATTGGAGACGAGTCTCAGCCGAACGCCAACGCAGCCCTCTTGTCCAATCAGTGTCTTGCGTTTAGGTGACGCTGAAAATGCAGCACTATGGCCTTCTTGCCTAGGAGGGGCAGGCCCCCAGTAGGTGGTGCATCGATTGCCCGAGGCCGCCATACTTTGAGCGTGCGCTTCGAGCATGCCTCCACCACGAGCGCTGTGTTGGCTTTCGGCGCGTACTCGGGTCCGAACGTATGTTCGATACGAGTCTTGCGTCAGCGCTCGGCATGAACTCGGATCCAATCAGACATATCGGGCGGAAAGCAATGCCAAAATATGGCGGCTGTCAGTGTCGCTTGATAGACGTTTGGAAAGGGCCGATTCATCGAATATACATTTGAATGCTACCTTCCGAGCAACTCTGCAGGGTTGTATAGAACGAATGTTTTTCGGTGTCCCGTGCATGCATTCTGGGACGCCAGGAATAAGGGGGGGGGGGGGGGAGGGGTCTTATTAAAGACGCCTGAGGAGGTTTCTGATATCGCCTAAATATGGTCCTAATAATATAATATAATCAAGAATCGGCCTTATTGGGTGCCTAGGAACGAGCTTTCGTTCTTAGCACTAGCACACCCGAACACCCATTAAAATTTAGGACTGGAAATAAACACTTTTACAATGACGTAAAGTTGCACATCGGCAATACAATCAGTGAAGATATATGTGCCTGAAAAGACAGTGACACCTTCATATCCAGCAGAAATAAAAACAGCATCGATAATAGTAATAATGATAATGATAGATAGATTAAAAAGAATAATTACCATATATTTATTATTATAATTATTTATAATTATTGTAATTATCTGAAATAATAATAATAATTATTATTATTCAACTCAGGTGTGTTGCGGAAAAACAGTAAGTCGAGTAGCCCCTACCAGGAGGCCTGTGATGCCGCAGCTGCCGCAATACCTTCCCGCAGATCTGCGTCACGCCTGTTGTGTCCCTTTAGTCTGCTGTGACCTCTGACGACATGGAGTGCCACCAGCTCGCTGCCCTAAAAGAAATGTGTGCCGGTGTCCATCCATACGGGCAAACAATGACTGGAGGCCTCCGGTCTGGTTTAGCCGCAGCTGGCGAGCAAGAAGCTAAGCAGACCCAGGTAGGAGATAGGTAGCCAAGAGCCGGATTGATGAGATGCATCTCCATAAGGCCAGGGAGTTCCAACCAACACGTCTCATGAGGTCGTTGTGACGATTTGCTGTGGTCGTCAAGAGGAATGGGCTCCGAGCTCAGGAAAGACACGTCAATCCCCGAGATTCCATACAGAACTTCTCTCTCTTTTTTAAATTTTTATTCCTTTTTCTCGCGCTCGCAAGCGCGACACCGGAGCTCGCACGATCCGCACGAGTCGGCCTTTGCGGCTCGTCACATGCCGGGGTTTTAGAAACTGCCGACCCGACAGTGAGCTTTCATGAGACAAAAAAAATTAAACAAATACCGCGCTCTGAGATATGCACGCGAGTGAATCAATATGTACATACAAAATGCTAAATGAGAAGGCACGCTATAAACAAGTGCACACACTATAAATCCCCAAAAATTCAGTGATCGGGTAGAGGCTGTGAAAATTCAGCGATTGGTGTAAGATACGGCTTCAGTTTCTCCCCGTGCACTACATCGCAGCCATTACCGTCCGTGAGTTCCATCTCGTAGTTCACAGAAGACAGCCGGCTCACAATTCGGTGGGGCCAATGAACCGTCGTGTTGCCTTGAGCCCCACGGGTGCTGTCTTTAACAACACGAGCTGGCCCTTCTCGAAGGTGATGTCCTTGCGTCCCCTGTCGAAATGGCTCTTTTGTTTTTGTTGAGCGAGCTTGATGTGCTTGGCCCCCAGTTTCCGAGCTTGGTTCACTCTCTCGTGAACAACGATCGAATAGTCCGATGCATCACGTAGTTCGGCGAACTCCTGGCGGCCATAAACACATCACGGAGGAGCGCAGGGTCACGGTCGTAGACAAGGAAATAAGGTGACTGGCGAACGGTGTCCTGGAATCCGGTGTTATATCAGAAAACAACGTAGGGAAGGATGTCGGCCCTATTGTCGCCTCCGGCTGTTGTCAAATTGATCATCTGCTTGAGTGTCGTGTTCACCCGCTCGGAGAGGCCGTTCGCAGCAGGATGGTACGCTGTCGTAGGCGAGTGCTATACTCTGTTTCACCTTATGATGTACCGCAGGAAAGGCTACAAGCGCGAGCTGTTTGCTCTGGGGCACATCTCGGCGGCATAAGCTCTCGTGAAATAAAAGCAGCTGCCAACGCTATGAGCTCGCGCTTCTAGCCGTCTCTGCGGTACAACATAAGGTGAAACGGAGTATAGATGCCACGGTGCTGAAGGTACGCCGAAGTCGAGCGTGCCATCATCTGAGTGCCGCGATCAGTGATAATCACTGCTTGGCAACCGTGCTTTAAAATGATTCGACGCTCGATATATTTTTGTACCGTAACTGCTTCAATGTTCCGCACAGGCTTGGCCTCAACAAATTTCGTGAGGTAGTCGATGGCAACAATGATGCATTAGTAGCCTCGAGATATTTAAACGGGCCAACAATATCTAGCCCTACCGTGTGAAACGGGGAGTGGACTTCAATCGGTTGCAGCAGTCCAAGAGGCGCCGCGAATGACATGTTCATATTGCCGCGCGCCAAGTAGGCAGCACGGCCGTAGCCTAATGGTTATCGCGCTTGCCTCCCAAGCGAAGGGCCAGGGTTCGATTCCTGGCCGCGACTATGCATTTTTGTTAACACTGTAATGCGATGTTCTGGTGAAATCGAGAACCGTCTAGCTGATTCGAGGTCAGAATGTTCTACGCATCGAACCTTCTACGTCGAATGCTCCAGAAGCCAACGTGTGTACAAAAGCGGCTCCGCGGGCAAGCCGGAGCCAGTCTCGCCCCAGCGTTCGACTCTGCCGCCACGCCGACTTCGACACCCGCGACGCTCTATTATTATCTTTCGTACTCTTTTATTTTTGGCACAAGTTCGCCACATTAAACGTTTATTTCTTCCTGTTTATTTATTGTTTTTTTAGTCACCACCCGTGACATTTTGGTGGAGGTGCGGGGTACCGCATGTCCGTGCAGCGCAGCTTTTCGAGTTCCCACAGTACAAGTCAAAACCCAAGCTCCCGAGGACCCAACGAAGACCAGATCGAGACTCGATCAAGTCGCCGCACGCAAGGGCTACACCCGGAATACGGACTTTTACCACCCAGGACCAGGCAGCAGACGATGGCCAACCAGTCGCAAACTCCCGCCGCTCCTACCGTCGTCTACCTACCCGTCGCTCCTCGGACACCGGCTCCATTCCACGGCGAGCAGCACGAAGACGTCGAGTACTGGCTTCAACAGTACGAGCGGGTGGCCCAGCACAACCGATGGACGGACGACCAGCGCCTGCAGAACCTTTACTTTGCGCTCGAAGGAATGGTCAGGCACTGGTTCGAGAATCGGGAGACTTCGTTGATCTCGTGGACCGCCTGCAAGAATGAGTTGAGGCGAACTTTCACTAACCAGTATCGACGGGAGAGGGCTGAGGACCTTCTTCGAATGAGAACCCAGGGCGCAAACGAGACCATCACCAGTTTCGTCGAGGATGTCCTGCGCCTGGTCACTCGCGCCGACCCTCAAGCCACCGACGAAAAGAAGTTGCGGATCCTGATGCGAGGCGTACGAGATGACATCTTCGGAGGCCTCGACCGCAACCCGCCGACCACCGTCGAAACGTTTGTAACAGAGGCGACCAACATTGAACGGGCCCTGCAAGCACGAGCCGCTCACTTCCATCAAGCTCCTGCCGTCGCTGCACCCACGCCGTCAAGCTGCGCCCTCAGCCCCAATATTCCGGGGATCCGAGAATTAGTCCGGGAAATCGTCCGTGAAGAACTGAAGAAGCTGATACCTGCCGCCGAACGTCCAGCTTCACTCTCGATCGCCGAGATTGTTCGAGAAGAGGTCCAGCAAGCACTCCAGCCAGACGTTCTCGCCGACGCCGCACCGGAATCACCAGCTGTGACCTATGCCGCCGTTGTTCGTCGTCCGCAGCCTCCTATTGCTCGGCAGTACCCATCTGCACCCCAACGAGAAGTCTCTTCGCCGCAGTACGCCCCGCGCCAAGAGCAGCGTGGACTTCGAAAGACCGACGTGTGGCGCACGGATGACGGACGCCCGGTGTGCTTCCACTGCGGGGAGGCTGACCACGTTTACCGGAGGTGCCCCTACCGCCAGCTCGGCCTGCGAGGATTCGCTCCAAACGACCGTCGACCTCGTTTTGGAGAACGACCAAGGGACATCGAGGAATACCTAGGTCGCCCTCCGTCACCAGCACCCACCGCACCACGAGGTTCCCGTTCTCCGTCCCCCCGACGTTCCGCATCGCCTTTCCGTCGGTCGCGCCGTGACAGCCTGTCCCCCCTATCTCGTCGGGAAAACTAAGTGCGGCAACGCCTGGAGGTGCCGTTGCCGAAGACGACCCGAGTAAAGAGCCTCCAAGAACGCCGGAGCGCTCCCACTCTCCCGACGCCACGCATCGCTACGACGCGCCTGCAACGGTGTCCAACAACCTAAACGTCGTCATCGACGGCCACGACGCATCGGCACTCGTGGACACCGGAGCAGACTACTCAGTCTTGAGTGGGAGGCTCACCCGCCGCCTTCGAAAAGTCATGACGCCGTGGGAAGGACCCCAAATACGAACCGCCGGAGGACATCTCATCACACGAGTCGGGAGATGCACTGCTCGCGTCGAGATCCACGGTGAAACGTGCCCTGTCAAGTTCGTCGTTCTGCAAGACTGTTCGAGGGACGTTATTCTCGGAATGGACTTTCTCTGCGAGTATGGCGCCGTCATCGACCTCGGAACAAACCGGCTGACGCTACAAAAACCTGCTCCACCAGCGGAGGAACCCCAAGCGACATCACCCACGGTCCGAGTCCTCGCAAACCACGTAAACCTACCACCGCGGTCGAGTGTTTTCGTACTTGTCGGGATCGATGAAGCTTCCTGTGGCGAAGTTCTTCTCGAGGGAAGCCTCCAATTGCTCCTGGGAAGAGGCATAGGCGTCGCAAGGGGAGTAGCTGAACTTCAGGATGGGCGGACTGTGGCCCTCGTGACGAACTTCCGAAACGAAACGCAACACCTCACGAAAGGTGCAGCCATGGGCCACGTCGAGAAACTCCGAAACCCCGCCGAAATAACCGCGATTACTGACGAATCCTCGCCGCCCCAGTAAGACAGTACGTCGCCAGCGCAGCTCGACATTGATTCTAAGCTTCCGGACCCTAAACGGCGTCAGCTGGTTAACCTCCTCGCCGAATACCGCGACTGCTTTGCGACGTCGTCGAAGGTGCGCCAGACCGCGGTTGCCAAGCACCGCATCGTTACCGAGGACGACGCTCGCCCTGTGCATCGATCGCCGTACAGAGTCTCCGCTAAGGAATGGGAGGTGATCCATCAGCAAGTTCAAGAGATGCTGAATGACGACATAATTCAACCTTCAAGCAGTCCATGGGCCTCTCCAGTCGTGCTGGTTAAGAAAAAGGACGGAACTCTTCGGTTCTGCGTGGACTACCGGCAGCTGAACACGGTTACGAAGAAAGACGTCTACCCACTCCCCCGCATCGACGACACTCTAGACCGGCTGCGCCACTCTCGATACTTTTCAACGATGGACCTGAAGAGCGGCTACTGGCAAATCGAGGTCGACGAACGGGACCGAGAAAAGACAGCCTTCGTCACGCCGGATGGACTGTACGAGTTCAAGGTGATGCCCTTCGGAATATGCACGGCGCCAGCAACTTTCCAGCGTGTCATGGACACCGTACTGGCAGGGCTGAAGTGGCAGAGTTGTCTCGTCTACCTTGACGACGTCGTAGTATTTTCAGCTGACTTCGACGAGCACTTGAGACGACTCCGAGCTGTTCTTCAAGCCATTCAGACCGCCGGACTCACACTGAAGTTCCTTGGCCACGTGGTTAGTAACGAAGGCATCCGCCCAGACCCCGAGAAGACTCGCGCCGTCGCGGCATTTCCAGCGCCGACAGATAAGAAGGCCGTGCGAAGATTCCTTGGACTTTGTGCCTATTATCGACGCTTCGTTCGGGATTTCGCAAGGATTTCCGCACCACTTACGGATCTCACGAAAGACGCCGAGAAGTTCGAATGGGCCGAGGAGCAACAGCAGGCATTCGACGAACTGAAACGACGACTCCAGACTCCTCCTGTGCTTGGACATTTCGACCAGGATGCGGAAACAGAAATTCACACGGACGCAAGTAACGTGGGACTGGGCGCAGTACTAGTCCAAGTGCAAGAAGGCATCGAGCGAGTCATCGCCTAAGCAAGTCGGACATTGTCCAAGGCGGAGAAAAATTACTCCACGACTGAGAAAGAATGCCTTGCGGTCGTCTGGGCAATAACGAAGTTTCGTCCGTACTTGTACGGGAGCCCGTTCCGTGTAGTCACGGACCACCACTCGCTCTGCTGGCTTGCGAACCTGAAGGACCCGTCAGGACGCCTCGCTCGATGGAGTCTGCGACTACAAGAGTTCAACATGACAGTGGTCTATAAGTCAGGCCGCAAGCACAGCGACGCCGACTGCCTGTGCAGAGCCCCCGTCGAAACCCCTTCCGGCTGCAGCGACGACAATGACGACGAGTGCTTCCTAGGAGCAGTGAACACCGACGATATGGCACGACGTCAACGGGACGATCCTGAGCTGCGCGCATTAATCGAGCACCTGGAAGGGGGCAGGAGTACCGTGCCTCGTGTCTTCTCACGAGTACTGCCGACCTTCGCCATCCGACAAGGTGTACTCTACAAAGAGAACTTCGGCGACAACAACACACCGTGGTTGCTGGTAATCCCGAGTGACCTTCGAGAGGAGATCTTCCAAGCCTGCCACGACGACTCGACATCCGGACACCTTAGTTACAGCCGGACACTGGCCCGTATTTGTGAAAAGTATTACTGGCCGAAGCTCCCCAAGACCGTCCACCTATACACACGATCTTGCCACGAGTGCCAGCGACGCAAGAAACCGCCGACGAGGCCGGCCGGACTTCTGCAGCCCATTTCTCCTCCAACTACACCCTTCCAGCAGATCGGAATGGATCTACTTGGTCCTTTTCCAGCTTCGATGTCGGGGAACCACTGGATCATCGTCGCCACAGATTATCTCACGCGGTACGCCAAAACGAAAGCTCTTCCTTCAGGGACTGCTGTGGAAGTCGCCAAGTTTTTCATCGAGTCCATCGTCCTCCGGCACGGCGCTCCCGAAGTTCTGATTACAGATCGCGGATCTTCGTTCATGGCCCAGCTGACGCAAGAGATCCTTCGTCTCAGTGACACCGGCCATCGTCGAACCACTGCATACCACCCGCAGACCAACGGGCTGACCGAGCGACTCAACAAGACAATCGCCGATATGATCTCTATGTACGTCGACGTAGAGCACAAGACGTGGGACGAGGTGTTGCCCTACGTCACGTTTGCCTACAATACGGCGGTTCAGGAGACTACTGGATTCACCCCTTTCCAGCTGGTACATGGTCGGAAGGTAACGACCATGCTGGACGCAATGCTGCCCCATGAGCCATCTGACAATGAGAGCGACGACGCCCAGGCGGTTGCTCAACGCGCCGAAGAAGTCCGCCAGCTCGCCCGACTCATGATTCAAGACCAGCAACGCGTCGACGCGGGCCGCTACAACCTTCGTCGCAGGGACGTTCACTTCCACCCCGGAGACAGGGTGTGGGTGTCGACGCCCATCCGTCGCCGCGGCCTCAGTGAGAAACTGCTGAAACGGTACTTTGGACCATGCAAGGTACTTCGTCGCCTCGGCGAGCTGAACTACGAGGTGATGCCCGACGGAACAAGAACATCATCACGCCGCCCACCACGACCTGAAGTCGTCCACGTCGTGCGCCTAAAGCCGTACTACGCTCGATAGGACAGTGGATCTTATGTGTTTCAAGTGACTCTTTAGTTTGCCGTTCTTTTTATGTGCTTTGTTTTGTTTTGGGATGCATCGGGTCGATGCACTTTTTAAGGGGGGAGTAATGCCGCGAGCCAAGTAGGCAACACGGCCGTAGCCTAATGGTTATCGCGCTTGCCTCCCACGCGAAGGGCCAGGGTTAGATTCCTGGCCGCGACTATGCATTTTTGTTAACACTGCAATGTGATGTTCTGGTGAAATCGAGAACCGTCTAGCTGATTCGAGGTCAGAATGCTCTACGCATCGAACCTTCTACGTCGAATGCTCCAGAAGCCAACGTGTGTACAAAAGCGGCTCCGCGGGCAAGCCGGAGCCAGTCTCGCCCCAGCGTTCGACTCTGCTGTCACGCCGACTTCGACGCCCGCGACGCTCCATTATTATCTTTTGTACTCTTTTATTTTTGGCACAAGTTCGCCACATTAAACGTTTATTTCTTCCTGTTTATTTATTGTTTTTTTAGTCACCACCCGTGACAATATGTTGGCAGAGATCGCAATGCGTGACAAAGTTCTTTACGTCTCTGAAGGGTTTCGGCCAGAAATATTCTGTGTGAATAACTCCGAAACTGCGTCTGATGCCCATGTGTGCGCCGTACTTTCCTCCGTGAAATTCGTGCAAAACTTCGGCTCACTTCGAGTCTGGAAAGCAGACCAAAAAACGTTGATTGATGGGGCCTTGATCCCTCCTATAAGGGACTCCGTCATGAACGACGAACTTGTGCTGTGCTCGCCTCTGCTGGTTACGTGTGCCAGCACTTCCGTCCAGAAGTTTGAAAACGTCCTGGAAATACGAATCCTTACGTTGGTCACGTGAAAGATCCTCAGCCCGGTGCCGGGAGGCCGGAGATGTGACACAAAGAACTTTGTCACCTAGCTCCCGTGTTGACTGCGGAGTCCGGGAGAGGCAATCAGGCGCTTTGTGCAGAGCTCCTGATTTGTAGATGACCTCGAAATCAAACTCCTGCATGACGAGCGACCAGCGCAGTAAGCGTTGGTTCCACTCCTTGTACCGCACCACCCAGCAAAGAGCATGGTGGTCGGTAACAACTTGAAACTTACGACCCATGAGGTACGGGCGAAGCTCACCCAGAGCCCCCTTGACGGCAAGAGCTTCCATCTCTGTTGATGAGTAGTTGGACTCAGAACCTTTAAGGGAGGGACTCAAGTACACTACAGGTGTGAAGTTTCCGTCTTCGTCCTCTTGCAATAACATTGCTCCTAGCACAGGCTTGGAAGCGTCGGTTTGAACTTGGGCGCCAAAGCATACGTCTTCCGAAAAAAACTTAAAAAAGGGGGTTCACACAGGGCATCCTTGAGCGCTCCAAATGCTGCATCTTGCATTTCATTCCAGAGGAAGTTTGTTTCTTTCTAGAGAAGTTCACGTAAGGAGCAGCAAGAACACCGTGATTCGGGATAAACTTAATTTCGGAAGTAAGATGTCAGGTCCATGAAGGATTAGAATTCCTGGATGTTGCGGGGAGCCGGAAACCTATGGACAGCTGCCAACTTTGAAGGGTCTGGAGAAACTCCATGCTTCGTGACAATGTGTCGAAGTTACCTACTGACATACAAAAGAAAAAAAAAACTTTTGTGGCTTGAACTTCAGGTTCGCTTCTTGGAACCTCGAAAAAATGTTTTGCAGGTGCGTCACATGCATGTCCAATGTCTTGCTGCCCTATTGAAAATCGCTCTGAGGGGACTTCAGGAATGTTTTAAAGGGTGTGAAGGGGACTTCAGGAATTCCTGTGATGTTTGAAGGGGGCAGCTATATTTCCTGGTGGGTTCGTTCGTCCCGTCAGAGGCTCTCCTGAAATGTCTGACGTACCCGTTACAGTGCCTTGAAATGTCTAAAAGCCTGTCAAGAACTTTTCTGATGGGGTCAGGAATACCTTCAGGCTTCTTCAAATGTCTCTGGGGCCTCGGCTTAGGTGGAGAAAACACATTTCGCAGAATTAGAATATAGCTGCTTATTGTTCGCGACGGGGGAAAATAAGTATTTGGAGAATGCTGATCGTATGTGTGTACGGTCAGATTCTTATTATTGCTCTTCTATAAAATACGAGTGAGCTCCTGGACCCGTCTGTCACTGCCCGGGTGTTCGGTCGCCAAGGAGGCCACTGAGGGCGACCGCCCAATGTGGAAAATTGACGAGCCGCGGGCCGAGCGGTATTGGCCGAGCGGCGTTTTGAGCCGAACGCCATCCTGTCCTCTCGAAGCGAAATCCGTGCAACAATGAATAATAAAAAAAAAAGGACAAGCCGAGAGCAGTGCGTTTCCCAGGGACGCGGGAACGACCCGTTCCGGGAACCGGTCCCCCACGGGGGACGATCTCCAAAAAGCAATCCTCACTGCTCCTCTCTCTCTCTCCGGCGATTGGGAGAGGGGCCCGAACAGGGACGCGTCTCCAGCGGGCGGCGGGAGAGAGTGGTAAATGAGGAAGCCAGGATAACCATTTTCTCTCGGCTCGTGTGTGCTTAGCTTGTTACCGCCGCCGCCACCGCGGATGCAGACCAATTTCCTCCAGGAAGGTAAGCATCTCTTTAAAAACTCGCCCCTTGGTCTGTTTTGATCCGTGCAGTTTCTTCTTTGGTTACGCAGGTGAACCACAGTTCGGCGTTGGCCGCCTTCCACACCGCTCGAGCGCCATCGTGTTCAGCCAGCGCATTCAAGGAGATGGTGGCCGGTGTCGGCTTACTCGCTGCAAAGCCTGGCAGTCGGGGTCAGCGTCCCACCCCATGTTGTGCCTGTGCACCGGGATTATGGCACCGTGGGTCTTGAGACGGTGTGCGACGGCCGCTGTCCGGCCTTGCTGCTTGCGCCTCTTCGTCTGTGCGGCTTCAGAAGCATCCAGCGAGCGAAAAATACGCCGAAGACGCCGGCGCGATGTCATCATGGGCGAAACCGTGACTGCGCTCAGGATTTCTGAACGGTCGCGGCTGTTACTTGCGAGTTCGTGGCTTTCGCTAAACGTGCTTATTGAGACTGTATGTGTCCGTGAGGTGCACCTGCTCTGTTTTATTAGCTGAACTACCGTACATCAGGAATATACTGGCGGCATTGTGAGTACTTTGAAATGTATTTTCTTTGTGATGAAGAAGTCAGCTGTCCCTATTTGATATGATCTCTTTCGTCTACCGCTCCTTGCGCCAGGTTTGAACAAACATCGCTTTTTATCGCCTTTTTGAGTTACAATATGCATGTAAAACTAAATGACCAATAAATTTTCAATGTTTTTAACTGCATTCTTGTCTATGGTTCACAGTCATTTTGGGCGTCTAAAGGGTTGATGGGTTAAAGGTTCTGACGGGTTGAAGGGCTGTGAGGCTAAAGGGTTTTTCTGTGGGGTATCGGTGAAGGGTTTTTCTGAAGGGTTTTGAAGGCCTGTGAGGTCCCATGATCCTTCAAGACTGATGGGCCCTTTAGAATTATTTTCAATAGGGTGTAGACAACACAATCGTCCATGTAGACAAGTGCGTGGTCGTACTCGGCATTCTCGATGATGGTATCTACCGGACGCTACCGGTGTCTACCGGCCGGACGGTCGGATCACCCTTGAGTCCAAATGGCATCCTCAAGAACTCCTACAGGCCCCACGGAGTAACAAAGGCCGTTTTCTCGACATCTTCTGGCCGCATGGCAATTTGATAAAAATCAGAAACCAGGTCCATGACAGAAAAAAACTTGCTCCCCGTCAGAGTCTGCAAAGCGTCCTCAATTTGGGGGAAGAGGTAGACAGTGTCTTCAGTGACCGCGTAGACCCTTCTGTAGTCGACGCACATTCGTGTTGATCCGTCCTTTTTCATGACTAAGACCAAGGGGGATGCCCACGGACTGCGCGATGGTTGCACAATCTTGGCATCGATGAGATCCTTGATCATCGCCTTGACGAGATCGCGCTGCGCCGGTGACAGTCGACGTGGTCGCTGGAAGATAGGTCTCGCATTACCTGTCGGGAGGGAGTGCTGCTCAAGCCGACAGTTTCTAACGTCAGTGCTGGTTTGCGCGAAGCAAGCCATGTTTTTCTCAAGAAGCTCTTGTACTTTTCGAAGCTCTTCAGGTGCCACCTTTGAACCAATGTTGAACGTGACACCCACAACCGATAGCGGTTGATGTTGAGGGCCAACGATTTCCAAAGCCTTCGGGCGATCCAGGTCTTCCGGCGAAGGCAGGCTTGAGCAACTTAAGATGGACGCAGTTTCGTCGTCGCTAAGCTCGATGTTTTCGACACTTGTGACCCCCCTAGCGACTCCAACAGTAGCATCAGAGGGTAAAGCCACTGGCCGAGATGACGGGTTGGCCAGGAGTACGTAGAACGTGCTCTCGGTCTTATCCATAACCATGGGTTCAACTAGAAGGCAGTGGCGCTCGTAGAGCAATTTTGTACCACTCACCTACATCTTCGTTGATTGTGCTCGGACAGGATTCTTCAGGCGTGCTTGGACAAGCTTTCGGGACCGCAAAGGTATCAGCAGCCCCGTAACCAAGATGACCTTATGACATGTCATAGGTGGAGGAATCGAAAAGCTATTTGCACCCCAATCGATCACGGCCTCGCACGCTGTCAGGAAATCGTCACTAAGGAGTAACTTTTCTTTCTCCAGATGTGAAACCACGATGAATGCCTGGTTGAGCGTCTGTCCGTCAGCTGTCACTGTGGCAGTGACTTCGCCGAGGTTCGTGAGGGGTTGACCACTTGCACCATGAAGACGGATGGAAGAAGGTTGAATCAGAAGGTGCAACTGGTCGGCGATGGAAACGTTGATTAAACTTCTCATTACCCCTGAATCCAAGAAAGCTGTCAGAGGCTGTCCGTTCAGTTCAACCTGAATAGTTTTTGTGCCCACTGCTGCGCCACAAGGGCTGCGCCGAACTACTGACGACTTCTCGCAGGTGTCAGAGGTATCATCTTGTCGTTTCCCAGCGTCGGTGCTGCGGTGGACTCAAAGCGCTGTTGCCACTCCAAAAATTTTGGTGTAAGCTCCTGTCGACACCGCATGACGAAGTGGCCGCTCTTCTTACAATTGAGGCACAGCGAAAAACTTCAAGGTGCCGAAACGAAGAACGCCGAAAATCCTGCGAAGCTTTTGACGTGCATTTAGGCGACACGTGCTGCTTCTTTTGCTTCCCGCGTGGAGAAAGGGGCTGCTGACAATGGCCTTTGTCCGCGTTTTGACGAGGCGGTGACCGGTCCAGCTTCGAGAGCGGGAAGGAGGGCGCTTTCTTGCTTAACTGCGCAGCTTGAACTGGCTCTGCAACTGCAGTCCATTCCGGTGTCTTTGGTTGGCTGAAGACTACCTGGCCGAAGCGGAGGAATGAGTCCAGCAACTCATCCAACGAACCTAAGAGTGTCGAAGTGGTGCTTTTGTGGTTTGTCAGACAGTGTTGCCAGGATAACCCTGCATTTCTCCTTCCCGCTCTCTCGCGCTGGGGAGGCTTGGTTCTCGGAGCCTCTTTCTTTTCGGAGCTTCCCCGCTTCCCACGAATCTGCCTAGTACGGTCACGTGGGCGCCTCCAGGTGAATCCGTCTCATACGATAGCGCCGATTTTTTCTGTCTTTTTTTTTCTTCATTTGTTTGGTTGACGAGTGTTGGGTGTTAACACAGAGGTTCGGGCGAGTTGGTTGCTCATGATGTACAGGGGTAACAGCGCACCCGCAGAACAGTCATTCAAATCAACATACACACAAAAGAAAGAAACACTTACTCAGCGCAGCGCTGAGTAAGTGTTTCTTTCTTTTGTGTGTATGTTGATTTGAATGACTGTTCTGCGGGTGCGCTGTTCCCCCTGTACATCAAGAGTGTTGGGTGGTGGCGAGAAGCCAATAAAACATGTCATTTTACGAACACACAAACACCCTGATTTTCTACGTGGTACCCCTTCAAAGGTGTGTGGTCACGTGCGCACGCACCGACCCAGCGGCTCCCGCGAGCGGCCCCGCAGAGCGTCAGATTACCTTACCCGGCTCAAGTGCTGCGTCGTCGACGGATGTTGCCGCACGCTTACATAAGTCCGCGCAACATCCATTGCACCACATTAGATAACATCTTGGCAATCACACCATAGCACTGCCAATACTGCTGTCTCATCTGGTTGACGTATTGCCTCGCGATTGCACCAGTTCACGCCATCGCGAAATAACCCTCAGCACGAGGGTTTATAAAGGAGTCCGGACGGAGGACTGACCGGAGACGAGACGGACCGAGACGATATTGGGCCATCCATCTTAACTGACGACGACATCGATGCTGCATCATTATTCTAAAGTTGGCCAAATAATAACCAGTTAATTCAATAAAAAGTTAGCGTTCTCACCAACCGTTTGAAACCATTTTAACTTCGTAGTCAAGTCCAGAACACCTCAGACGCTACAGGTGAAACCACAGATTATAGGCGTATTGGGCACAAGCCTCTTCAGTCACCAGGTACCAGGGTGCAAGGTGCAGCAGATTCCAGAGAACTTCTCCATCTGTCTTCAAGAATGGCTAGATTCTTCTGGCATGCTGACCGGAATGCGGAAACTTGAGTAATCTGTCCAGATAGATTGCCTGGTGTTCTTAACCCGGGAGACTTGACTCAAGGGAACAGCTCGATACAAGCGCGAAATTGTTAACAAATGCCGAATCGAGGAAGAAGGCTCTCCCTGAGCGCGATCGAGATTTACGAGGGCTCTATGCAAACCTGAAGAAATCCACCTGTCTCAATGATATCCAGTAGCATCGCATCGTGGGGAGCCGATGGGATGGGGGCAGATGGATCCGTCCAGTTGATATGTGCACTGAAGTCCCTTAGCACACAGATGTTCATGTACTTTGCCAGACTGGCCTGTTTCAGAGTTGCCGAGGAGGCCATAGGACGTTGACTGTGTGGCTGGGAGGCTGTACACACAACCGATCAGCAGTTTCCCGCGGTGGTGGTTTTCCTCGACGAATACGGCCTCCAGGCGCTCATGTTCAGGTCCTGGCGCTTCTGCCAAGTCATATGGCGAGGCACCGCTACCAGCACGCCTCCTCCATTAGTGGCTTGGTCCTTCCTGAAGATTGTGAAGTTAACCACGTACACAAGAGGCCCGTCGGGTGTAAAGATGTCAAGCCACTTTTTACAAACTGCAAACATTGTGTCCGGGTGGGATAGCAGAAGAGCCCGAAATTCAAGTAATTTGTTCTTCAGTGAGCGGAAGTTCGAGAACCAGATTCCTAGGTTCGCGGACTTTGTCGTCAGTGGAGCCTGTGTAACGATGCGTCAGTGACGGTGGAAGGAGACGCTGGCGCCGTACATTGCCTGGGGTGGCTAACAACAGTGGTTGGAGAAGCTGGGCGCTCGCACTGGTTGCGCAGGAATAGGTCATCGGCAAAGGGCGGGAGTTGGCATGCTGCACAAAACCCCTCGGATGGCGAGGAGGAGAGACGTCAATACGAGGCAGAGGATACGTCATCACACTTACGGTGCAGCCACGCATCACATCCGTCGCACTGCGGCGCGGTCATATTGCCGTACACTGACCGGGAACACCGAAGGCAGGTGGGCTGCGAGCCGGGGTTTGTGGACACGTCACCGGTGATCAGAAGGAGCCATAGGAGATGTGGTTGATGGCGAAGGGAGAGAGCCTAAAACGGTTGTTCAGTTCAGCGCCTAACCGACCGAGCGGCGGTCCACTACATCACCCATTTTCCATAGGAGCTGTTTGATGAATGTGCCTGGAGTTCCTGTATAGGCTCCCTACAAGAGCCAGAGTTGCGCGTTTGATTCCACGTGCCGCGTGCCGCCCTCGCCGCTATTCGCCGAGATCCGATCACGTGAGGAGCCGTATCAAGTATCGTGCAGCAATGTAGACGTTGCACGCGCCTCGGCGTACGTTCCCCGGCTTTTGAGCGCGCCGCGCGCCTCGAACGCGCGGCGGTGCTATTCGCCGAATTCAGTCACGTGAGAAGCTGCATCCACATGCCATGCATGAACGCGCAACTCTGGCTCCCGTAGGGAGCCTATACAGGAACCCTAAATGTGCCATTGTCCAATTGGCGAACCGCCAGATGTTTTTACTAATTCGTCGGCGCCGAGGAGAACTGCTGCCGAAGGCCTATCAGACCCAGGAAACAGAAAAGGGCGGAGGCACGGGTAAACGTGCGAGCGACCCACCTTTTTATGCCTCACTCTTCTGGCTCTAAACATTCTAGAAATCCACTAATCATAACGATACGCGGCCGATTTCCCTGTTAAAAAGCAATCCAAGATCGCAACACACCGAAGTCATCTCTGGCGATGGGAGGAGCATGTTCCGAAACCAGGACCACTGTCAGCCAATAGCAAGCGAAGGATCCTCGCACCTCTGACCGGTGGAACCGCGTTGTGATATCTCGAATGCGCGTGCGTGAGCCCGAACTACGAGACAGCCCGGACTACGGTTCAACCTAGTTCAACCTAGGGTGCCTTCATGTGCGCTTTGCTTAGGGTGGTGGCATCTCGCCATTTTGTCCCACACGTTAATTTGTATTTTTTGTTCAGAAGCGCGTGAGAGAGCGTGTCCCTGCACGCGTTTGTGGCGCTGATTGTGCTATGGCGACATTTTGTTTTCGTTGATTTCTTTGTATTTTACCCGTGAGCGCGTGCTGTCGGCATCGGGTACTACTCTGTTTCATACTTAGTGTGCAACGCTGTCAAAGCTTTTGGCGCGAGCATGGGGCTTGATCTCGTTGATCATTTGCACGCGTTCTCGCGCAAACAAAACCATACATGAAGCCACGCGCTCGCGCCAGTAGCTTTGACAGCGTTGCACGCTAAGTGTGAAACGGAGTATATAAAGGGTGGCATCACCCTAAACAGAAGGACATTGAGGCACCCTAGTTCAACCCAGGGAGCGCTTGCTTTTAAAGGGGTCATGAAACGATTTTCCTACTTCTACCTCCTTAGCTTTAATCCTCAAGTGAAATGCGAATTGTGAAATCACGTCGTCGTGACATTTCTTCGGCAGCGGTGCGTTGACTCCTAGCTTCCATCGTGCTTTTTATGCACACCATAGAACTTGTCATTCGCCAGTAACGATAAGCTCCGTCAGGGCACTCATTTGGTCACGAACGCGAATCCAAATATTCGTCGACGGATTGATTGTTGACGAGTGCATACGTCTAAGTGACGCAGTTCTCGTGTCCAATGCGTGAGCTGGGCTCGGCTAACGTCAGGTTGGCACCGCTGACGCGCTTTGGGAACCGCGGATGCATCATAGTGAAAAGGCGGAGAGCTTTCGAAGGAAAGGAGGTACAAAATAGTCCGCTATGTTTTCAAATGTTCGTTCCGAAAAGCTAGCTTTTGACTTTCTACCCTCTTTCGTTTGGCCAAATAAACGATATGTGATTAGTAAAGTCCCAATTTAAAATCATTTATACCAGCCCAAAATTCGTTGCATGGCCCCTTTAAAGCTCATGACCGGATATGTCACTGCCGCTAAATACAAAAAAAAACAAAAAACAGTGCGTTAATTTTGGGACAATTATTGCAGTAATATATTTCCTTTCCGCGAAAAATTAACATTTTTCGACTACTCATATTTACTTCGATCATCTACAAGAGCCTACACATTTTGTAATACCAGCTTTTGCAATCTCAAAGAATAGTCGTGTTTTCATTGGTCACATGTCGCCTGGCTGCCGGAACAATGCTCCTCCCATTGCCGGATATGACCTCGGTGTGTTGCGATCTTTGATTGGATATTTTAATAGAGAAGTCTGCCGCGTATCGTTATGATTTATGGATTTCTAGGATGCTTAGAACACGCCGAGAAACGTTCTCAGGGCACCTTGAAGTAGAGATATCTGCTCCAATATTTGGAGAGGGAGCTTTTCCTGCAGATCATACGGTACAGCAGATTGTAATCTGTCTGGTTATAGAGTTAATACGTTAATAGGAAAACAACAAACCATCTGTCCTCTTTTTTTTTGCGAAAGAGTTATTTACAGATAAATCATGGCCTCCGGCATTCTTGGCGCAAAAAGCTTTCCTCTTGCCATTCTATAGGCACTGAATAGGTTTCCAGAGTATCGAAACTCCCAAGCTCCGCGCCGTGGCGCTCAAACTCATTCATACCTAGAGTGCCTTCATACACACGCGCGCTTTTGCTTGAGTGGTGACATCTCAGCCATTTTTCCGCTCAATAGTTTTTTTCATGCCTTTTGAACTGCGCGCAATCCGGTGTCGCTCAGCTCGAGCGCGTAGCTTTCGCTAATGCATAGACGCTATTTTACCGCCCGAGTCACGCACCGAGTGCGCGAGAACGTCACGCGCTGGCACTTTCAGGGCAACAATGGATGTCCTCACCCTGAGACAGACAGACATCTAGGCACCCTATTCATACCCCTGCCGCCCTTTGAGGCCTAGCCTAGTACACCGTACGATAACTTTACCTAGTACGCCATTGGTGTAGTGAATTGGATTTTCAGGTAAGTGTATGGTGCTGTGTATAGCCACCATAAATACGTTTACGACATCTTTTGCATAACAGTCTAGCTGCACTCGTGTAATCAGTAATCAGTCAACATTGGTGTTGTGAATTGGGTTTTTAGGTAAGTGTATGGTGCTGTGTATAGCCACCATAAATACGTTTACGACATCTTTTGCATAACAGTCTAGCTGCACTCGTGTAATCAGTAATCAGTCAACATTGGTGTTGTGAATTGGGTTTTTAGGTAAGTGTATGGTGCTGCGTATAGCCACCATAAACACGTTTACGACATCATTTGCATAACAGTCTAGCTGCACTCGTGTAATCAGTACTTCGTGGTTCACGTTGAGGCCCCAGGAATTAGCAGTTATACCGCACTGGTCAAATATCTCATCTTGAGATTAGTCACTCTCAGTGCCTAAATATTCAGACATACCTATAATTCATTTGACGATGGTGTTTTGTGCTGTGTTTCCGTTGCAGTGGCGAACTTTATCGCATATAGCTTAGTCGCCTATTTCTATCATCACATTAAGCCGCTGAAATTTTTGACTGTGAGCATTTACAAGACCGACGTATGCACGCGGCAGCCTTTCACCGATTTATTTAGAACTGCATACATAATGTTCAGGACTGAACAGCAACAGGATAGAATAAAACAGTCCTAAGCTCTTCCATATCAATGGCGCCTTTCTAGTGACTGATAAAGGAAGACGTTGAAGATGCTCCTAAGTGGATGATGCGAGGCCTGTACATTCGGGGGGTCAGTACGACGCGACGTAGGAATGGAACACAAGAGCTACGTAAGCGTTTATTTCTAATAACTCAGATTCAGTCAATCTGTGAGCGGCACACAATCGGCTTTAAATCACTTTGGTGTATAAAATTTTCTCGAGGCATCTGCGTGGGTTGGACCTTTGTTCTGAATGCAGGTTCTTGGTCACCATCGAACTGAAAGTGATCGAGAAAGAGCTCACACTGAACAATTTCTCACGTGCCGCTGACTCGCGAAAGTGACGGTGCCGATACAATTTTATTTCCGCAATTAATATAGCAAAACCTAAACTGCTTTACGAACCACCAAATGTCACTGAATTTCGGAAAGGGTCTATTGCTTTGCTGGCCAGATGAAGCTTCCAACGAAGTCCAGCAATGATTTCCCCATAACGATTCTCAGGGCAGTTGGCAGTCGATGCGATCTCTGCAAATGGTTAATGCACACAAATGGAACCGACGGTGCCTTACCACAATGGCTTGATATGAAATCCATGACTCTGTAAACTGGAAATACCAAGGGTGTTTGTGTGATGATTCATACTGCAAAGCATCCAGAAAAATATTTTCACTCGGGGCATCAAGTGACACTGTACCTATTCAAGGCTGTGTTTTCATGGCTTCATTCATGCGTTTTTTTTTTTTTTTTTTGTGCCACAAGGCAGGAAAACAGGAATGTAATTAACAAAAACCTCAGGTGACAACCCTCCGAGTGCCCATTCATACAAGAGTGCTTAAACTGCGTTATGGGTCACCCGGATATTCGTGCTTCCAATTTCGCATGCGATGCTACACGTTACCTTGGTTTTCACGCTTCATATGAAGCGAAAAACTTTGAAAAGAAAGCACTGCAGTCGAATTCTGACTAAGAAGCAGCCGTTCTCCTAAGCATCATTCATGTCGCACCAACTTCAGTCCAAGGAGCCTGATCGGCTGCGAGGCGACGAGCGCGCCGATAAGACCAGTGAAATACACTCACCTCTCAAAGCTGACTTCCTTCCCTAAGCTTGGATTTATTTCGTTTTATAATGGTAAGCAGGGCACTCCTCCCTCGCAGTGGCGCTCTTGCCACTGCAAGGAGCTCTTGAGGAGTCAAAATTAACTGTTGGGCTAGTTGGCTACACATTGCATAACAATTCAAAAGCGCAAACAGCAAGGAAAAGAAGAGGGGACAGGACAGAGCGCTTACTCCAACTAGAAGTTTAATGCATTCCCCGAGGAAGATATAAAAGAAGAATTAGGCATGTAAGGAGCTCTGGAAAAGCTGCTCTATACGCTGCTTTTGCTCGGCAAACGAGTGTTTGGGAGGGCCGAAGCGGAGCTTTGCGCACCAAGAGTCTCGGAGGCCACGATTCAATCGAAGCTGAGAATGCTCAAGACGCTCGGCGTCCAGCGCGAGCCTTCTACCTATGGCAACAGTTCGGGACCTCGAGAGCACGCCCAGCCGAAGTACGACGGAAGGCAACGAGTGCGTGCTGGATGCGGAGCTTCAAGCATATTTTTAACTTACACCTGGCTAAGCAGCTCATTGCCTTCTGGTTAGACAAGATACACGATGTTAGGATGATCAATGTATAGTCATTATCCCCCACCCTCCTTGCTCCGTTTCACAGTTAGCCAGAGTGTAGCCGAGCCAATAAAACAGTGCCAAAAGTGCATCGCCACAGCCCTCGTCGTCTTTCAGCTTTTGCTATCACTAACTAAACTAATTACTACTTAGGCGGGGGATCGGTGGCCGGGCGGACAAGCGCACATTAGCTCAGAGCACGAGGAGCGAAAGCTAGCGCTGCAGAACCCAGGGATGCTGGCCTCAAAATCCACCCCTGCCAGTTTTGATCTGGGTGAGCATCGTACCGGCGTGCGGTCGTGTATTGCTACTGAGTGGTGCACGGTAAAGACCCCAGGCTAGCGGTTGTACTGTACGGGCTAAATTTCTCATCTACAGCTGAGAGACAAGTTGCCCGTTGAGGCAGACTAAGTGGTGATTGGAAACGCAGAAAGGCGACCTGCGAAGTGAGTATACACTTAAGACGCTGATTGGTTGGCGCCATCAGACCGAGCGCAGCGAATGCTAAGGTCCGATGGCGCCAACCAATCAGCGTCTTAAATGTGAAACGTAGTACAAATGTCTGGAGTGCAAGAAATAGTTCGCCGATAGCGCTGGTGCCGCAAGTTGAAAGGACCATTCAAGCTGCATTTTGGTGGCGTTTTGCACGTACCTCCGACATCTTGCGCAATGGTTGTTTAACAAATTTGTTTTGATTTGACGACTCCCATGAAACCTATGGGAAGTTGAGGTTCGTCGTCAAACGCTACGGCAGCAGGTAGCTTTGGCTGTTCGGGATTACCTCAAACTTTATTGGCTCATGCTGGTTAAAATACGCCGCCATGAGAAAAGCAAGCTCGAAAAGAGAAACAACTTAACGCCAAGACGAGGGAGTTGAAAAACAAGGCGCACACATCGTCGCAGCGGAGAGCAGCTGTAATAATTTTGTTTCTCCCCACACCTCAAATCGGAGTTAAGTTGTTATCGTGTTTCCATTTCAAATAACCCGCGGCTTTTTCTTTCCCTCAGGGTGAACTTATTTGGTTGTAATCTGCAGGGCCACGAATTTATATGAACATAGAGGTTTGACAGTACAGCTCACCAAAGCGCAGGTGAGACAGCAACCGTTCTTGCCCAGGCCGTGCTTGCAGTTGGATTCCGAGACAAGCGCACATTGCACGTCGTCGCACATCATGGCGTAGCTCCGAGCGCTGGCGGAATAATACGAGAAATCTATATGAAATTGACGGATCTTTTCAGCTCTACTAGTATAGGTGACTTTCCTTGAACGAGATTCAAACCCAGTGGTCCGAGTTTCATAACAGTGACAGCTTAAGCAACGGTGTTACTTAAGCTGTCAGTTGCTATAGGTACAATACGTAGTTGTCAACGTGATGAAACCTTTTAAATTCAATTTCAATCAAAGTTTGGACTTCTAGAGTTGATAAAAATCTTGGAGGACGTTTTTGACTTCATTTTGGCTCTTGGACATTTTGTTCATCACACTTCCCACATTAGAAATGCAAATAACGACGCGTTCTTTGGACAAAGTGTAACGCACGTGAGAAAAAGATCGGCAATGTGGTCATCACCTGATGACTATCCAAAAAGCGCTGCCCTGAGCCCGGGGTGCGCTGATGTTGGTCTGTTGTCACACTCATTATTTTCTCTTTCCTCCCGCAGGGTGACAAAACTACTGCAGATTGGTACTGAGAGTAGCAGAAAAGGGTTAAAAGGGTAACCATTCCTTACTCTTTGTTTTAATGGTTTTACGGATTGTATTCGATTGTCCTGGTCTTTTATGCCCGAGTCCCACTAGAGCGACAAACTGGAACAGCCGACACTGACAAGCTTCAAACACGTGCTGCATGCACGCGAAGTTACCTTTGGCAGGGTGAAGCGAGCAACTTTGGGGTGCTCGCTTCACGAGCACCGAGAGACTGCAAACCTGCCAAAGGTACCTTCGCGTGCATGCTGTACGCGTTTAAGGCTTCTCGGTGTCGGCTGTTTCTTTCTTGTCGCTCTAGTCAGACTCGGGCATTAGAACAGAGTACGGCACTCAAAAGATCATTCAACACGACGGTAATTGATTTACGAATCGCAACTGTGTCGCAAAACTTGTTATTGAATTTGGAGTGATTATTTTTTCTAATTTTTGATCGAAAACAGTTGACAGGAAGGCTCGTGTGCGATAGTCTGGTAAAGTACTTGATTGTGTTACCTCTTGATCAGCGCGCAGACAACCAGTGCTAGTTGCAAGAAAAATGCCCTTCTCGACGACGTGTCCATCGGCGCAGCCTGCTGTAGTAACTAGCGATGAAATATCCCACTCCTAGGTCCTTGCTTACGGTAATGTGGGGCGGATGAGGGGACAGAGGGCGCAGCTGTGGAATAGAGAAAACGAGCTATACAATCCAACTCAACACACCGGAAGTGCCCGAGATAGCCGACCACAAGACGAAAAAGGGCGTCGTGAGAAGCCCCACGTGCAGCTGCGAAAAAACGAGGCGTAAGGTTCAAAAAGATCATTTATGGTTGCACATGAGGATATCTGGGCAAAGGCTGATAACGAAAAAGGGAACTGAAACTCTTTGACTGCTCGTCAGCAGAAAAAAGAAAAGAAACTATGGTCAGTGACAGGTTAAGTATTGAGCAGCCGTTGTGCCCCCAGCACGCGCCCTTTGTATTCGACCGAGGTTTGGCTTCGGCTGCGATGAGGTGCGAGTTTTAGAATAGGTGGCCCAGGACGCATCCCCCGAGCAGCTTGGGGCGCCGCACTGTGCGCGCGCAGAACCTCTGCGCTTGCGCAGTGCGACGCCCCACGCTGCTCGAAGGAATCGAAGCGTTGGGGCTCCCTATTCTAAAACTCTTCATCAAGGGCAGAAAACACGCGCTGGAGGCGAGGCATCTGCCGATTTCCTCACCTGTCACCGACTACAGAAGTGCGAGTTCATGAACGGTACCTCATTCTTGGTACCGGATGTAAGAAATGCTAGTTTTCTTTTTTTTTTTCTTTCATGAACGGGTAAGGGGGGGGGGGGGGGCGATGAGAAGGGGGAGGTTTACGGCCCAAACCAAGAGGTGAGCATCTCCTCGCCCCATCAAAGACTGAAGATTAATCTGGAACACCTGGAGACTTTTGAAGGGGAGATGAAATCTGCACGCTAACGTTTGCACAATGAGCGTACGTCAAATCGCGGAGCTTCGAACCCCCGACTGATGTTTTGAAGAATGTTTCCGTCGTTGTGGCCGCTCTGAACAAAAGACGAGCTCGTCCGGGTACTTAGCCCACTCACCGTTATCTAAAGGAACTGAACTCCTACAGATCTTCCCACAGCTGCAGCTTGTACAGGTTCTTTTTTCGTTTATTATACTATATATTCGTACATTTGGCGCGAAAGCGCTGTGAACCAGGCTTAGATTCTTGTCCGAGCTGGCTACTCTATACTAGGGAAGAGGGTTAAGGAAAAGGAGGCACGATGGAGTGATGAATATAAATCGATTAGAGGACGGTGCCATGAAGTTATACACGTTAGCGCATCTTGGCCCGCTAGAGCGAACTTCACTTGAGTGTTCCCGATTAATATCGCTCTTGTGGAGCTCACTGAACGTTAAGCGCACTTCTATGTGCCCAACACCTAGCCACATGTTAAAAAGCAAAATAGGACGTTGTGAGCGTTTACACATCGAGAGATCGATGTAGAGAAGAATTTTAGCCAGTGAAGATCGATTGATAACCTAAGGTCTTTAAAGCAGTCAGGCACCAATATTTGATTTGACGTTTGCACACTTCACACAAGCACGCTGACCCAAAGTCACACTAGTATACTCGTTTGCAACGACACCGAGCCAGATGCTTTTTCATCTCGGTGTAATTTTAAGCATTCAAGCAGACTATTTATTTGTGTTTAGCACTGTGTAAGCATTTGACTTGAGCTCGTTTATAATCAATGCATAGCTCCATCTTCAACAAAGCTGCTCGTTTATACAACACTCTGTGTCCCACCCTGGAATATGCTAGCGTCGTATATGGGATCCTTTTTACTAAAACAAAATAAATAAAAAAGAACATAGACTAATTAGAAATGATACAAAGAAAATCTCCCAGGTTTAAGTTCATTAGGTTTGGAAGAAGACATTTTCCGCCAAATTTAATGCCTCAAACTGATTTCACCCCGCTGTCATCTCGGAAGACCGGTACCCCGCCTCAGAACTCTTTTCCTAAGAGTCAGTAAATGCATGAAAATACTTCAAGACAAATCTATACCTTTCCAAAAAAAAAGAATCAGGCACTTCATTTACACACCCAAACACAATCACCGAATGCCACTCATGGGTCGATTCATCCAAATAGTCCTTTTTCTCCGCGCAGAATATGCGATCGGAATAAGTCACCTGAATATGTTGTATGTGAAACCGATTCCTAGTTCCTAGACCAGCTCTTAGCAATTGTGTAAAAATCTTAGTGCGTTTTGTTTCGTTGCTGATATGTAACTGCCGCCATTTTGCTTATTTGTTTCGCCGCGAGAAATGATACGTAGTGTTTTTGAAACTTTTGAATTTGACTACACATATAACGCGAATCGGTGCTTAACGTAAGGCAGTGAATGTCACTGAGTGGCCTCATTTGTTCTCCTTCTTTTTATTGTGATCAGGGTATTTTTGTATTACGCCACTCTCATTATATTTCTTCTAAGGAATAATAGGTCCCGTAAATAAATAATAAAGTATTGAATAAAAAAAGAATAAACCACGGTCGCTCGATTCCGGTTCCCACTCCGCTCGGAGAAACATGTCGAATGGCTCTGTTAGCCCGGCGAAACGAACATTCTTACAGCGGTCAGAGTGAGCGGTATTGAGCCTGATGGCTCTGCAATAGTAGCTGCTGGCGGCAAACGAGTGGGAGCTGGGCGGAACCCGCGCAACGCAAAAGCATTGCTGGTCCTCTAGCGACGAACTTGGGAACCTCCTCTGAATCACTGTTTCCATGCGTACCCAGGTTATACAGTGCCCAGGGGAAGTGGCAGGCCGTAGCGAAGCGGCCGTGTGTGGACATTCAAACAGGTGCTCGTGTCTATCTCGCCCCGGGGACGAGATCGGACACACACCAACTGTGTACTAAGCACAGCACGTATCCCGGACAATGCCAACCCCAGCCCGTGACAATCACAGGCTGAATATCATGCGCACAGGGCCACGTGGCCACTTGCTTTGGCCACGAGTGGAGAGACGTGAACTTTGCCCGTTTCTGTAAATTTTTCTCCGAAGCTGCTAGTGTATGGAGAAGGGAACCAATTCATCTTTCGTGGGTTATAAACATCAGGGATTGACTTCGAGCAATATGTAGTAAAGTTTAAAAAAAGCTAATCTCGTGGGCCCTTCCCTTTAACAGGCATCCCTCGGTGGTAATTACACGAATGCACGTTGGAAGGATGCTCCCATCAATCGAAACAATCAGGGACCAGATTCAGGAGTAATGTTTAGGTTCGGCGGCGCGGTTTTCCTTTTACCTGGTATAAGCTGCGGTGGCATGGCACTCTGGGAGGGCGATTTAAACGGAAGACTCACACATAACACGTCAGTTTCTCCAAACAATGTTTTCATTTTTTTTTATTGCGGAATGTGCGACACAGTTTAAAGTTGAGACACATTGAATGTAGGCGGAACACACGGGTTCGCACACAACCTTGAGACGCGAACGGCAGTTAATCGATTCAATTCTTAGGAAATAAAAAAAAGGGAACAACAAAGAGCGGAGATCGAGGAACACCATCACAGATAGAACAAGGTTCCGCGAAAAAGAACAGAAGACAAAAGCGCAGAGCGACACCACACTTTTCGCCTTGAGTCGGTCAACGGTCAGACTGGAAGGGTTCCAGCGGGAAGAAACAGAAATACCTCAACTCGGTGACATTTCGGTGTTGTCAGCTGCCTCAATTTCCCGCATGTGTCCAACAAGAAAAGAAAGAGCGCGAGAGAAAGAGAGAGAGAGCGCGCGGGAGGGAGATTGGGAACGTTGGGAAAGGCAACAAAGTTATTGCACATAAAATGCTTGCACATTAGTGTCGCCGTTTGCACGTTACATGCCTCGTGCGATTATATATATATATCTATATATATCTATATCATATTTATATTATATACCGATTCGAAAGTATGGACATATTTACAAAACTGCGCTCGTTTACCTTCGTTATTCATTTATTTATTTATATAGAGAGAGATATCGCGTATTGCGAGGTCACGACACCTAGACAACGAAACCGGGAGGTGGGAGACCCAACTGAAAAAGGCACATTGAGAAGGACGACTGCGCCCTCTGGCGACAGCCTTTTTTGCGGAGCCGTGAACATCCACCGCGTAGGAGAGCCGAAGCGTCGCACGGTTGCCATGTCACGAAGGAAAGGTCACCAACCAGCCAAGGAGGTGGTGAGAAGGATATGTGGTGGATATACGTGCGGTACCTCTTGTCGCCCACAGAGCAGGGCCCGAGGCTCGCCCCTCGCGTGGATCGTCCCACGAAATCGTTCTCCTAGAGCATAGCCCCACGGATTCTGCTAGTGCAAAAACAAGAAACCAGCACTGTCGGTGACAGTGAATAGCGATCATCTCGCTGCAGTGAATAGTGGTAGAGACAAGGTAGTGTAGGTAATGCGACGTACCGCAAGAGGAAATGAAAGGTCATTGTAACACGGGGCCGATCGTTATATGAGAGGTTGGACCAGCGGCAGATGCAACATTCCTTCTGTGGTCACTGACAGATTGAGAAACGAACGGCGTGGTATATTGTGTTCACCCCTCTAGCTTCGTGATTGGTTCCTCGACTTTCGTAACGGCTAACGCCGCCCTCTCATTGGCTGAACAGCGATAATGAGATGCGCGGGACACACCACGCCCTGAGCTTCTTAAGCAGTCGGAGACTATATATGAGAGAAAGGACAGAGTCGAAAGATCACTTATTCAACTGCAACCTTCGCAAAAAACACATGTAGTTTTCAAACTTCGGAGCGCAAGCGGCGAGTTTGTAAACGCCGAGAAGCGACGACAAATCGATACACGAAGACACGAGTTTGAAGACGAAGGATTCATATTCTTTTAACTCTCCGCAACCTCCGTATGCTGACCCGCTGGACTGACGAGTATAAGTTGGCATCGGAAAATTAGTTTGTGGCGCAAGTTAATGCGCGGTGAACTACATAGTATGAGACAATCTCTTGGAAATAATAAAATCTTGGAATCTCTTTGCATTGTTCCAGGTTACGTTCATGGAAATACTGTGCGGAGTTGTGCGTTCGTATTGCGACGGGATACTGAACAAGAAGAGATAATTGCACCGCAATAGGGTTGAAATTTAACCTGAGAAAATGCTGATCGATAGTAAGGAGTTGGACGCCATACACGGTAGATTGCGTCGAAATCCTTTAAAGCTCAGGCTTGATAGGGGAGTCGTCATTGGGCACGGCTTAGATGCTTCTTTGGACACAAAATGTCATCGTTTTTGGGGATCGATGTCAGCACTGAGATAATGGCCTCTTTTGCTGCCGTTGAACGTAAGTCGGCGGGGTGTTTTAGGAGGTGGCATTTTCTAGAGAGATGATGGTACAGGGAGCTCGGCCAGCCACTTCGAGACATGTTTTGAAACTGTTTTGAGAACAAATATGCCAAAACTTGTTTACCGCTCCTGGTTTGTGGACAAAGACGCAGTAACTTTAATTTCCTTTAAATATCTAACCAGTTGGTAAAATTTTCTTTCAAGTACCCCCGACCTTCGGTCTAAACATTTTGCCTCGCCAATTTTACCGCAAAGCAATTGGAGAGCCAGTTGCAGCGGTATACGGAGGAACCTCGTGGACTGAAAAAGCCAATTCAAAACACGAAACACCACACACAAAATGTTTTGACGCAAAAATACTGCGGATAGCTCTTCGCTGCACACTCTGACACTCTGTATACGGTAAACGAACAGGCATATGTAAAAGTGATAACTGCGAATGGTAGTCAACGTCTAGGCAATTTTTAAAAGAAAAACGCTTACTTGAAGCTAAAACCTCATTAAACTTAAAAAACACAACAGCTGGGATTAGACTGTTAAATTTACGTGGCTTCGCAAGCGTGTACTGTTGGAACAAGCGCCGAGTATCCTGTGTGAAGGGGTACTCGCGAAGTTTGTTTTTCTTTTTCTATACGAGGCCTATCTAAATATGCCTTAGAAAAACGACACGCCGTGCACCATTCTGGATTCGAATTGTTGCTTCACAAACATATGCAAAATTCACTCGCGCACAATCGCAATGTTATAGCCAAAGGCACCTCAAAAATTTTATGTGGAATCATTTCTTTCCCACTTTGGAGAAAACGACTGCATTATAGACCTATCCATGGTATTCATTCATCCAATGTGAAAAAAATGAATTAATCAGATCAACAAAAATGTGAATGCAGACATCCATTTCCCTTCCTGACTCGGAAAGGAGTGACGTGTGTCGAGATATCGAGGTAGTGTCCTGCTGAGACGCTGCTCCGCTTTCCATTCCTCCCTCATGTCACCTATGGGCGCATCAATTTCCGGTTTCGAAAGCAAGAATCCAGAAACGAGCTAAAACAAAACGAGAGAACCAAGCCGCAACTCTTCATCCACCTCTATAACGCCCAAGACAGCGTCTAGGGGAACGAGTGGAAATCATTTACACATGCGCGAAACACTTCTAGTCCAAAAAGAAGCAGCGGACATATCTAGCGCGATAAATTCACTCGTGGCTTCAAGCCGCAGTGACTCATTAAACTTCCGAATGCAATTGCGACATATCAAACCTGCGATTTGCTCTTTATATTTGTGTTCTCAATGTGTGCATAACCATACTCAATGCGGCATGAATTTCGCATAAACATAAGACACCCAAATCAAGTAAAAAAAAAAAAAGAACTAGAAACGCCAGCTTGAATAAATTTTGCCCAGATCAGTTTATCAGAAACATTGGAACCCTCGGAAGCCTCATTCCAGAAGAAGAATAAGAAAATCGTCATGAGACATGTGCCACGCGACCACTTCAACTAGCAGTTTCGTAAGATCATCGAGACTTTTTACAAGTTGACTAGATGTCGAGATTCTTTTTGTGTGTATGTGTGTTTGACAGTGAACTCTCCAATGAAGCCTGAAAAGGTCCAAGAGACAGAAGTGCGGCATTGCAGGTTGCGGATTTGCAATCAAGTTAAGAGTGTTACCGGCACAAAATATTTGAATTTAAAATTTCAAAAGTGCATGCGAATCATGAATAGAAAAAAAAGAGGTCCATATTTGATTGAAATCGGTACAGCGAATTTAAACCCGCAGCAGATACAGCAAGATGTATCAAAGTCTGATCAGCGATAGTTAGTAATTTAATGACAGCCTTTTCAGGATTACATTTGATTTCTTTTCTACATTTTCCACAACTGCGTCCTTGATCAAAATAACCTGTTTCAACAAAGGTTTCAAGTTCTCCGCTACCAATTCCCGTAGTCCGTAATGTGGAGAGTAAACTTGAACATCGTTTGTTTTTCACATCCACAGATGAATCAGAAATACAATTGTACAAAATAAATCGAACGCCTTATCTAATATATAAAGATATCGCAAGTTAGTGCAGTAGAATCCGAGATTAGTCATCACCCTAGGCAAACCGCAGGTATGATACCGCAGAAAAACCACCAGTGGGTGAACAACCAATATTTTCCAGTCCCAAAGACGTTACGTCAAGGTTGCCTGGTCAGATTTTATGGAGCATGTCTATTCTATAAGTGAGAGGAACAGTGCTTATGCTTCTGCTTGGCATCGACAAGAAGCGAAACTGTCTGGCACCATACGGGTTTAAAATTTCAAACGACGCGCACGAATCTGGGATGCGCGGATTATGGCGTAAAGTCTTACAGAATATAAGACCCATCGGTAAATCTGACGCGTGGATTCAACTCAGTACACATTACTGCGTCCAATAAAACCAGTGCTGCTGCAGGCAACTCCTTCCGGTTTGCATTCTGCACAAGATTATGCCCCGCTGTATCCAAGTACGTCTGAACCACTGCGATGGCAAAGAAGTAGAAAATGTCGTTCAGTTGGAACTGTTCATTACAGTTTCTTAGTATCGGCAATGTTACGCGATAGCTGCGGAATGGGGTATGGAGCGTGGAAGAACGACAGAGTACGGCCGTCCCTTCTTTCGGTATGGGTAGAGGAACGCACGAGACGTAAGGCGTCACACGGTCAATTTGTACAAAAGCGAAGGGTTTTGGAAGCGTGGTTGATGGAGATAGTGTTGGAGAGACACGTATTCACATGCGGTAGATCATGAACGAAACAAAAAAAGTCGGGCTGCGCACGCAGTAGAAAAATTTACACGTCCCAGTTCCACAAAGAGAAGAAACGGAAAGAAAAAAAAGAACAGCACGTGAGTTGCAAAACGTTCGGAAAATGTGTCCGCTCTCGAAACAAGACACGTATGGCACTATAGGGTGAGTGGCAACTTTGGACTCGTGGCGGTGTCGAAAAGTCGGTGCAGAAACATGCAACGCTGCACACGTTCGCTCAAAACAGCCGAAATAACGCTGAGCTCACTAGGGTCCCAATCACGTTCCTTGTCCCAGAAGAGTCTTGTGCCTACTCAAGAAGAATGAGAGATAGATAGAAAGAGAGGGAAAGATGTTAGCCATATTAGCCTTTTCGATGTAACGCATCACACAAAGAGTTTCGAGACTGGTTTCTTCGTCCATTATCGTGGGAAAAAAGCAGTACTCTTAAAACATAAAGGCTAAACGTTTTCATGCCAATTATGCTACGTCACCTGCCTTTTGTCAGCGGCACTATAGCCACCGGCAGGAAAGGAAGTGCAGGGCATCTTTTAGACGCGCAGCCTCCAGCACGCGCTTGTTGCCTTCCGTCGTGCTTTAGATGTGTATGCACGCTCGAAGCTAATGAGACGCCAAAATGCTATAGAAGGTAGGAAGATTGTGCTGGAGGACAGGCAAGTGAAAAACCTCCCTGTGGTTTTTATCCCATCACTGACTGTAGTATAGAATGCAACGATCGTCTCTCATATCTTCCTGACAGTCTCACAAGTGGGCGACGTGGCGTTGTTTCTCACGCCCCGGCTTGGAGCTCGACAAAAGCCAATTCCCACAGACGAAATTGCAAATCGTCCTTAGCTTTCTTCCAAAGACCTTCCGGGACGGGGAACGCCAAGGGGTCTGCGGCCATCGGAGGTGAAGCGTGACTAGCGGGTCAACCGAGAAATATAACACTCAGGAACCTCTGCGACGGCACAGCTGACAACACAACACGACAACAGCCGGATGCCAAGTCCAAATCTGACCTGACGAGAGCCGTGCACGTGCGAGTGGTGCGCACACAAAGATGCACACACGGACACACGCACGCACGCACAGCGTTGGAGATAGAGACTACGGCGTAGGCGGCGAGTTGTCCTCGGGCAGGTTCGTGAACTGACTCACTGTTGGCACATGAAGAGCGCGAGTTACGCGAGCTCGTCGGATGATCCTTGGCGCCGGATCCCGGGATATGTGCTGGCTGGCGGGTCGCTCCGAGGTGGAGCGATTTCCTTCGAGCTCCCGAATACACTTCTTCGCCTCTCCAGTCTGACGGTGCGATACGCCAGGTCTCGCCTATACGTAACCAAGAAACAGCCCATGGCTGCTTTAGCGTCAGAGAAGAACTAGATTTCAGATTTTCTGACGTCGGCCTGGCAGGGGCTCGTGGTATGGAGCACTGTTCTGGTAGTTATATGAACGGACATTTAGAGAAACGACTCGCACACCTGTTATATTATATGCCTGTAAAGAAACTAACGGTTCATTAGGTATGATTTAAACCACAACGAAACGAGGTTTGAACGTCGCTGGGTTCCGACATGACATAGTATGTACGGTCTGGATGAGTTCTCCGCTTTGGTGATTTTGTTCAGTGAGTGTGAAATGTCTTTCATTTAAAAAGTCTGACTCTGGACGTCGAGTCCTTCATTAAATACATAAGATGATCCCAATGCAGCGTAAGTGTGGTCGTCAGACACGTTTTAGCGATCGCCTGTGACAACGTTTAACATTCCGTTAGTCGAAAAAATGTTTTGATCCGACCTCCAAAACATCCATTTTGGTACAAAAATCATAAAGCTATGGCACGCGATGAAAGCTGCCATAAACTGACCACCTAACTAAGCACGGTCAACCGATTCCCCTCAAAAGCCTCGGCAGCCCCGAAGGCGTCCTTCGTAAAGCACTGTAAAATGAGCAAGCTGCACCACGACACTGCAGAGACCAAACCAGGAACCAGATATCCCTCCTTCAGGGACTCGCTCAAGACGAACAACGCTGGTTCTTCGTCCCTCGAAACTTGGCTGCGAGACCCAAACACGCTGGTTCATGGACTCGACCACTCCAGGACAGCCATCGGCTTGCTGGCCTGCCCGTTGCACCAGACGGGGAGATGAACCTTATCGAGTACGGCGACGGACGGCAAGTCCAGTTGCAGACGTCGCACGATGGTGCCCTAGCTCGCCCCCTGGAGCAGTAGCTTCTTCTTCTTCTTCTTGCGGCCCTTGATGCGGAAAAGTCGTTTGAGGGCATTGAGGATGCGGAAGCGGCCCTTCTTCTTGCCCGGCGGCGGTTGTGGCACCGGGTGCTCTTCACCAGCGCTGGGACGCGCCGACGACGGGTCGTCCCGCGTAGCCCCGCTGGTCGTGCGGTCCCCCCCGGTGCTCGTAGTGGGTCTCCATGGTGGCCGATCCGCCGCTACCTCGGTGCTGCTGAGCGTAGGGATGCTGCTGGTGCTGCTGGAGCTGCTGCGCGTGCTGTGCAGGATGCTGCTGCTGCCACTGGAGCGAGTCGTCGGCCGGAGCGTGCCTGTTGGGCGCCGCGCCCTGGTGCGGAACCCCGGCGCCCTGGTGTCCCCCGTGGGGGCCCCTGCCGCCGTGGATGCTGCCCTGCTGCTGGTGATGGCCCTGCTGGTGCGACGGCTGGTGTTGCTGCTGCTGGTGGGCGCCGGGCCCGCCGCCTCGCGGGGCCAGCATGGGTTCGCGGAGCTCTGCGAGGGACGGGGGGGGGGGGGGGGGGGGGGGGCCGAAAGCGCCGTTGCTGGGGGCATGTCATTCGACAGAGGCTCGCCGCCTCTACCGACGCTCAAAGAGTTCAAAACTGAGCGGCACAATCTCGCCTCCGTCAAAGAGTTTACTATAGTATAATAATAGAAAATGTTCAAGTATGACACGCAGCTCCAAGAACTGCTTCAGCTTCTCGAGTCCTCAATCAACAAAAATGCCCGTCGTTGCTAGATTTCTTTCCCACGAAACAGAAACATCTGCTTTCCCACGAAACAGAGATGGGATGACATTTCCGTGGAGTTCAACAAATGACGCAAATCTAACCTTAAAAAAAAAGAACAAAAAAAAGAAAGAAAGATTTATGCTGAGACATTAGGGAGTTTTAGAATAGCGCACGCTGAAGCCTTGCGTACGGAAAGAGTGTTGGCGTTCCTCCAAGAAGGAATCGCGACGAGAGATTGACTAAATTCAAGACGAGCACAGTTAGAATATGGCGGCTCCCAGGACCATAGTTGCGGCCGCTTCGGCGGCGTCGTGAGGGCGACGTCGGCGGCATCCTCGAGACTGCGAGTTTCAATACGGGACGACATTGCACTCGGTTTGGAAAACCCAGTAAGGTGAACAACGATCACCGGAAACTTGATGCTTGCGACGAGCGAACATTTCTCGGCGAAGGTAAGGTCCGCTTAGGTCAGTACACGAGACACCTCTTGCCGAGGCGATGCAAGCGGACACGACCAAACGACCGCTCGCGTCGCTTTATCATGTTTAAACAAATCTAAAACGTTACTCTGGACCAAAAAAACTTTTTTTTTTGTTTCTCAACTTACAGCATTTCGCGTGTGAAATAAGAACTGTGACTGTATTTTGGTGGCGTTGCAAGTGCGAGATGTTTGAGCTTTTGCGTCGCGGCGGAGAAACGCAGTTCTAAAGCTCTATTGCGTAGCATGCGCTAACGCCAGCGCAAAATTTAGCGCTGCGTGCGCTAAAACTGCGCGCGTTATTCTAAAACTCCCTATTGTGACTATATATGAAACGTCATGTATCGGCCAACAGCAAACCGGGCTTTGGGGTTGTGATATTATCGGAGCTTCGTCATTCGCTGAACAGCTTTCGATGACAAGAAGTATTGACTGCCCCTGGCCTATGCGGAAAAGTCTACGCGCAGGCATTTTGCAAAGCTCGATAGATGCGACGAGTGCCCTTTCTGACCGAGTACTCCAGGACCCAAGAACTGAAAGAGCTTTCAGAGATCTGAGCCGATGCTATGAGCCGACGAAGTCACGTTAGTAACACCTACTGCACAACGTCGCAGCATCCGTCGATCTGCCATACGTTGGTTACTGTCAATTAATACAGCCAGGCGAAAAAATATGTGCAATAAAAATTACCTTCCATGCCTTTGTATAAAGGTCGTATTTCATTCCTAATAAAAATGCACTTAAAAAAAAACTTGCGTTAGGTTTTTTTTTAGCTTGGATGATAAGTTGGCGGCCATGAGAGTCAATATAAAAAAGGAAAAATCGGTTAATTCTTTACCGATTCGCCTTATCGGCTAATTCTTTTTAAGTATAATAAAGTTTCAATACAAATTTAAAATTTTTATTTTTGGAGGCATGATGTAGTTGGAAATTTGGTGCTCGACCCAAATATAGCCTTGCCATGCCGTGAAACTTTGATCAAAACGTTTGTAGCGTGTGCTACGGGGCGAAAAATGTAATCCTCCCCGATGGCTTGAAGCCAAAACCAAACCGCCAAAGAGTGCTCGTGACGTCAATCCCTCCGCTTTACACTTGCGTCGCACTGCTAACGTCAACATCGGCACAGGCACATTGGTTGTGGAAAGAATGCAATTACTGCAAAGGCGCAAGCGAGCTGGACAAGATGAACGATAATAATTCCTTAATTCCTGGAGAAGGGTAACAGGGGGGGACAAAGGACAAACAGAAATCTCTAAACGCAGCTGGGTGACTGGTGTACGCCTGAAAAAATCCGCCTGGTCCTGGTTTCAAACCAGGGATCTCTCCATTTTCAGTGGAGCACTCTACCAACTGACCTAACCAGGAGTTAGATGTCAGTAGAGCAAACGGGTTTTATCAGCTGCCACCAGTGTAACACCAACAAAGGTGAACGGCCTGCTTTTTAAGGTTACCAGTCTAACACCAACAAGGGTAAACGACCTGCATTTTAAGGTTACGATCAAAACCTTCAAATGCAGGCCGTTCACTCTTGTTAGTGTTAGACTGGTGGCAGTTGTGAAAACTCGTTTGCTCTACTGATGTCTAACTCTTGTTTAGCTCAGCTGGTAGAGCGCTCCACTGGAAATGGAAAGGTCTCTGGTTTGATACCAGGATCAGACGGAATTTTTCAATCGCGCACCAGCCACCTAGCTGTGTTTGGAGATTTGTGTTTGCCTTTTGTCCCCCTTGTTCCCCTTCTCTTGGGATAATTATCGGTTGCGGAGCAGGCGCAAGGCAGATGAATCGACGTCACGGGCGCTCTTTGGCGGCTTAGTTTCGGTTTGAAGCCGTGTAGACATACCTGGCCCTGTAGCGGCCACTGCAAAGGCTTCAGTCAATATTTTAGGTCGGGGCTACACAATAACGAGGTCGGGCGTCGATTCTACAACCACATTATACCCCACCCCTCCCCCCCCCCACCCAAAAAAAAAAGAAAAAGAAAAAGTCTTTTAGGTAATGACCCCCATGGCCCCTACCTTCGGTCAAAAGGTAAAAACACTAACGCAATTTTCCTTCATTAAAATTCTAGTTTCACACACAAAAAATATACATATATATATATATATATATTATTGCATATATCCGTTTGTCGCACCTAGATTTTTCCAGCGCCCTTATTTATAAGGGGAAGCGGAGAAGGTAATTATAATAAGACAAGTTTTACTGTCTGATGCAAAGTCCGCGTTTGGTGTCTCAAACCCTCAAGATGATCTAGACGCGCAAGGGCGACAACGCTGAATACAAGGGTTTTATTATTTATCGAGAACTCTAAAGCGACAAGCCTACATAGTGTTGTTTGTTTGAGTTACGTTGTATGGTGTGTGAATGAATTTGGCAGCTTGGTCACGCGTCTGTCATATTTGCATTATGTGCGAGGTCATCGTTTAGTAGGCCTTAGAGAGTTTAGAGAGTAGTGGACAGTGCGATGCTTCAAGTTAATAGTGTATTAATAAAAAACAACACTCATCGCAAAAAGTGCAGAGAATAGTATAAAGGTATGCGACTGTTCGATTAGCACCTCCGATTTCGAATAGGAGATGTATGCACTTTTATGTTTGTATCCCTCCAGGACGTATCCAGACTGTAGCCCTGACTTCACAATCGAACAAAGCTTTTCCACATAGCAAGTCCCACCAGCAAGCCACTCCTAAATTCGTCACTCGACGAATCATACATTTCGTACACGGTAGCTTAGGTGGCTCTGCCGAACTTCATTCCAAGCCACTTTACTTCAGGACAGTTCATCCTGAACGTTTCATACCAAAAAGTTTCATTGCAATGTTCCATCACAAATTGCTTTTTCTGGCAGGCACATACAATACCACGGCATTTCCTGCTAGAAAAGTTCTATACGGTAGATTTTTTTCCATTTCTACTTTTTGACAGTCAGACAAACCGAGTGACAAGCGTAAGTTACGGAAAGAACGTATCACACATGCGGGAAGAAAGAGTGAGCAAGAAGTAACAAAAAAACACGAAATTACCGTGACGGGGGCGGAGCTGCGTCTGGGTCGGTTAGCCAAAGTGGCTGCGGGGAAAGGTTAGCAGAACAGAGCAGGCAGTTGGAGCAAGGCGTGTCCACGAACCGTGCAACAGCGATCTGCGCACGACTACACTGGCAGAGGAGGCGAGGCAAGCACATTCTGGACCACCCGTCGTGACACCATCGAGCCGCGCTCACACTGACAAAACATCGTGCAAAAGGTATCCTGCAGACGCTGTCCGAGGCACGTTTCCTCCATGTGCCGTCACGTAGGTCATAGAAGAACGAACCGCAGAGATGTCCGAAGCACACGTTCTGTACGAAGCAAGCACGTGTTTCGAGCACCCTTGTGGCGCAGAGCACGCTTGCGGCTGCAGTGTTACTTCGGCGCATCTGGAGCCATAGGCTCGCATTGTAACCGGAGCGGTTAATTAGGAAAATGTTTTTTTCTTTTTTTTGCTAATTATGCTGAAATGGCAAGGAAAAGTGCCTCCGATAACTGCTCATCTTGAATTTGGATACACGAGGTGCCATGCGTCTGGCACCGCGCCATCAGTGGCAAGGACGTAATGCTTACACTATAAGAAAAAGAGAAGAAAAGGTTCATGCGTCTCCACGTTATACGCCAAGCACGCGCAGAACCAATTACTTCGATCTAAGAATAAAAGTCAACAAATGACGAGGCAGACTTTGTTTTTGTTTTTTTGTCTAAAAATGAGGTTTTCGATGCGATGCTGAAAATACCGTGATCGTGCGAAAATTAGTTCTCAACGACATATGGCAGATTCAATTTTCGGTAAAAAGCTCTTTAAGACTCGTCACTCGCTCCGTAGATCGCAGTGATTGTCTCCCGGAACGCTCTCAAAAAAAGTAGACGCACCGCCACTTTTTTTTTTTTTTTTGTAAACTAAGCTTAAGTAAGCTTGTTACATTGAAGGCGCACTTCGCCCTTCTTGCGAGTATAGTGAAATTCTAAATAAGTTACGATTGCCTGAAGGTGTAGATTTTAGGAAGCGAATTGCGGGGCACAGCAGCAGAATGAATTCTAAGGCGCCATTATGTTCCGGCGGAATGTGCTCCGTCCCGCGTGTCCATTTTCGTTACTTGAGGTATGGAGACTTTAGGATGACGGCATAAAGCAAAGTCCAAAAAATGGGTCACAACGGGTGTAGTCCGGCATCATGCAAACAGGCAGTCAGTTAATTCTAGGAAATAGCAGTTTCAAAAGCTGTTTCAAGGAAGGTTAGTCTAAAAGTCGAAGAGTGGCATGCAAACATCAGCGACAGAGAACATTCCAAATACAAAATAATAAAGACTAGAATTGAGTCATGCAGGTCAATATACAGGATTACAAGATTCGCTTCGATGGTAGGAAACAAGCCAGAATGCGGACGATTCTGATCAGACAGTACCTACAGCGCGGCAGCACCACGGTTCGATACATTTACTTCACCGCTTTGAACAGTAATTTCATGCTCGGCAGCGTACGCGGTTAAATGTTCGATAACCAACTAAACTTTTTTTGCCAAAGAACCATTATTCCGCCATGTCCTAGGATGCGAATCATTTTTAACAGCAACAAGAGTGTATGCTTTGAGCATAATTAAGGTTAACGCATATGCTTAAGCTGTGTCAGCTCAAGAGCTTAGAATATCGGGTTGTGCAATTATCTTTGAAAAAGTCTGTTTTGTTATGAGTAAGGGTACAGATGATGTGCGAAAAACCATCCGAATATCGCACAAAGTTCAAAATACGAACAAACAGGTTAAAACCACTCTTCTTTAGAACGTCTTTGTTAAGTATAGGTTGTATACGTCCGGCGTCGGTGTTGAGTATAGGTTGTATACTTCGGCGCTTCAGAGCGCGAAGAGTGGCGTTGAAGCCCTGGGAGGTTCTTTCTCCAAAGAGTCTTGGGGTTGTTGCACATATACACTCAACAAGTTTACATCCTTAAAAGTTTAAATCAGCTGTCCACGGTCTAACACGCTAACAGTGTTCTGAAACACCCTTAGGGCAATGGTTAATACTCTAAGAATAGGGTGCTGGCGACCATTGCAACATTCTAGCTATATTAGTTTAAGAGCAACAGGTTTACAAGCACCAAGCATCACACGCAGTCCTCAGATTCACACAAGCTTCAAATGGAGGCGCGATTAATTACGTACCGAAATAGGAATCACAACCTTATATACTCGACAATGCAGACAGCCATTTAAAAGAGACGGTCTCAGGAATTACGGAGGTTACACGTATGCGGTTTTGCTGGCGTCAATAATTCACGTAAAACATAATATATCTAAGTTCACGGAATTCTTCCCCAAGTGAAAAGCATAGTCACTAAAACAAAATGGTTAATGCAGACGTCAGAGCAGCAAACGCCCTTCAAAAATGAAAGGTGTCCTAACTTCACTCTAGCACCTTTTTCCCCACACCATTCTTACAGCCTTCAAAATAGCAAAGTTTTACATGCAAATCACTCTATTTTACGATTACAAAGGGTGTATTAATAAAAATAAAAGCGCTAAAACGGCGTAGCCATGGGTGTAAGCCTCTAAACACCTCGTCTCCACCCTGAAGGTTGTAAAGTTTTTTTATAGTGTAGCCTCCGTTGCATTGCGACGTGAAACCTCAATATTTTTACACAAAGTTTTGCTGCAACGATCCAGGCGTGAGCGTTTATCGGACAGATATCGGAAATTTGTAAACAAAAAATATTACTTTTTTTTCAAGTACACTGTGATGAGTTTCAGTTATTCAGAATTTTGTGCAATTTTCGATTGGGTTTTCACACATATGTTCTTGCCTTAACTCTCACTCCAAATGTGGTGCTTTGGTAAGGAATAAGAAGCACTTGCTACCTATTTACCTTCCCAAAGAACATGCGAAAAGTCAACCATCGCGCGGCACAAAAGGGTCCTAGCAATTGACACGACTCAAGAACATTTCGGCCCAAAACTGCGATCAGAACATGGAATTTGAAAGTATTAACTGGGGGCTCTTTCGGTTAATAAAAATTATAGACTGCCTTGAGTTTTCTCTCCAAGAAAGACATCACATAAAAATGCGTTTCTTCTTTTCCTAGAGGCGAAGTTTACGGGTACGCTAGCTACCCTGTACATGAACTAAATAAAACCAGCGTACGTTAAACAATTGAAAGCAGAAATTCGCCAACTGAACACTTCAGCTACTATAATTGTTGACACCTCAAAACGACACGACCAAGACGTTTGCGAGCAGTCACGCTTCAAAAGCTAGTATGGCAACCGTGGGTGGAAAGTTCTTGGTGCGCCAGTCTGCCAAACATGGGCAAGCCTTAGCGAGAATTGACCATCAGACGATCTACGCACGCCAGCAACAACACTGCAGCGTCCGGAGTTCGAGCATGCAAACGTCTGTAGCCAGCCCCGAATTGGGTCCTTTTCAATGGCAGCCAATCGGACCGCGGCTTAACGGAATACGGAAGCTCACTAACCGATCATGAAGCGAGACAGGCTACCGCAATTAGCCAAGCCTCTCCCTTTTGCTCCTCATCTCCACTCCTAACCACATGCGCCTTTTATCTACCTCTCCTCTCCCTCTCCCAACGATGGTGACAACGGTACCGACAAGTACAGTGCTCAACAAAACGAAATAAACCAAGTGGCGGAGCCATTATATTACTCTAGGTTAGAGTAGCTCTATACGCTTGCACCGTACGCCAGAGCAACACCATACGCTCCTCAAGCGAGTTATACACGGTTACGCGAGCGAGGCCAATGCTGTGCGGCGGTCCATTTCGTGTTGTTGGGCACTGTGCATATTAACCAACTGCATTCCTCTCTCTCGCAACGCAAATACGTCCTGTCGCTGCTAAGAAGAGCGCTCTGTGACGGGCATCCGGCTCCTGGCGGCAGCGTGCGAGGCTCACCCTTGGCCTGCATCGGGGCACCGTGGGGCGTCCTGCGCTGTCCCTCCGCGTAGTCCGGTGGGGCTTCAGTGAGGAAGTTGGACGGCACCAGGCCCCGCAGCCCGTGCAGCTCGCCGAAGAAGAAGCCGTCTTCGTCCATGTCGCCGTACACGTAGATCACGTCACCCGTGCTGAAGGCAAGCTCGGACTGGTGCACATCGGGGGACGAAGAGGAAAGAAAAACAAAAAGAAAAAAGCGAAAGTCGTATAGCGAATGTCGCCACCCATTAGAAATAACCGCCGTACCTTAAATTGAAAACAAAGGACAAACAGTCATATGAACGGGAGGGTGACAGTTAAGATGTCCAAAAGACTCGATACAGCCGTTCTGATCCCTAATATATACAGGGTGTTTTTTAATCTTTAGATCTGATTAAAAAAGCCATGAAAGCTATACTTATGCGGTTGGTGCAAGTGGGTTATACGGCCAGGGGTACATTATGTGGGTGGCTACTTTTTCCAATAAGTCAGCTAATTAATTAAACTTCTTTAATTAACTTTTTAATTAATGAAATTAGACATATGCTTATAATTAGAAACTTTCTCAACGTCATCGAAAATGACTAAATCAGTAATTTTCAGAAAGACTTTGAGCGCGTGAATAGCGTAGTAGTGCACTAAAGACTCGTGGAGCAGGTACAAGGCTGGGGCTAGATAACATGGGGAAAAATCGTGCGGGCGCCTTACCGCAACCGTTAGTCTTGTACCTGCTTCAGGAGTGGTAACTTTGGTGCACTACTACGCTATTCACGCGCTCAAAGTCTTTCTGAATATTACTGATTTAGTTGTTTTCAATGACGCTGAGCAAGTTTCTAATTGGAACCATATGTCTATTTTCATTAATTATAAAGTTAATTAACGAACTTCAATTAATTAGCCGACCTATCGGAAAGTTTAGCCACCTACATAATGTGCCCCTGGACGTATAACTAACTCGCACAAGCCGCATAAGTGTCGCTTTCATGGATTTTTTTAAACAGATCTGCAGAGAATTTGAAAAAAAAAGCTGCATATACGTGTATATGTGCGTGTGCACGCCGGTTTTTACTTGAATTATTGTCGGCGCTATATCTGTCTCAAGTACAGGTTTCAAAGCTAAACTTAGCTCTTGGAGTAGTTCTTGTTATTTTCTGACCCACTCACAGCCATACACTTACCTACTTACAGAAAATAACAGGAACTACCCCAAGAGCTAAGTTTAGCTTCGGAGTCAGAACTTGAGACAGATATAGCGTTGACAATAATTGAAATAGAGACAAGCCTGCACACGCACATATACAGACATACCCACACACGCAAGCACGCACTCATGTACACAAAAGATATTACAGTCCAACACACTCACAGAGGCTTTCCCGTCCGTTTTTACTGTTTCGTAAGGGCCTATACCTGCTTAGGGGAGACGCAGTAAACCTAGTTATTCGGTATTTAAACAATTTACAACTTATACACGAGACGAGTCCCGAACAAACCAGTTCCGTGAATATCGATGGCGATGACATTCTTCGATAACTTTTACCGAGTCACAAAAAGACAGTCGCATAGCCACGAATTAGCAGACTCACCTTTCCTTCTGTAGTCTATTGCAAATTAGGAAAAGCAGGAGAAACTCCTCCAACAAAGTCCTCCAATCTTTACACCCTAGAAGAGCGAATGCTGGAGGGAACGCGAGTGGAGAGGAGGAAATCACCAATGGTGGCGATCAGAGAGCTTTTTTGGGAAGGCGTGGACCTGCTTTTTTAACCTGCAAGAGGTTATAGCGCGAGCTCTGATGGAGAATGCAAATGCTTTGCCAAGCGCCCTACAAGGGAGTCAGTTGTTAACGCCATATCCGCTGCTAACAGCGACAGCAACTTACGAAAGGATCGGGGTTTGGACTCAGTTCCGCCGGGTCGTAGTCATAGAGGGCCACCATCCGCTTGGGCTGCGGGGGCAGCACGCCACCGGCGGCCCAAGCGTCACCGTCGGCCCCTGCATCAACCGAGGCACGGGGACCGTATCAACACAACGGAAACAAGAAGGTCAAACCCTGTCGCGTGTACATTATCGTCAAGCTATGGAATCAAAATTAACAAAATTACGAAAAACAGCTGCGAAACCTACGTCGCCGTTCCCACGTGAATGCAACCTCTTTCTAGGTAAGACCTGAAGTCTACGTCGTACACAATCCAAACTGTGCAGGATTACTGAACGGAGGAGCAGTCATCATTAGTCTCCCATTAAGTGGCTGACCATAGAGAAAGACATTTTCATTTTCGGATGGGCATACAGCCCCAATGGCAAAACGGCGTCCATTTCTTTCACCAATATACATGCCAAAGTATAAGTATAACGGCCAAAAGGTCTAAATAACAACTACATACCCCTGTGCGGCGGTGGTCTCGACCTGGCTGGCGGTCCGGTTTCGGCCACGTCGCTGTCCATGTGAACCTCGGACACCATGTTGCAGGGCACGAAGCCCATGCGCCCGTTGGCCTCGCCCTTGTAGAAGCCGTCTTGATCTTTGCCTCCGTAAATCTGAATGGGGATGCGGACAGCCCAACAATTATGCGAGTCCTACTAGCTTTCCTCTTCAGCTCCCTCTCATTTTTATGCTTTTGTAGATTGTCACGTCACAAGAACACTACCACGACGACACCCACACCTTCTATTTGAACTCTGGGAACTTCAATGTCAAACTAAAGAACTCGTGAGTATATTGCTTGAGAGGCAATCTCGTCATTCCCAAAGGGCCATGTTTCCGGTACATTTTAATTGCAATAACGATTAATTACAACTAGAGGAGGTAACCCCTTCCTCAACAGTGAGCCCCTCATTCGTAAATCAGGTGACGACATGGCAAGGTCTGCAAGGTAAACGACAACGCCATTTCCCCTTTCTAGAATGTTCCAGTTCCGCAAAAGTATAGCTAAACTTTCGAATACCCACGCGCGATAAGCCACTGCATGAAACGTGCTTTCTCATAAGGGATACCAAGATATTTTTGGAAGGTTTTGTATAATTTAAATACAATATAAGCGACACGCCACGCCTATATTAATTGTTCCAGATTCCGTTGATCATCGGAGTTGCCTGGGTTCTGTCATATGAATAAGCGAGTCTGTACGCACTCCGCAACCGACCACTTGCGAGGCTATTGCATAGAGTCTTTGTACGTAAAAGCTGATTTCTCGTTGATAGAACTTCCTATCTCGTTTCTACTGAAAGCCCTATAACAACCGCAACCTTAAGCACGCGAAAGGAGTCGCTTACCTTTATAAGGTCCCCTTCCTGGAAAGGCAGTTCTTCGTCCGCCGTGTCTGGATTTGGAGACATGGTCTGCGGGTCGTAGTCGAACAGGGCCACGAACCAACGCACCCGTGGCTGGCGTTGCCCGGAGCGGCTCTCCGTCGATCTCGAGTATGAACCCCGCGGGTCGTCGACGTCGGAGAGGTGCCGCGACCTCGTCGGCGGCGTTGGCGACGTGGGCCGGGGTCGCTCCTGGTAGGACATCGGCGCGCCGCCATGCTGCTGCGGCTGCTGGTGATGGTGGTGCTGTTGCTGTTGTTGTTGCTGCTGCTGATGTTGCGGCTGCTGCTGCTGGTGGTGCTGTTGCTGATGGTAGCGAACGGATCCCGTGCTGACGGCGCCGTGCCCGCGCGTCCCGCGAGGAGCTCCTCGAGGTCCCATGTCGTACTTCGAAAACTCCTCCTCGGAATAGTTCTCCCCGATGCCGTAGCTTCCCTCCATGTCCTTGGTCATCCCTGGTTGGAAGAAACCAAGGTGCCGCGGACGATCTGTGATTTTGCGTCCACATTCCCGAAGACTCTTGACGTCTTGCAGACAAGCTATGCAAACAGTGTTCTGCTCCTATGTCACTTCGGTACGAAGGATGCCCGAGCAAATCAAGCAAGACAACAGGGCTTCAAGTTTAGTTACCACACATATCACAATTCGTTTTGAAATATGGCGCTAAGGTTATGTTTACATTGTGTAAATTTTGTTTCTTTCTCAAGCAACCCCTCTACAATATTCATAACATCTTCTGTCTGGCTCAGTGTCATGCTCCTCTATAAGTTATGCAGTCACATGGGGATCTCCTGACTAGCTTACTTTTAATAGGATTCGATATTGTGTGGGTTATGGAACAGAAAAAAAAAATCTATACAATCCTACTTTAAGAAAAAAAACTGGAATAAGTACAAGCATAAACCATCAACAACAGGTGCATGAGAATAAAAACGATTGTGCAAAATGTGCACAATGCAACGGAATTGCGGCATCTGAACGTTTCAAGAACAAAAATTCTCCTTACTTGGAAGAGGTGTGTCCCAACAGGGACGTTCTGTAAGAGCCTTGCGGTCGCACGACATTATTATCGAAACAAATTTCACTGTCTACCATCTATGAGGAAGGACTATCTAAATTATTGTCAACTCATAAAGGTCGGTCCCTCAAAGTCATATTACCTTAAAGGGGCAATGAAATGAATTTTGGGCTGGAATAAGTTATCATATAATGTGATATTACAAATCATAGATCGTTTACTGGGCCAAAAGAAAGAGGGTAAAAAGTCAAAAACCTGGTTTTCGGTACGAAAATTTGAACATATATTGGACTATATCGTACCTCTTTTACTTTAAAAGCTGTCTGCCTTTTCACTGTGATACATCCGCATTACCCAAAGCACGCAAGCCGGCCCCACCTCACGTATTGGACACGATCACTGCGTCACTCGGACGTATGCGCACGTCAACAATCAATTCGTCGACGAATAATTGGATTCGCGATAGTGGCCAATGAGTGCCGTGGCGGCACTTATCATCAACTGCAAAGAATAAACAGCACGGTGGAAGCTTGGAGTTATCGCATTCAGAAACCAACGAGGTCAAAGTCGACAACCTGAAACTACTCTTATTTCTGCCGATGAAAGCAAATTTACTCAGGGTGCCCAGTCGGAGAATGCCGACCACGTCGGCAAGAAGGCTGGGAGGGCTGTCGCTGTAGCTCAACAATAACCGACGATAACGCCAGAGGCAAGCGACAGCCCAGCCGACTCCGGGTGGCTGTCGCTTGCCTCTCGCGTTGAGCTGGCCAACCAGGCAAACTCTGTTGTGACTTTCTTCATGGTAGTAATCTCAGAGTGAGCGTACTTCCCGTTGCGGCGCAGCTTTTACTGATCTGTTGCCGTCACGACATTTCATCGAACCTTCCCTGACATCTACCAGGTGGTTTCCGGTTATTGTTTAATTAATAAAATGTGTTTTCTCGCGTTTTCCTACAAAACATTGGCGTTTGTGAAGTCCTACTTCAATCCGCTTCATGTTGAAGCAAAGAGATGAGTTCCAAAGTTTGATACCCATACCCCTTTAAAAAAAATGAAAGACGTTTACAAATCTCTGTAATGCGAAACTAGAGCGCAGCTCTTGAGAAGGAGGAAAAGGGGGCACAGAGGGGAGGGGAAGGTATGCCTCTCCTCCTTCCGTCCGCCTCTTCCTCTCCTCTTCCCGCTGAATTTGCTCTTGGGTGACGTGACACAAGGTCATGCGACGTCATCTTCCCCGCTAAATTTAGCGGGGAAACTGAATTGGTGTTGGGGTGACGTGACGTCAATTTCTCCGCTAATTTTTAGCGGGGAGGTCACGGGACCTCAACACCAATTCAGTTTCCCCGCTAAATTTTGCGGGGAAAATCACGTCACACGACTTCGTGTCATGTCACTCATGAACAAATTCAGCTTCTCAGCTAGATTTATGGGGAAAATTGACGTCACGTGACCTCAACACCAATTAAATTTCCCGTTAAATATAGCAGGGCGATTAAGCCGACGCCGACGGCGCGAAACAAGAAAGCAAGCGCCCAAGAACTGCGTTATAAAAAAAAAGTGAAAGCCGTTTACAACTTCCTGTAACGCCGAATTAGAGCGCAGCTCTTGAGGAGGAGGAGGAAAGAACGGTACTGGGGGGGGGTCCGTGACCTTGGGAAGGGAAGGTCACGTGACCGTCATTAATGACAATGACGATGCGGATACCGATGACGTCATCAGTGACTTCACCGATGACGTCATCATTGATGATGACGATGACGATGCCGGTGACGTAATCAGTGCCGTCACTGATGACGTCATCAGTGATGACGATGACGATGCGGATGCCGGTGACGTCATTGATGACGTCATCAGTGATGATGACGATGCGGATGCCGGTGATGTCATCAGTGACGTCATGAGCGACGATGACGTCATCGGGGGATTGCGGTCAAGTGACCTCGGGGGGTCACGTGACCTGGGAGTCACGTAACCCCCCCCCTTCAGGTCACGTGAGCCAGGGGGGGGGGGACTCCGCGGTGCATTATGGGACATTTCTCATAATGCACAGCGCGGTTACGCCGACGGCGACGCTACTCAAGCCGAAAACGGGCCCCTAAGAGCATCGTTCTAAAAGTGAAAGCCGTTTACAACTCCCTGTAACGCCGAATCAGAGCGCAGCTCTTGTGGAGGAGGAGGAAAGGGTACTGAGGAGAGGCTATACACCTCCTCCTCCTTCTCCTCCTCCTCCTCCCCTCAATCTTCAATCTCCTCCGGGGGGTCACCTGACCTCGGGGGGAGGTCGCGTGACTTCGGGGGAGGGGGTCACGTGACCTCGGAAAAGGGGGGGGGGGGGGTGTCACGTGACCTCGAGGGTGGGGTCACGTGACCCCCTCTCCCCGAGGTCACCGAAGGTAGCCGAGGTTTTCCCGAAGGAACCGCAGGTCCCCCCGAGGTCCTGCCGAGGGAACCCGAGGTTTTCCCGAGGTCCTCCGAGGTCCTCCCGAAGGACCCCGAAGTCCTCCCAAGGTTTTCCCGAAGGAACCCGAGGTTCTCCCGAGGTCCTCCCGAAGGAACCCGAGGTCCTTCGGGAGGACTTCGGGTTCCTTCGGGAGGACCTTGGGAGGACTTCGGGAGGACCTCGTGTTCCTTCGGGAAAATTTACCGATAATGCACCGCGCGGTTACGCCGACGGCGATGCCGACGGCGACGGCGACGCCGCTCAAGCCGGAAACGGGTGCCTTCAGATATGACTTTAGAGCACAGCTTTAAAGCTGTGCTCTAAAAAAAAAAAAGAAATGTGGTGTTTTGATTTTTTATTTTTTTTTTACAAATGCGGGGAGAACAAACTATATCGTGTGTATTTGTGTGGGTTAAGACGAATTAAACTTGGTTACGGCAACTTTCGGTGGTTTCAGATGCGTTGCACGCACGACAGACCACTTATGCGCTCCCCGAATTTATCAGAACGATCGACACAAGTTTCAATTTGTTCAGAAGTGGAGTGTGTGAAGGGCATAATGAAAGGTTTCCATGGGTTCTGCTTCACTTCTGCTTCTTGCGAGGGTGCCTGTAGTGCCTTCAGATATGACCTCTGCGCCCTGTGACGTTGTGAGATCACGCGCGGAGCACGCTTCGCCATTCGGGAGCCAGCGGCGCACGCCGACGATCGTTTACTACCGCAGGCTCCCGTGAGTCATACTTAGTCCAGCTGCGTGCGCTCCCATTAGGTTCCTCTTCGTGGTACAATGTATAGGAATACACGCGCAATCGAGTTTGAACGCGGTTAAGTACAGAGCGGCGTCCTTGAGGCAGGAAACAGTTACGGGCAGAACGAAGCACGTCGTCGCGCAGCACCTCGCAACGTAATGCAAGGGAGTAGGCAGTGTGGAGTTCCCGGAATGGAATGGGAATGGAATGGCGGCAACATTGAGGGGAGTGGAATCGGAATGGAAATAGATGCCTTTTGCCCGGAATAGAATGGGAATGGAATGAACCCGATTAAAGTTTTTGTGCGTCTTTACGGTCAGCTAATTGGAGCCAGTCAGCGAGTCAGTTGCTCAGAAATAAAACGAGCGGGAAACTGCTAGCCCGCGTAGAGCCCCAACAGGCTTATACGATTGCAATACAAAAAGCAAGCGTCAAAGCAATGAGCAGAGGAGGGAGTGTGGCGATGGCGCCTTTCACGGACGCGCAGGCGACGGGCTACACTGGCGTTACCCGAGAGCGAAACAGGAAACCAAGCACCAAGCAAAATAAACGAAGAGAGCGGCAAAGAAAGCAACCGCCATATCTTCATCGTCCTTTTTATGCTCATCGTCCTTTTTATCTTGCTTTTCTTTTTTTTCTTTTTTTCAGCTGCATGGAGAATGCACGCGCACAGACACTGAGATGTTGGTGGTGGTGGAAAACCTCTTTATTGGTCCTGCGAAAACCCCTACCCCTCCGTCACCCCTTCACCAACACACCTACGCACAGTCTGCCGGTGAAGCAAGCGCCGGGTTCGCTGGACGAAACCCCTTTGTCCCTCCAAGTCCACACACATCACACCATCCTTGAAGTCCTCCGGCCAGTCCTGGGTCCCCGATGCCTCATGCCCCCGTTGTTCACAGTCCCACACAATATGCTGCAGCGTTGCCCGACTGTCCTTACATACCCTGCACAAGTCACTTGGAGCGAGGTCTACTCAGAACTCGCAAAGCTCTGATTATTCGTTGACTAGCGCGCCGCCGAAAGATGATCAGTTATTGTTTTCTTATAGTTCGAGGAGCGTTGTTTAGCAGGCGACCAACCCTGCTGCCTTCCACGTTTATTCGCGCGCACTCCTTTGAAGTGCTAAATCTGGGTTTGCTTCAGAATTAAAACAAAGCAAGATTCACTTCTCTCTTCTCCTCTTGCGCTTTGCTCCGACGCTTGGTTTTTATACTGCATTTTTACGCGTAAGTCCGCCTTTTACTTGGTTCCTTGTTCCGATGCTTGTTTTCTGTGTTATATGTTTTACATTCAAGTGGGTTAGGGTTACAAGCAAGCTAGCGGATTCCCGCTAATTTCCTTTGACTTGCGATGGACCGCTGCGGACGCTACAAGTCACTCCAGGCTATCCAGCACCGTGAGCCGGACTACATGCACGGCGCGTTGCTGGGCCCCAGGGTCACGCGACACTCAGAAGGCACTGGATTGGTTTCGATGGCTCTAGTGCTGTCTGTGGCGGTCCATCGTAAGGTGAAGTAGATTATCGTCGCCACTCTTGCCGCGTGAACGAACTGACTAGACCTGCAGAAAGGCAGTTTCGTGACATGGTATATACGGTCCCTCGTTCTGCGCCGTAGAGGTTGCACTTTGTCAGAGGATGTGTTCTTGCCACAGTGCATGGAGTCGCTTCCAGCAGCGTACTAGCCGTGTTGCTGCGCAGGTATTTGAAAAATACGGTAATATAGCTTCTTTCTGCGCTACGCACGAACTGGATATTTTTATCGTCTTATCCAACAAACACGCTCGCCGCGTATGTCCTAAAAGTCAAATGCAAAAAAAAGTTTGCAAAACAAAAAAGAAAAGGAGTGGATTTAAGTTTTGCTGTTTGTTGCGAGCCACGTGGTCGAATGGCCGATATCCTAAACAAGCATCAACATATCGGGGCTTCTTGATGTTTGCAGTACAATGTAAACAAACACGTTGTGCCCCCAGCGTGCTTAGTAAAATCGGTGCTTTTTTGAGGCATTTAGTATTTTTTTTTTTTGCAACTGTCTATCCGTTTGATATTGTCAACTTTATGCTACTTATGCCGGCAAGTTTGTTTCACCAATGTAGTTGTCAAGTGCCAATTTATACCTGTAGGAATTAGAGGAATGGAATGGAACAATTCAGCCATTTCAAGAGTGGGAATGGGTCCAGTGTCCCCAATCCTAGGAGTTTAAAGGAATTGAATTAAAGAAAGCTCTAATTCCCTGGAATGGAATTGGAATGGAATGGGGGTGCCCACTCCGGCAACACTGGTAGACACTAGGGAGTTATCGTAGACCTGCGTTTCGCCCTCCGCTAAGCCCTCCGCAACGAAGGAGCCGCTACTGCGCCTGCGCGCCGATGGCCTTGACTGTTGAGTTCGGGGTATCGTAGCGGGTTGGGGAGAGCCGTTGCGAGACGGCGACAACGATCTACGAAAACTCTCTACTGGAGCAACCTTGGGCGCGGCAGTAGTGGCAGCGTGTTGCGGTAGACCAATCAGAAGCAGACAAAGGAAGTGAGGGTCATGTGTCCGCTCGCGCCCGTCGATGAGACTTATCCGGGCCTCCGTTCGGGCCTTGCTCTTTTTTTTTTTTTTTCGTTTTGGGGCCGCGTTTTGCCCTCCATTCCCGGCGCTACGGCAGCAGGTTTTTCTACGGCTGCAGTGGACGCTGGGCAGGGTTCCAGAGAGCGCCACCGTCGGTTGATCATCAGCGCCACCTGGCCAAATGAGGCAATACTGGAAGGGCTAACATCGGCAGTTCCTACGGCGTACCCAGGCGAGATAACGTTATTATTAACTCCGAGCGTTGTGTTGTCGCGCGCTACACTACAGCACTACAGACTGTTTTAAGAAGTTATCAAACGTTAAATATACAAATGTGCATCCGTGGTAGTCGTGTCGTTCTAGCATTAGGGAGTTTTAGTAGGTGCCTTAATCGATAGGTTCAAACAACTCAAAACGGGAATTAGAAAAGCGCAATTGAACACACTGATATTACGGTTAAATATAAGTGAGGCCATGTAAACAAAAGCATTTTTTTAACGTTGTGTGCGCGCGCCTTAAAGAAGCTGTGCAACGATTTTAACATTGAAAGAATTGGCATCTTATAGTTCTGACATTGTTTATCTTGTCACAAAGGACAGAAAACACACCTCCTTCCTTGTGATTCCGCCGAGTAATGTTGCGATTCCGCCACGTAATCGCGAGGCAAAGATTAGAATATTCCCCCGACCTGCAGCCGCGAGTGGCGGCCATGAGAACCGCGCTGCATGACGTCAATGGGGTCTTGCAGAAAAAAAAAATAGCAAGTTGTGCAAATACCTGCTCGATAAAAGGTAACTTTTCAATAAATCCTGTCTTTCCAACATAAATATAAGCGCGTCAAAAACCTGGTATCATCGACAAACTTTTATTATACGGAGTTTTAGTGGCGCCATCTATCCGCGAACAGTCGCCAGAAGCCGGAGGGGGACGGGGATGGCCGGACCCGGATGAGACTTTCCTCCTTTTACCATATTGTTCGCGCCCCGCCAGCAAGTGGTCACCCGTTCGCGAGCGGATGAGTTTTCGCTGCTCACTGATGGCTCAAGAGAGAGAGCTTCACCTGAACCCCGCGCGACCCCCTTTGACGTCACAGCGCACGTGACTCGGAAGATGGTAAAGGAATTGAGAGGTGCCGAAAAGCTCAATCTTCGTCCATCTTTAAAATAAAAACTAGGACATGCAGGCAAAAGCGGTTTTTTGTTCTTTACTTCAGAAAGGTCGAGACAGACACCAACTCCCAAATTATTTAAGCAAAGTACTGAAATTGTTGCACAGCTCCTTTAAAATTACAAAATCAAAGACTTCGTCGAGCTTCCCTCTTTTACAAAAGCGGAACTAAAAGCGCCCCCCCCCCCCTCCCTTACCCTCACCTACCCTTTGTTTCCGAGTAAACTCTTTCCGCATGAATAGCTGACCTCATTTCTGGAATCAGCTTGTTTCCCGTCCCCTCGTCGTATTGTTGAAGATGATTATGGTGTCCGAGGAATGTGTTTATCGTGCAAGCTGGCTGTAGTTTGGACGGTGTCGTACGCAGTTGCTCGTCGCAAGCTGATACTCGGTCTCGTCGATTGAATATGATGTTCTCCATCACATAGAATAGAAATCAACGTCGCTGGGATAACCTTTTCTCGTGGGGTAAGCATATTTTTTAAAATAATTTCTTGAGTAGACTGTTTTTTCGCAGCGGGGACGAACTTAGAACCGCATAGGTATACGGGTCAAAATAGAGCAACCACCTTGGGCAGGTACGCGATCACGCTAAAGGCGCAAACGACAGTTCGCTCTGCAACCAGCGAAGCGGAAAAAAACGCTCGCTTCGGCCTTCGGTAAATAGGAGGTAAAAGCGCTAAAAAACGACGGACAAGTTGAAGAATGACGAACACCACAGAGCGCTCTGTGGTGTTCGTCATTCTTCAACTTGTCCGTCGTTTTTTAGCGCTTTTACCTCCTATTCATGAATAACCAACTAGCCCAAGTACACACCCTTCTACAGGCCTTCGGTAACTACGCTCAAACGCCCACAAAACGTCGTTCGATCAAGATGTGTCCACGGAGCAGAGAGCGATGAGAGTGTCAAAGGACCGATCTGACTCTGAGTTATCACGTCAAATCCAAAGACAATGCCTGGATTCGAGCACATTTATTCCAAATATCGAGTCACATAGCGCATTTAGTAAAACATCTCAACTCAGGCAGTGTATTTAACGCGTTTTACGGCATAGTATTTATCTGCGACGACGTGGTATTTTACACGGACTCGACAAGAACCTGCGCAGCTGCACGCCTGCTAAGCTTCCGGGGTTGCGACAGTCCGGTACGCAGCAGTGCCTACATCTTCAACGTTTGGTCTTCTGCGACATCCGATAGCAGTGGTAAGAATAAAAGACCAAAAACGCACGAATCTACATCTTTAAATTAATGTATCAACAGCCCTACGAGCAAGCAGGCTATCGAAAGAGCCCGCCAAGTGTTGTAAATATATCGAGCTAGATGGCGCGACGTATCACACCAAATTTGATTGACCTGAGGGTATGGTCCAAGTTGGACAGAAGTTGCGGAAGCCTGCTGGATCGTTCCCAGATCGACCACTTCGGCGCTATCGCTGGGCTTGCCATGTTGCCGAAGATTTCGCTTGCTATTGGCGAGGCGCGCTAAGGACGATAGCGCGTTTTTATCGGCTCCGGAGAGCATCGACCGCGTTTCAACGCAACTGTGTGTACAAGCTATCCGAAAACGCCCTACGCAACACTCCGCGTCTGCCTCCAGCAAACTGAACGCATTGCGCTCAAACGCAAATGCGTGTATGGGCCATGAAGGGGTCGGGCTGTGGATCGCACGGCCCGACCCCGTTATCATTCCCGCTGCGCCGCTTGGTAAATCCCGCTAATTACAATTAATTATGTTGAAGCATGTTTAAGTACGATTACTTATGACTAAGTATGCCTTCATTAAATACTTTCAATGCCTATGCATTGCCTGCAACGGCCCATGCGTGATTCATGCTGCCTTGGCCGGTGTGTAATGGTTTTTCGTTACGTCCAAGTGTAACGCTTTTCGTACCATAAACTATAAATAAGGACCTTTAGCAAACCGTTGCCGTGCTCCGCGTACCGCACTACCGGAGCCTTTGAAGCATGCTTGTAAGCGCGCGCGCCGCGGTCACGGTACCACCCGGGCGCGCGCTTAAAAGCATGCTTCAAGGGCTCCCTCCGGTAGTGCGGTACACGGAGCACGGCAACGGTTTGCTAAAGGTTCCTAATGAAACGAGCGTTGAATGCGCACGCACCAACAGCGGGGATGCTTGGCCCCCTGTAGTACGGGTAGATCTCCTTGTCGCTCAGGGCGTCGTCGGGCTCGATGATGAGCTGCCCGGCCGAGTTCCGCTTCTCCCGGCGGCCGCTGCCGTGCATCTGTGACCCCTGCACCTGCGGCGGCTGCTGGTGCATCGCCACGGGCTGCCCGTGCTGCATCTGTTGCGGCTGCTGCCCCGTATGCTGGTGATGGTGGTGGTGGTGATGGTGGTGCTTCCGGGGACTCATCCCCGAGCCTCCGCGGGAGCCACGGCTGCCACGGTGACCCAGCTGAGCGGCAAACACCAAAGGACAAAAGGGGCAATGAAGTGTCTCAAACAGTTACCAGCGACATTCACTTCCTATCCCATAACAAATGGACGGCAATACTTAGCATCACGTAACCTGACGTCATGGTATCACGTCACACCACGAGTTGACACCAAGCCATTTTTTTCCCGTGACGTGACGTCCATTTTGCCGCCCAGCTGGAAAATCTTGCGTCACATAGTTTGACGTCGCGCGACGTCGTGACGTGGCGTGACGCCATGGTATCGCGAGACCTGGCGTCACGGGATGTCAATTTCTCCGCTGCATTTAGCGGGAAAATAAACGTGAGGACCCGCGTGATATAATACGGGGCCTGACGTCGTGCGACGTGGTCGCGGTGTCACTTGATACATGATGTCGCGTGACATCAATTTCCGCGCAAAATTCGGCGGACAAATGCGCGGACGGACGGGAAAATGTCCGGAATAGGCGTTTCCCATAAAATATTTCTTTTAAAAAAAGTAACTAAACCACAAAAAAGGACAAGGCGAGATTCCACGCTCCGTACAAGACGTCTAGGTCTCAGTCAAAGCAAAATATCGGCACGTCATGATTCCTTCGAGCGAGCGATTTGTAAAATAAAAAGGGGTCCTGGTAGCACTACGGACAGATTTATTAGAACGTTACCGCAAGCTACTCTGGGCACGGCAGCGGCCTTGGCACGTGCTTAAGAGCAAGCTTCGAAGTCGGAGCACGAGCTCCAGCTAACAATACCACTCCATACGATACGCTGTGCTAAAATCTTGACTTAGAGAGCATTAATATAGCGTTATAGTCTCCGCCACGCCGAAACCGGGACGGAAACGTAACGCAACATAAACCTTTTGCCCGACCTTCATCTCATAGCGCGAAGCGAAAAAAAAAAAAAAGTGCTATAGCGTAACGGTGGGCTAACATGTTTTCTTCAAGGAATGTTCCCGACTCGCTTCGGCATGACGAAAACGCTTAATGTGTTATCGCCATGATTGAGTAACTGTAATATTAGGCACTTTCAGCAAACCGTTAACCGTGTTCCGCGTACCGCACTACCGGAGCCTTTCAAGCATGCTTTTAAGCGCGCGCCCCGGGGTCACGGTATCAGCGCTTCAAGGACTCCGGTAGTGCGGTACGCGGAACACGGTTAGGGTTTGCTAAAAGTGCCTAATATTACAGTTACTCAATTCCAAACGACGTTCTTATCAGTCGAACACAGTGATGCAAGGAAGACGCAATTCAGTTCATGTGCGAGCGATAAAGACAAACGAATTAACAATCGTGTGCGACAGTTAACTGTTCCAACGCCCAAGTTCGTACCCCATCGGACGAATGAGGGAGCGTTTTTGATGGCCTTCTAAAAACCTTTAATCCATTACGCCTGTATCGTTGTCGCAAACGAAGCCGGAACAAAAGTGCGTCGTGTTGCAATTAAAACGCTGGACTGGTACCGACTGTCAAATGCCGTTACGTAAACGTCAAAAAAAAAAAAAAGAACGCGGACAGTTGCGATTGTTTGAACTACGCATGCGTTTCTGAGCGTTTCTCAAACTGCACCCTCTAAAACAAAAAAAAAAAGAAAAAAAAGAAATGGTGGGTTCATCTCCTTGCTTGCAGTACCATATCCTCCATTATTCTCGAAAGCCGGTCACATCGACGACGGAGCCATTGCGCGCGTATGCGCCGAAAAAAAGGCGAGGAGCAGCGCCGGACGGTTACCCATACGGTAGCGCAGAGCCACTTCTGAGCTCACCCTTCAGCCAGTGCGAACGGTGCGCACGGTTGCCTTTTCGCATAATAGAGAGTTTTAGTAGATCGTTCCCATGACTCCGATAACGATATCCCGATACTCCGCCACCGCCTCCCTTGCGCATGCATAGTATCGTTATCGGGGCTATCGGAGGTATCGGAACGATCTACTAAAACTCTCTAATGACAACGAACCGCAATGGAGAAAAAATGAAGAAGGCAACCGGCACACTGACAAACGAGAGAGGGGCGGAATAGAGAAGGGTCAAATAAAAAAATAACCTTCTTTCCTGAAAAAAAAAAAAGAAAAAGGAACGCGTTTGTGCTTTTGGTTTTTACCGCTGGGGCATTGTATGGCGCTGACTGAGAGAGCCCCTGCGCGCGCCCTCTTCTCTGATCTCCTTTCACCTTTACGGCGGCCACGTTCTTTTGCTATTTGACAGGTTTTCTAGAATAAAAGAAGCTATGGCAGTACTCGAGAAAAGCTTATCACCGCAATTCTGAGCCCAAAAACTACCACCTGCGCTGGAACAATGCGCAAGTGCTCATTGTTCCAGCAAACACACGATCAATGAGCAAGCTTACGAAACGCAGGGAGTGACATTTCTCACGCTTCACGCCTCGTTTCTGGGCGTTGTTTTCGGCGAAAGCAGCAATCCCATTTGCTGCAAAGGCAGCGACTCACTCACCGTATACTCGGCGGGAATTTAGATGCGAGTATTTTTATACCGGAAAATAATTTAAATATCTGTGCCAGGACTAACATATCCCATATCTGGTTGGTACGCTCCCACCCTTCTGTCCGCAAAACTAAAAATAAAGAGGGTGTCTGTAAAGCGCTCGATCAAAACACGACGATTTTTTCTTCTCTTTTTTTTTTTTTTTTTTTTTTATTCTATGGGTATACACACGATGAAAATCCAACGATTAATGTTTGGGAATTCTCTAATGTGCTGATGCAAGTCTACCTTAAAAGTCCCCGTGAAAAGTATCGAGTTTTAATTAGGATACACAATTCAGATCAAAATTGGAGCTTCTTTAATAAATAGAGACTGACCCTATTAACTATACCATCACTGACAGCATATAGCGAAGAAATGTGATGCTCGTGATTACTTATAGCTCCAATTACAGCGGTGGATAAACAAAAAAGTATTCCTGCCAGGTTTTCGTTTTTACGCTGTTGAGAACTTTGAGACATTTTTACCGTGGAAAAGTAAGTAGGAGGGAAGGAACACCCAAGTTTAACATCAAGGTTCAACCTACTCCAGTCACCGACAGCTTCGAAAACACAGGGCGTGGCCTCTATGTGACGCTGACGCGTCTCGCTTCGCCATTGGCTCTTTCGCATTCTTCTCGGCCAATGCGGCAATCTCATTGGCCGCGGAGCGATAATGAGATGCTCGGGACTCGCCACGCCCTGTGTTTTTAAAGCTGTCAGTGACTATACTATACGGGTAGAAACCCAGAGAGAGGAGGAGACAAGAGCGAGCGGGGACGTTAGAATACCGAGCTCTGGTTGGAATGATTACTGTGTATAGAAGCAAAGCCTTTGCTCTACTCATTCTTCGAACGCGTTCGAATGGTGGGTAGAAACAACGGCAGCCGGCTTTGCCTCTATACCCACTAATCCGTCCAATCAGAGCTTGCCGCTCTGGGGTCCCCGCGCGCTCTCCTTTCCTCCTCTCCCCCGGTTTCTACCCGTATAGGCACACACGTACGACCAATCTGAAATGAACGCCGCATAGTGCCTACCTCTCCGTTCTCGAGCATCTCGTCCTCAAGCTCTTCGACGATGTCTGACAGCTCCGAGTGGTTCTCTTCGACACGGTCCACAGACTGCACGCCGCACAACGCGGGGAAAAAAAAAAGCAAAAGAAATGATACTTTCGGTGGCCGCAGCCACGTTTTCGCATCGAGTGCGACGGACACTGGATCATAGCGATTGAGAGAAAGAGGTGACATCAAACAGGAAGCGACACAGAAACAACACTTTGTGTGCATCACCGAGTATGATACGTGTCAATAACAACAGCAGGCATGCTTCAGAGACGTTTCAGGCTGTGGGATTTCACTCGCTGTTATGCCCATCTCGAAGAATAACACGACGCACTGGTGCAAACGACATGTAGACATTAAATCACCGTAATCGCCCGCGCCACCATCCCGAAAGCCTCCGCTCGCCGCTCGTAGGTAGCGACGGCCTTTTATCAGCGGCAGAGCACCGCTCGCGTGACCAATTCCACTTGGGCCACTCGCGGTAGAAATGACTCTGGACGATTTGGAATGCGGGCCAGCTGGTCCAAAGCTCTGGATCCCCAGGTTGCCCTGAAGGTGCAGGGCTGTCAGAACCGCTCGAACTCAGAAAAGTATGTCAAATCAAAATTGCACAATGTGCCGTGTGTCTGGGAGAAAAGAGAACAATATATTTTTCTTACTGCAGAAATATACCACGAATCGTCGATCACTAAATCTCCACCCAAGTGTAAAGCTACAAAGGAGGACAAGGTAACTGAGCTACAGAAATCACAACTATCTGGTTAAAAAGCTATCGCTTTCACAAGAAAATGGCGACGACAGGAAGCCCCAAAGACACGGAGATGAATGGCGTCTGCTCATGGAAATAGGCCCCATTTTATCAGACAAAATTTACACACAAACACACACACACCTGTTTTCACCAAAGGTTTTTTTCTTCCCGGTTATATATATATATATATATATATACTATAACGTGTTAAACTATACCAACAATGTTATAGTTCAACAATGTTTTTTCGCGGACGCGATCCTGAATGGTTGCCATCAGGGGCGCAATGCCCGTGCCCAGTATTCGAGCCGCATACGATCACCATAGATCACAACAAAGCTTTGAAAAGAAAGGATGGATGGCCCGCTATACCTATTGCTTAATTTTTCAACGGAAGTCCTGTTTCTGGCTCTCTACTCCTATTCGCAAGTTTCAGCGATAGTGGTACCGAGGCGTGTGAATCGCGCTCCCTAGCTCCTGGATGATTGGCCTCATAATAAATGGGCTTGCCTACACCTTCCTGGCGTGAAAATACAAGGCAAGGCTCTAATACTGCTCGTATATAGCAAAACTAGAATACCTTACGCGTTTCAGACCCAGCCTCGTACTGCTGTTCTACAACGATCATCCAGATGAAAGCCATTTTGACAGGCACCCGTGCGCCACCTATAAGTCGTAAAACTTGCGAATGGACAAGCTTCAGTAGGCGCTTGGTGAATTTGAATTTTATGAACAAGTACGTCCAAGATGGTGCGCGCTTTGACGTCTTTGAGTAAAATATTTCGGAGCATGGCCGCCAACCTAGTTTGGCGACGCGGTGCGGCGCCGGCATCTACAATGGACCATGCAATGGGAGCCTGCTATCAAACGGCGGCGCGTCACCGGAGGCCGCAGCAGACTACCTAATAGGAGTGGGCGCGTCTGGATGTGGGATGCGCCATGAATAAAAAGGGGCAACGCGTCGCCGGCATCCAATAGGAGCGCCCGCTGCACGATCAAACGAAGGAGGTACTTGGATAAGTCAGGATATCCAGTGCTTTAAGCTTGAGTGGTTATCTTCAACTACCCACAAGCTAGGTAAAAGCTGGTAAAATTGGAACACTTAATATCGTACGATGGTCTCCTTAAATGACTCAATAAATTGGGATTATTTTCAAATTGAATCTCGAAACATATATACTCCAAAACGTACTTCTTTACAACTTACAAATATTCGCTGAAATCTGGACAAACTTTACACTTCGACTACCTCCCTCAATCTCGCTTCTTCCCCCCCCCCCTTCTCTCTCTCTCTAAAAGAAATATGGTAGCCCAAAGCTAGTTTATATATTACAAAATAGTTATTATATCCAACTGGAAAAAAAAAGATCCATCGATTGTCAGGGAGGCAGAACTCTTTAGGGCATATTCTAAACTTAAACAAACAAGATCCGCTAGCCAGCGCAATGAAACGAATCCTGGTGATTTTATCTCAAATCGTGCAAGGAAAAATAACGAATCATCAAAAAAGTTTGAAAAAAAAATTTTATATACGTTGGTGGGAAATGTGTGACTAGAACAAAACTGCAAATTCGAACCATGGAAAACTTTTTTGTTTTTCAGTTTATGGCTTCGAAAGGGCGGAAGGTAGTAACCATGTTCAATTAACCTGAGACTGGGGTAGAGAAGAAACATCAAAACGTAGAAGGGAAAGAAAATAGACAGGACGACGTCTCAAACTCCGTCTCAGGTTAATTGAACATGGTTAATATTCACCAGCTCGCCCGCACCCTTACAATTTTTTCTAGCGGAAGGTAGGTCTTGCGACTTTTTGCAGCTTTCACGAGTGATAGATTTTAGAATCTCGCAAAAATCAAATTTTTTTTATTATCTTTTTTATGCTAGAGCATTAATTCTTTTATGTAGCGAGCGGACGTCATCAGCTTTGAAGCCGCGCCAAACCGCAGCTAAATTCACTTCTCCCAATGTAGCGAAGTAAAGCCGCGATCTGACGCCTCCCAGCTTTGAAGCCGCGCAAAAAGCCACGCAAAACGGCACCTGAATTCCCCTCTCCAAAAGTGAAGCCGAAATCTGATGGATAGGCCCCCCCCCCCCCTGGCTGGCGCGTGTCAGTTTCAACGAGCGCCACCCTATGGCGCTGTGGGCCTGCACCGCCAGCGCCCCGGTAAAAGGAATCGGCTGGCTGCGGGGCTCCCAGAGCCCGCTCGGGCAGACTCCAGAGTGGTCGCACGGCCGATGTCAGCGCGGCGCGACCACTTCACGAGAGCGCGCGCAGGAGCAACATTCATGCTTTCGCATTCACAACTCATAAGTGCCTAGGTGTACCTCGAACCTTTTTTTACAAACATAACATTTTTTTACTGTTTTGAATCTATCTATAGAAGGGCCAAAGTTCTCTAGAAGTGTGTGTTTTTTTTATTTCATTTTATGAAAAAATAATTATTGAATTTTGCACCTTTGAAAATAATGGGCCAAGTTTGAGCTAGCTTTCGATGTACAATTATTTAGGACTAAAGAAACATAAGATTAAAACTTGTATTTGGACCTACTTAAAAATTGTAATATTGTTAATTTAAATCTAGCCTATATAGAAGAGGCAATAATGTAAACTTAAGAAAAGTTCAAAATAGAAAAGTCATCGTCATTAAACATATCGTTATTTTTATTTTCTTACATGAAAAGTGTTTTGTGTGCTTTTAAATATACCGGGTGAAACAAGGAGACGGTAGGCTCTTTAAATCGACCGGAAAATTCGGTTTCTTAACCTATCGCGCTACGACTTTGTGCAGCGTCGCCCACAGATGGTGCATTTTTTTTTGTAAAATTTGCAAAGACCGAACTTACCTGAGGACAAAGTAAAGAAAGAAAAAGGCTTAGCTCCTATGGAAACGCAGCGACGCCACCGGTCTGCAATCAACATGGCGCCGTTTTGCACGGTAGACAAGAGATGGCGCAACGAACGCCGCCAACGAATGAGCGTACGGCGCCGAGAGCCAGCGTTTTTAGCAGACGATCTTTTCGAATCAAAAGCGGCGCGCGTTCCGCAAACGGCGACAGTTGCAGAAACAGAAACAGGCGCGGTAACAACAAGCAACTGCAGTTCCTTGTCTGCTAAAAACGCCGGTTCTCGGCGTCGTCTGCTCGTTCGTTGGCGGCAGTTGGCGTCGCGACCGCTTGCGCCATCTCTTGTCTACCGTGCGAAACGGCGCCGTGTTGATTGCAGACCGGTGGCGTCGCTGCGTTTCCATAGGAGCTAAGCCTTTTTCTTTCTTTACTTTTTCCTCAGGTAAGTTCGCTCTTTGCAAATTTTACGAAAAAAATGCACCATCTGTGGGCAACGGTGCACAAGGTCGTAGCGCGATAGGTTAACAAACCGAATTTTCCGGTCGATTTAAAGAGCCTACCGTCTCCTTGTTTCACCCGGCACAATAAATCCCTTTGACATGTGTTATTTCGTCACAATATGCAGTGCGTTTGAAAATAAGCCATAATTGCACCTCTATTTTACGACACATAACTCTGTCACTTCCTTTTTACAGCGAAGCTGTTTATGGCTATACTTCGTTTCAGTTTCGGTCCAGACGCAGCCGATGCTAAAAGCGCGCGCATGTGGCCCAGAACAGTGCTTGCACTGCACGAGCGCGCGTGCTTGGCAGGGATGCTGAAAGCCCGGAGCTCGCGCTTGTAGCTTTGGCTGCGTCTGGACCGAAGCTGAAACGAAGTATAGGGTACCGTGGATCTGTCCTGTGCGTGACCAAACACTACGCTCGCACCACACCCACTCGCCGCACGTGCTGGCGCATGCAGCAGTAACTGTTTTAGAGCTAAAGCCTAAAACAAATGGCATCTTGCACACGGGTTCATCAACGCTTTATTTCGGTTATTTACTCGGAATATTTTATACGGGGAAGGCGTGCACGTGCGCCGCATGGAACACCAATCCCCGCATTTTCCTTGAAGCTTGGCCCTTGCCGATCTCCATATTCAATTTCACTTCTCTCCTCGTTATGGGGAAGCCGCGTAAAGTCCGAACTCCCGAAGAGCAACTGGCCTACGAAGAGCGACGGCGGGAACGGCAACGAGCATGTTAGCGGTGACGGCGGGCGGCACGTGTGCGTGCGTACCTTTCGTCACGATGACCACTAATCAAGAAAATAAATGTGTTCGTACCTTCGTTCAAAATTCTGTGTCACACCTGTGTCGTGTGCTAAACAGCTTCGCTGGTCATCCAACTTCGCAGAGTGAAATGGCTCCCATTTTTTATATATTAGTTATTTTTTATCATGATCGTAGTTTTCATAGGTTTCGAGTACACATCCAGTTCGGTAAAACTGGTACATGCATCGTATTGATAGACTAAAATGGTAAGGGGTTCTTCCGCACGTTCAGTTTGCTTACTTAGTAAACTACCGATATTGATACTGACTTAAATTACGTTTAAGCGTTGTCATATCAGATTAACACGCATATATAGGACGTTTGACAGGTTTTCCGTAAGATAATAAAGCATTTGTAGACAAAATCTTTTCAAAGCAACGCCCGCCGAGTCCGTCAATCCACAGCTATAGCGTGCGTTTGGCGTGAGCCGAGGAAAGGCCCCTCCGGGCTCTGCGGCTGCCGACAGCTCCGCCCGCACAACGGCTCGACCCCGCTAACGATGTAGACGCGTCGTCGTCCCACTTTGTGTTCTCGCTAGTTTGAAGGGAAACTCAGTCGGCGGAATGTCCGAAATGGGACCCGCGAAAAGCCGCTAGGCTCTTCCGCCGGACCGCCGCCACTGAAGGACGCGAAACGCGGCTTGCCCGTCGGCTTTGGATGGAAAGAGAATGTCGCTGGTAACAAACTTGGTGACTTTAGATACATAAAGTCCATGACCAAAATCACTTGACTACTCTAAAACTCGGCTAAAATCTGCTTTTTTTTTTGTTTGTGTTTTGTCGTTCAACTTAAGTTTGCCAGATGAGGAAAGCGTATAATGTTTCCTTGTTTTGTTTTGATTTGTCATAATTCAACCGATTAACAGGTTAAGAATTTGATCTCAAATTAAAGCATTAATCGATTAATCGGAGCGTTAATCGATACATCGCCCACCCCTAATAAATATTGCGTAGAATTTTTGACAAACGCCCCATATCCTTTCATCTTAGGTTGGCGAGACAAATATGTATTTTCAAACGCACCGCGTAATATAACGAAACCATATATGTTAATGAGGATTTTATTGAACATTTAAAAGCGCACAGAAAAGCTTTTAATATAAGAAATAAAACTAAATAAAAAGTATACTCATAAAATTACATTGAATTTTGTACATTTAACTTCGCTTCTCAAGTTTTGTGTTGTTGCTTCTATATAAACTATATTTGAATTAGCAATATTATTATTTTTAAACAGGCTTAGATACAAGCTTTCATTTTAGTTTCTTATGCCTTAAATAATTGTATATATAAAGCTAGTTCTATTCAAACTTGGCTCATTATTGCCAAAGGTGCAAATTTAAATAAATTTATTTTATAAAATAAATAAAAAAAAACACTTCTGGAGAACTTTAACCCTTCTATAAAAAATTGTAAAGCAATAAAATAGTTATAATTGTGAAAAAAAGAATCAGAACGTTGCTAGACTCCTAAATGTGTCGTTCGTGAAAGCTGCAAAAATCGAGACCTATCTTCCTCCCTTTCGAAGGCAAAAACTAAAGAGTAAAGTTTTTTCATAGTTCTAATTTTCAGTTTTCTAGTCACATTTCACACCAACATATATTCTTTAAGAATTTTTGAGTATACATCGTTTTTCTTGCACGATTTGGGATTAAATCACCCATCCATAGCATGTGCAGAATCAAGCTGGAGCGTATATAGGAGATCAAGACTAAACACAAACAAAACTCCTACGAGCCTCACTTTCAGCAGAGCATACGAAACACCAATTGCTGCGATCTATAAAAGTGGCGAGCTTAAAGAACATGTTATAAACCTCAACCGCGGCAACCCTTAGAACGCTGAAACCATGCGACATCAGATTCAGTGTCCGGTGCATGTCTCAAAGCTAGATAAAGATGTTTATTAAGGGTGTGTGCGGATATTCCAAATTTTAAATACGAATCGAATTATTTTTAATATTCGATTCTGGAATTCACTAGTCGGTACTTGGGAGAATATTCGGCGGCAGTCGAATATTCGACACAGTAACGAATATTCGGGTAGAGAACGAATGACCTGCACATGAGGTGTACCGCAAACGCGCAGAGCCTATATAAAAAAAAAAAAAAAGTTAATATACCGTCATCGCTTCTCCGACAACCTCATGCAAAAAACCTGCCAACGCTGTAAGCCTGTAGGCGTATAGGACAAAAACACCGCGCGCGCCCAAGCTCGCGGGCACACCTCGCCCATCCGCACGCTTGCGCATCTCTGCAGCGGTTGGGCGCAAAAAAGCAGGAAGAAACAAATCCTGCTCGCAAAAGCATTTATCGCGTTATAGACCCACAAAGATTGTTTTTTTAATTTTTTTTAATGTTTGAGAAATAATTTTATTTGAAAATACTCTTTTTGGAGAAGAGCTCAATAAAACATTACTAGCAGTAGTTCCTGTTTTTCCATGCTTAATGCAAAATTAATTTAGAATTTTCTGAATTACATTTATAAACCATTTATTTTCCGAACTTTTGCATCTCATGCAATTCTTCGGGGCTATGCCCATTTTGGCTGCATAAAATATTTACTGAGCTCCAAAGATGTACAAGCTGTGCCTAATGTTCTGACTAAAATATTGCTGTTTTTATAGTTATCTCGATATTTAATATTTCATTCGATACACAAAGTCAGCTTTTTTGCATTCTTCATATTCGATTTGTATCATAAAATTTTGATATTTTCATACCCCTAATGTTTATTCAACAGCCTCATTAGCCCGAAGAAAGAAACTCACTCAGTCCACAGAGAAACGTTTCTAGGGCACCTGAATACAAAGTGCGTTCACGTAGAGATGCACAAGAAAGGCACTGTTGACTTACAAAATCGGATGGTGAACTATGACATAGTATGCAAACAAACAAACACGCGCCCACTGAAGTGCGTTCAAGATACCAGGTTGTGAAGACAGGCGACACTTGGGGAAATAACATCCTTCATTCAGACATGTGCGAACAAATGTAAACAAGATGTGCCGCAGATATCTTCACAATCATCATTGTTCAAAGGAATTCGGTAAGAGTCGTTAGATTATATAACTTGGCGCTTTACTCCCGGAAATATACTGAGGTAGAAAGAAGTAAAAGCGGAGAACCCGTTGCATTACGTCAAGCGACACCATGGAGGTTGGAAGCTTCTGGAGGTGACATGGCGCCACCAGAGGTAAAGCCAGAAGTGTGGAGGGAGACGCCCCCAACGACGACAAAAACCACAGCTCTTTCGATCACCCTCGGGTGCACCCCAGGGTGACTAAAACAACTGCGGTATCGGTCATCGTGGGGGGCGTCTCCCTTTACACTTCTGGCTTCATCTCTGATGGTGTCATGTCGCCTCCAGAAGCTTCCAACCTCCATGAGCGACACCACGATTTTTATTTGTATGGATTTATTGTATGGGAATCTCCGTTTCACTTTAAATGGTAACGTAGTAAACGTTACAAGAGGGATCTTGAGGCTCTCAGCGTCCCTGCCAAAGCACGCGCGCTGGTGCAGTGCTAGCACCGTTTAGGGCAACATGCTCTTACCCGTAGCTTTCTTCGCCTATAAATGTATTGAAGTAAACTACTATAGTTACTGTATAATTCGACATCCCCAGTGAACCTTGATGATTGATCTCAAGATATGTCGTTATATAGTGACTGCCAGCTTAAGAAACACAGGGTGTGCTGAGTCACCAGGTCGCTCCACAGTCAATGATATTTGCCGATACGAACATCGAATCCCGAAGCCAGAAATGGGAAGCAACGCCTATGTTTCATCAGTGGTCAGTGACTTCCAACGACATGACTCTAACAACAATGTAAATTCAGTGCCGGACACCGCTGCTGACAAAGGATGCTCAGTGACTGGCGAGGACAGCACGCCGTGGACAAAACAGGGGTCGATCCGACAACGTGGCCATCGAGACGTCCAGACAGACACACCAGCCGGCGCGGCGGCCGTGTACCTGTGGCCTTGCGTCAAGCAACCGTGCCTTGCTCCTGACCCGGTGTAGCAAAGCTGCCATCTCCGTCTCGGACTCCGAGTCGCTACCTGCGCTCTGACTCGTCTGAGGCAGCGGAGCACGCTCCTCAACGACCTTCTGCGATATACACAAGGCACGCGGCTCCGGTTGGCTCGCTTTGCCAGTCGTCGGCGCCCGAGTACTAGACCAAGTATAGATGTGAGTCGGATATCATCTTTCGGCATTACGGAAAAGATTAACGATCGCCGATACAATCGCTTTTTAAGCCATCACGACCAATCAATAACCAGTCATTTGCATTGCCTTACGCTTCGTGATCTCTTGGTGACTCCGGACAGTCTCTGTAAGAAATAACCATGGTAATATCTTTTGTTTCCTAACTTATAGGAGATCTAAAAATAATCTCTAATAGCACCCTAAAAATGAAAAAAAAAAAGGATTAAGGAAACTCAGACACCCCTCAGGCTTATTTACAGATTTATTGATCAAAAACTGTAGAAGGGCAGTCCGGCTCATAATGCGATTTAAGCACATTCCTCGTCCGCAGTAATTCATTGATATCATTGTGTCGAGTTCATAATTTGTTTTCCCCTCAATCTCCAGAAATACAAACAAGCTAGTCGCTATGCGAAAATACCTCGTATACAAGTTCAAGGGAGGGAAGGCTCACCTTTGGCGTCCTGGTGCCGTGGACGAGGTCATCGGGCACCAGGCAGGGCAGCGAGTCCGCCGAGAGGGTGTCCCCTGCCTTGGTGCGCACCGTCACGCTGCGGGTGTGCAAGGGCAGGAGAGGCCCCACCTCCAGCAGTGCGTGGTCCCCTGGCACACCAGGCCCCTACACTCAGTATGACCTATACCACTACGTCGCAGGCGCCGCTGTGGCAATCGTAGACTGTCCAGACGCACAGTTCGCTATAAAAACGCTGCGTGATCCGCGTGACCTCTTGAAACCGAGACATTCGGAAGCATTTTTTTCTCATATGTCATCCCTCTAATCTCCCTTTCTCCTTCTCGCTCGCTCCTCTTCTAATTCGGAACCCAAGTCGCACTTTCCTTCCGTCACCGCCACTGCAGAGCTACCACAAATGTTACGATTCCTCCGGTTTCTCTTTTTGTACTCATAATGTCGTAAAGCAACGCTCCTACACGAAGCGCTATTGCCGACTGCAGGACGCGTCCACTACGACTCCCGATCATAGAAGGAGACCATGAAATATGCTTCAACGCGCCAGTAGTTTGGGGTGAACATCCTCCTATACTTCGTTTCACTTTAGGTCTGACTGCAGCCGAAGGTACGATCCGATGAAGTTAAATCACACCATGCAAAAAATGCTTCGTCATGACGTTGCTTGTCTTTGCGCGTTATCTATCAACGGCCAAAGCAATCGCGCCGAGAAAAAGCGCAAGAGTGCGGCGCATTCATTCTAAATTATTAGTCGAGTCAGTGATAGCAAACTCACAAGTGCAATTAGCGCCCTGACGATACACTTTTTGCACTGTGTGATCGGTCACATCGGATCGTTGCAACGACTTTCTTCAAGTGAAACAGAGTATAGACAAAATCTGAAGAACAAAAAAAGGAATGTTTTAGGTGTGGATGATGGCCAGGACGATGGTAAAGAGAGCAAAAAGAAGCGAGGTCCGCTCACCGGTCGGGCTGTCTATCTCGGTAATCTTTCTCCCGGCGGCGTAGACGGCGTAGCCGGTGACCGGCGCCCCGTTGGAGGTGCCGGCCGCGTTGATGGTCACCGGCAGCCATGTGACCAGCACGGTGCCTTCCTGGGGCCCCGCCTCCACCTGGATGTCCATCGGGGGGTCCGGGATGCCTGCGAGAAGCGGATCCACAAAAGCTTTCCGACGAACCTATTCTATGTTCGCCGCTTGCCATTTCATCCAACGAGTCGGTGTGCGGCGTTTTATCGACGGTAACGGCACCGCCCACAAACATTGTATGGATATAATGGTCGCCACGTCTTTTACTAGTAACGTACGGATGTGCCAAGCGTCCATTTTCGTTGAATTTACGACGGTTACAACACTCGATACACCCGCGTGCAGTGACATGGCGTAATAGATGCGTCGAACAATCGGTATAACACAAAAAAGGCTAGTTCACAGCGGTGACAGCAGTCAACAATAGTCACTAATAGGGTTAGAAAGGCGTCTCTTTCGGATGCCCGACCATCGGCATGCTCTGGCTGCCTTCCGCCATGCATTGGCTGCGCGCGCGCTCGACGCTCACGAGACATGCCGAAGTGTTCTCGAAGCTATGAAGCACGTCCTGGGCCCGTTTTCTCGAACACGAACCATGGTTTAAAGTTAACTATTGTCCCTAGAAGGGGGAATTCCAGGTCACGTGACTGTAAGAGCAGGGGCGCCGAGGGAGGAGCAGTACCTAGAAGCAAAATGGCCGCGACATCGCTTAATGAGGGCTAGTAGTTCTGCTTGGTTCTGCTGAACATTCATTTCGATCCGGCTGTTATATTAATGACTCACCATCAACCAATTAGTACGTCAAGCAAAGCGGTAGTTCAGAGGGACTACTAAACTAACCGACCGCAGCATTCTGCAAACGCATCACTCTTCAGCAGTCCGGGATCCAAGACATATGACGGTTCATAAGCCTTGCAAGTGTTTTTATGGTGAGCAAAAGAATGTTTTGCGAACGAGTGTTGGTATATACTTATACTAAGACGTTTAATTTGTTACACTATGCACGCCAACTCGTGAGCAGCGATTACTTTGCGGAGAAAGGGGGTTATCCTCGATAAAGTCTTCGTTCGGGGTGAACAGCTGAGACATTGTACTGTTTTTTTTTTGTTCACAGTGCGGCGACAGTATGCCGACAGCATTGAGGTTTCTACATATCCCCGGTGGCCAGCAATTCAACGGTGACGAGAAGCCGGTGACGAGAAGCTTAGCTTCTCGTCACCGGTGAATCGGTTGGGCAAACGGAAGAGAGAGCAAACAGTTGAGATCAGCAGGAATCGCAGAAACGTGCGTCGCAAGGAACGAAAACGAGACTAGAGCACCGGCGTTGCCAGACTGGAAGAAACACGGGAAAGTTATGCGTTGTTTATGGCGAAACATATTGAAGGAAATATTTTTTACAATTTCGAATATTCGTCGACAAACTATAGCATAGTAGCTAAAATTTCTTCGTACCATCGGAAGCAAATAAATTGGTCTTCAAGTACAACATTACTACATTTTGACTTAAAATACCATACTAGATCGATGACAACCAGCGGAAATAGAGGATAAACAAAATGACTGGCTTGTTTCACCGATAGATGACGCATCTTATTGCCCAATCAAAAATAATTATTGTTGTCCTATATCCCGCCGTTTATTACAGTACCTAGGTACTTTTCCTTTCCTAGGCACCGTGGTTTACCAAAATGGGTTTACCATCGCTTCGAGAAAACCGGCCCTGGAGGCGAGACCAATGAAAGATCTCCCCGCCGTTCTCATTTTGTGAACTACTATAACAGACCGGGGCTTCACCTTTGGGAAGGGTCCGGAAGTCCACGAATGCCGTGAGCATGCCGGCGACCCTGCGCGTCTCGGCCTTGGAGTCGTCTGGGAAGCCGCACAAAAGCAGTCGTCCGGGCTTGGCCCTGACGCTGACGCGGTACGACGTGTTGGGCGCCAGCCCCGAGACCAGGTGCCGGAAGCAGCCCGGCTTGAGGCACTTCATCTCCACGCTGTTCACCGCCACCACGTGACTGAAGTTGGAGTTGCTCGGCAGCCAGCTGATGGCAGCCGCCGTCGACGTCACGTTGGACGCCTTCACGCAGCTCGGTGCCAGGGGAACGTCTGCGAACACGTCGGGCACTGTTGCAGACGCTTCATCGCCCCCGCTTAGTGAGTCGAAACTACTCGCTATAAGCTGTACGCCAGAAGTCGACAGAAGCAACGGTGAAAGTACACTATTTCACTAAAGAGGCTAGTAGTTGAGCGGGCGTGTCTCTTACTGTGCCTGTCCACGCGCTTATCTACAGGGTGTCACAAAAGAAAATTTACACGGTGTTTTTTACCGCAAAAATGGACTAGGCGTCGCCGAACGCTCATTCTACTCCCAAAGGTAGCGCTAGAGGTCACAACCAGATGCCAAAGTTTCAGCCCGATCCGATAACTTAATCAAAAGTTATACGTGATTTTCTGAATACCTCAATGGGAAAATGGCAGCCGACTGAGTTTTCGAACACATGGGGCTCTATGGCATCAGAAACCGAAAACGGGCAAAAATGGGCTCCATTTTCCCATTGAAATTTTCAAAAAATCACCTATAACTTTTGATTAAGTTATCGGATCGGGCTGAAACTTTGGCATATGGTTGTGACCTCTAGCGCTACCTTTCGGCGGAGAATGAGCGTCCAGCGATGCCTAGTTTATTTTTGCGGTAAAAAAGACCGCGTAAATTTTCTTTTGTGACACCCTGTACATAGCCAAGCTGCAGCTTATTCGTCAAGATGAGTGCTGAAGAGCGTGCACATTCCGCTCTGAATGAACCTGCGTAGATTTCACGAACTGCTATCAAATTGTGATCTCCAGTAGCGTGGTTAAAGTGACTCGTCGAGAGGGTAAAAGAAAGGAATCAGCTTCTATGCTCCCGATATGTTGCTTTTTTTCATTTTACTCTACCTAAAGAGACAAAACTGCAGCCATGCACAGAAGAAGTAACTCAAGTTACTTCTTCCATCTCACAGCAGGGCCGTCACAATACAAAGGGAATCCGGAATACTCTCAGCCCAGAAAAAGAGAGAAAGGTCATACGCTTGTCTGATCAACCCAGAAATGTTGAAAAGGACGAGTGACAGAAACCCCAGCAGCCACGGGTTTAGACGCCTCAACGCTAGCGGTACTGAACCCCGTTCGTTCGCTATTCTGTCGCTTTTAGAACGAGCCACCAGGATCGTAACAGATCGTAGCTGTACACGGCGGTTCCAGTGAGGTATTTATTTGTCGTTTCACGAAAACTTCGATGCATGAGCGGTACAGGGGGCAAAAGATATCAACGATTAGGGAAAAGTACCACGGCACTGCGGTGAAAGTATTCAAGAAAGCGGAGGTATGCGGGGCTCACTTTTGCCGATGACAATGGTGCAGGCCGCGTCCCTGGAATGTTGGCCGGACGTCAGCACTGACCGCACGCTGATTCGGTGCGGCTGCGCAAAGAGCGGGAAAAAAAGAGATGGTGGAAATAGTACGGTAGAGCGCGCCGATAGACCCATTCTTTCCTAAACTCTAAATTACAGCTAAAATTGCAGGGGTGTGAAAAAGAATAACAAGCGGAAAGAAGCTCGAAATTTTTTGGAGCTAAACAATTCATCAAGATTAATAAAGCATGCACTACAATCACCGTAATTTTTTTTTTTTTTGTTTACCGCAGAGTAAATTGTAGTTTTATGCTGGGTTGAAGCCAAGCAGAAAATTATTCCGGGCAAGTTCATAGTGGCAAATTAAAAGCTGTCATATACGTTCTCTCAAATACTATATAGGTTCAACGAAGCACAACGCGGTACGGGCAAAAAAAAAAAAAAAAAAAGAAGTTGGAAAAAAATTACGAGTTGCCGTTGGGGAAAACAGTTTCTTGTGCTCAACCAGTAACAATTAAAAATACTAAATTGACTTCAGTAATATATGCATCGTTTAGGAAAAAAAAATTTGAGCGTCCACTTTTCCGCGGAGCACGCCCATAGGCAATCATAGCGTTCGACAAGAAGAGTCCAGTCCCTTACGGGACAGAGATAATAGGGAGTTTTCGTAGACCGCGTTGCCCCCTCCGCTAAGCGTTCCGCAACGAAGAAGTTGCTACTGCGCCTGCGCGCCGATAGCCTTGACTGTGGAGTTCCTGCTATCGTAGCGGGTTGCGGAGGGCCTTGCGGGACGGCGAAAACGATCTACGAAAACTCTCTAATGTCGTCACGAGACCACACGAAAACGTTATTCGTACAGATCGCATTTTCCCAACAAATCACTTATCCGCACGCACGCACGCACGCACGCACGCACGCACGCACGCACGCACGCACGCACGCACGCACGCACGCACGCACGCACGCACGCACGCACGCACGCACGCACGCACGCACGCACGCACGCACGCACGCACGCACGCACGCACGCACGCACGCACGCACGCACGCACGCACGCACGCACGCACGCACGCACGCACGCACGCACGCACGCACGCACGCACGCACGCACGCACGCACGCACGCACGCACGCACGCACGCACGCACGCACGCACGCACGCACGCACGCACGCACGCACGCACGCACGCACGCACGCACGCACGCACGCACGCACGCACGCACGCACGCACGCACGCACGCACGCACGCACGCACGCACGCACGCACGCACGCACGCACGCACGCACGCACGCACGCACGCACGCACGCACGCACGCACGCACGCACGCACGCACGCACGCACGCACGCACGCACGCTGTTTTTTTCTTATTCTTTCAGATTTGCTTAAAGAAAGCCGCGAAAGCTACACTTATACACTTATCCGGTTTGTGCAGGTTGGTTATACGGCCAGGCGGGCCGTGTAAGTAAAACCAACCTGCCTGAGACGCGCAACACACGTGTGCCCTACTTCCCTCCGCTCTACGAGGGAGGCGAGGGGGTGGCTTCGCGCCGCGACCACCGGGGAGCAGGGCCACGGGCGCACAGATGCGCTCCGATAAGACGCCGAAATATAGAAACTCGTCCAAATGGAGCGTTTTTACAGAACGCCGTAAAATGCTGCCCCGGCGTTATATCCTTCTAAAAACAGTTGATTTTGGGGTTTTCGATGAGGCTCTACAAGTTTTTAATTGGAATCATATGTCTTTTCAATAATTAAAAAGTCAATTAACGAGTTTTAATTAAGTAGCCAACTTATCGCAAAGATTTGCCACCCACATAATGTCCGCCTGGCCGTATAACCCACCTGCACAAACCGTATAAGTGTAGCTTTCACGGCTTTTTTAAACTAACCTAAACGAATAAAAAAAAACATCCGGTATATATATATATATATATATATATATATATATATATATATATATATATATATATATAGGTAAAGTAAGGTAAATTTAAAAACAATGAACCGGGAAAAGTTAATAAGTCAAAGATGCGTACTGTCGGAGTTACTAATTCGAAGTTTATTACGACGTTTCGAGCGGGGACCGCTATAGATATATAGGTCAGCGATCCGTACTTGCGGAGTTGCTATGCTAGAATTATATTGTATGTATTACGACAAATTCGCCGAGAGGCTCGGCTTCGTCAGGAGATGGCATGAAGCCGAGCCTCTAGGCGAAACTGTCTTAATACATACAATAAACTCCTAGCATAGCAACTCCGGAAGTACGGATCTGTGGCTTATTACATTTTCCCGGTCCATTGTTCTCAAACTATTCTGCCTGACACCCCCCCCCCCCCCCCCCACACACACACACATACATATATATATATATATATATATATATATATATATATATTACAGAAGTTGATAATTAGCTCTATGCCCTCTCTGGTACACTGGAAGCGCGGCTTTCGTTCACATAGAGTGTGTTCATTACTCGAGTAAATACGGCATGATCAACTGCCCTAGCTCAGTACACCGTCGGCAAATAAAAAGACAAGAACTCTGAGCAAGGGTCCTGCTTGCAGTGCCCGGGGACTACAATAAAAGGTACATTTCCGAGATACTTCATTGCAAGGCTAGCGGCGAAGAAAAGGAGCACTACAAGAAAGGAAGAGATGCAGGCAAGCTGCTCATAAGACGTCATAAACTGAACCCTGCAATCTTGTGTCGTGTCATCCGCTACATTATTTTTCTTGTCTCAGGGCTTAGTTTATAAAATTATGAAGTTTTCTCGTCAGGTCACGCCAACAGTGGCCGTAACTGCCCAGTTCCCCCGGCCGTGCAAACATATTCAACATTCGATTGTAGTTAGGGGTGGCCGAATAATCGGAAGTTCAAATACAAATCTAATATATGATTTCTTCTTTTATGAGGCGTATTTGTACAAATAAGCAATAGGCTCCACGCCGGGTATGCTGCGAGAGGTTGTGGGACGATTCCCCCGGTGGCAATTCCCCCGTCCCAAATGCAGTCTTGGGTAAGTTACTTTTAAAAAGTAATTCGTTACAGCTACAGTTACTTTCAGAAAAGAGTAGCGAAGTTAGCGTTACAGTTACCGCAATAAAATAGTAACTCGTTACAGTTAGTTACTTTTAAAAGGTAACGACGTTACTTCTCAGTTACTTTTCTATAACACAAAAAAAAAATTAGGAAAAGCTAGAAAACGCCCCTCACCAAGTTTTATTGCATAAAATTAGAAAAGTGCGCTTTTTAGTTTATAATGTAGCTTAGCAGCAGTTGCTTCGAGAAAGTATTATCTGTGGGTTTCCATCGTTTGGTGGCGAACGCGTCCCTGCCCTTTGCTGAAAAGGCGCTCAACTGGCGCGCTGGAAGGAATTGCACGGGTGCAAACGCGGACCCAAGACAAATGCCCTATATCCGTGGTAGCACTAGCACATTGCTGGCTCGTTGACGGCTGAGCTGGATTTATAGAGTCGCTGGACATATTGCAATTTGTACCCGGCAAGCCAAAAACAAACCCCGCGCAGACAGCAGTAAATTTTGCCTCGACTGTTGACACCAATCCGGTGTATTAGCGCACATCAATATACGCAACATGCGCACTAAGTAGTAGTGGCTTTAATCAAAATACGAAACATGCGCAGTGCCCTCCGCGTGTATTGTTGTTTCACGGTTGATTCACCCGATTAAAAAGCGTTTGCGCAGAAAAAAAGAAAAACCACAACATAGGTAGCGCTTCAAGACACTAAGATGTAAGTGTTCAGTCACAATGTACACGCGCGTGCGCAGAGATAACTAGATTTTATTTGCATCAAATCTACACGTGGCTATATTCGGATAGTGACTCGCTAAAAAGAACGTATTTACAAGTTTGTGCAAGTCAACTTGACAATCGAAATGTTAAAAAAGACAATTTGGAAAGTGCAAAGAATGTCTAGATTGTACTCGTTCAATGATATATTATTCATAAAACTGGAAAGTAACGACAAAAGTAGCGCCGTTACTTCATCGTTACCTCAGAAAAAAGTAATGGAACTACAGTTACAAGTTACATTTCTAAAAAGTAACTCGTTACAGTTACAAGCTACCTAAAAAGTAACGAAGTTACAGAAACGCGTTACTAGTAACGCGTTACTACCCTAGACTGCCCAAATGCCACGTGCATTTCCCCCAAGTGTCAAAATCCCTGCCGTCAAAATCTCCGTCTTGCCTCCCCCGAATGTAAACATCCCCGAGTCCGATTCCCCCTTTTGTAACTTCTGTAATCATCCTTATCACCCCTGCTATGCCGTGAAAACCGCTGCTAAAACATCTCCAGAATTTTTTTTTTTTAATTTTGATTTTTTTTAAAGTTTAATTGTTCGCAGACGACTGTATGTTTTTTTTTTTTTAACTGGCATTAGTCCAGGACCAGGAAAATTTCAACCAGTCGCTAGGAGAAAACTTATTATGGGGTAAGCAATGGGGTATGGTAACTAATTTTAGTAAGATCGTCTCTTGCATAATTACAAACAAGAAAGGTCTTAACCTTCCGCTACTTTATACGAGGCATTGAAGAATTTAAGTATTTGGGAATTATCTTGGCTAATACTCTGCGCTGGAATGGTCATGTGGATGACATCGGGGCCTTTTATGCTAGGACTGTTCGGCCAGTTAAGTTTCGCATCTGGAAATCTATGTCCTCAGCATGCGCAGGCAGCCCACCGTCACTCGCTTCCAGTGGTGAAGTGCGTGATAAAATCTCCTGTTTTGTGTGTCCTGTACTTTTTCTCTCCCGCGAAGACCGAAAGGTTCACAGCATTCTAATAAATAAATAACTAAGTAAACAAATAAATAAATTTGAATCCGCGTCTACTCTTCGCCATTCTTTCATTTTTCGTGTTTACTGTGTCAAACTCTTTGCTCTCAACATTCTAGATTGGAAAGTTATTTTCGGTCCCAGAAGTCATCGAACGTTTTCTTTTTTTCTAGGTATTTAGTGTCCAAATTTTCTACCATTCCGTCTTGTACTTGAAACTCTTGCTTTTCCAGGTTTCTGTGTTATGGTTGACAATCGGAATGCGACCCTATTGAAAATTCCATCAAGGTACGTAATTTGGGACACTGACTGCCAGTCAGCAGCCTTGGTGGAACGTGATGGACCATCAGACGTCATCTGATGGTCCATCAGGTGACGTCTGACTGCCACTGCCAAGGAAATTTCATCAACAAGGGCAGCATTTATATAAGAGTAAAGCTATACGCACTCTTAAATATCACCAAATGCCTCGGGATAAAACAAAATGTTCCAGAAAAAAAAAAAAAAAGCAGGACCACCGCGGATCGAACCCGCGACCACTAGCGTAGAAATCGGACATCTTAACCCCTATGCCATGCCATTTTTTTTTTCTTTGAACAGTTCATTTTTAGTTTGCAGAAATATTTGAAAATGTTCAAGTACAAAAAGCATTCACCACACTATTTACAACATCCTAACATGAATGGTGAAGTATGAACACACGTGAGGTATGATACATCGTAGACATACACGCAGTTCTCACTCATTCTAATCAGTACAAAAGAATGAAACATCCGCGTCGTTGGCTTGTAAAGTTCAGCACGAACATGTCACTGACACTTACAAAAAGTCATTTCAAAAGAGTCCCAAACAGTGATCTTTAACAACTATAGCACATATGTGACTGATGGAAGAATTACTTTTAGAAAGGTTTCATTACAATGTTATTACACCTGCTTCATTTGAATGAGAGTGTCTAGTAAAGGTGCCCACTCGGGGGTCCCCTCGGCGGGGGCATAAATACTCTTAATCTGCGTGACAAGTTCAATGAAATATACATCCACGGTGTGGGCGTTTATGTCCGCGTGTCTAACAGCCATGCGGGATTTCCAAATACTGAAAAGCCCCAGAAGCACAAATAAGTCGTAAGGGACCAACTCATGTTTGTCAACTGGAAGAAAACGAATGTAATAGGGTGTGATAATCAGATCTTTTTTCAATGTCCTCTTTAAAGGAGCTGTGCAACAATTTTTCTACTGTGCACAAATACCGCTTAAAACGGATCACTAACGTTAATGACCTATGAAACACACATTCGTTTTTCACCCCACGCAATAGAAGTCCCAGAAAAAAATTTAAGAAAAATGAGCAGCGTTCACCCCCTCAACTCGCAGCCAGAACAAGCGGCCACGTGATCTGGAGCCGATTATATGCCGCCAGTGTTGATCATAGCCACGCGCTGGGGTTGGCAAAGTGCAGGACACGCGGTGAGTTCCAGACATTGTTATGGCTCGGCTGTTGTCGTCGTTGCAGCGATTGGACACGGGCCACAACCCGAATGCTTCTCGAGCTAGCAATTGTCACGAGCCTAAGTCGAGTGCCCACGCAATGCTCGGGTCCAATCTATGAACCGCATTCAAATATCGTCACTTGGGTGTACTGCGATCCCCGAGTTACGTCATCAAATTTTGCAAAGGAGAGATTGAATGAAAATGATCGCTTTTGTCCATGAAATTACACCGCAACAAAGCAGTTCCTTGGCCAATGGCGTTCCGTGTGAGTATCCTAGAGTCCCAGGTGTGCCAGTAAGCTCGTGTAGAGAGAAAAACATTCCAATTGAATATCGTTGCACAGCTCCTTTAAGATGTCCCAAAATAGTACGGCGCCCCAACAATCAATGAATACATGCTCAACACTTTCTGGTTGTTTACACAATAAACAGTCAACCGACCATGGAACAAATATTCCTCTTTGTTTCATCCATACTTTCACAGGTAGTGTTCCGGTGTGTAGTTTAAAAAAGAAAGTTTTTACTGCAGGAGGGATATACATCTTTTTGACTCGACATAGTACATCCTGACCTGGGCCATCTGCGAACAATGCGCGATAGATAGCTACTGGAAAAAGTATGTCCAAGAGTGCCCGTGTAAGGTCTTTTCTGTTGACACTGGAAAGGTACTCCCGTGAAAATCGTGCAGATAGAAAATTAAAAGAGTCGACGACTTCTTTCAGAAAACCTACGGCAACCATAGGTTTTAAATTCTCGGATGAAACCAAAAAGGATGGGAAGTGACAAGCCAATTTTGTCTGAATCATTGTACGAAGAAATGGCTGTTCCTGATCTCGGAGGAAGAAAAACCTCGACACAAGTTGTCGAACATACAAATGTGGTAAGCAAATCCCACCAACGGAAATACGCCGGAAGAGGTTGTCTCGCCTCATCAGTTCAGATCCGGACTTCCAAACAAATAAAGCACAAATCCTATGAATTTTTTGCACGTTCTTCCTGGCACAATGCAGAACTTGCAATACATACATACTCCTAGCAATAAGAAAAATATTGCATGCAGTCGCTCTTGCAAAAATGGACAAATCTCGATTCGGCCATTTTGAAACTCTCCGTTTCAAATCATTAGTGACTTCGGACCAGTACGATGTGCTATTACGATATTGGTGGAGTGGTACACCGAGATATTTACAAGGCGTATCACTCCACCGGACGCCTTCGTATTCGGTTGGCCGCGTTGCCCATGAGCCATGCCAAAACCCAGAGCATTTCTCCCAGTTCACTGCTGCACCAGTTTCATTGCAAAACACCTTGGTTAGAGAAAGCGCCTCGGTAATACTTTTTTTGTCAGCGCAAAAAATGGCAATATCATCAGCGTAAGCTAAGACTTTTACCTCAACCTCCTTTAGGCTATAACCGCGAACGTTCTCGCTTTTAGCGATGCTCAAGCAGAAGGGTTCTAGGTATAAGGCAAACAATAGTGGTGATAGGGGACACCCTTCTCGGACCGAACACAGAACTGGGATGCTTGTAGTAAGATTATGGTTTATAATGAGTTTCGTTGTGCATCCCTTATAAGCCATTTTTACTCCATCAAAGATAACTTTACCTATTTTGACATGTGTCAGCACCTGCGAAAGAACTTCATGGCTGACGCGGTCAAATGCTTTTTGCAAGTCTATTCGGAGCATGGCAACCTGTTTTGTTTCGTCTGAGCAACATTCCAACACGCTTCTTGCGATATGAATATTTGTTTGTATACTTCTTCCTTTAATGCCGCAGGTTTGGTGGCTACCAACTAGTTGGCTAATAACACTTTGAAGCCGACGTGTCAGTATTTTTGCGAATATCTTATAGTCAGTATTGCACAACGTGATCGGTCGATAGTTAGTAAAGTTTCGCAGTTTTACGGGGTCCTCCGATTTGGGAATTAAAATGGTGTGAGTCTTCAGGAAGGATGGCGGCAGCATTCCCACGGCGTACGCTTCTCGTAGCACACCCAGGAGCGCTGTGAAACTACGATTTTTAAACTTCTTGTAGAATTCCGATGAAATTCCATCTGGCCCTAGCGCTTTGTGATTGGGCAGTTCTTCTACCGCTTTCTCAATTTCACCGAGCGTGATTGGTCCTTCGAGCCATTCCGTTATGTCATCTTGCAACTGAGGAACGTTCGCTATCAAACCGCATAGGCCTGTTGAGTTAGGTCGTAATACTTTACTCCCAAAGAGCTCGGTGTAGTATAGAACGAAGGCTTTTTCAATACTGCTAATGTCAGTTGTAATCTGATTATTAAACTCGATTTCGTAGATATCTTTTGCTAGTGCGTATTGTTTCTCAGAAGCCAACGCTCGTTTTGTAGGCTGCTCTCCAAAAAAAAATTTGTTCGTTCGAGAACGCACAACTGCACCTTCGTAACGCTCCCGATGTAAGAGCTCAATCTCTGACTTCAGGAATTGTATGTCCTTTAGCCCAGCGCCAGGATTTTCACATTCTGCCTTGTGAAGCACGTGCAAGTCCCTATTCAATTGCCGCTCTTTAGCTCTCGCTTTTGCCTTTATAGTAGTTGACCGTTCAATTGCGACTTGCTTGAGGTCGTCTTTAAAGTTCTCCCACCTTTCCAGTAGGCACTGTCTATTTGTTTCTGCATACTTTTCGAATAAGTCGTTTACGTGAGTAACAAAAATTTCATCTTTGAGAAGATTTGCATTTAGCTTCCAGAGTTCCCATTTGAACTTGTTCGTCGACCGTGCTCTCTTTCCAAATGTCGCCGTTACTAAGCAGTGATCGGTAAAAAAGAAAGACTTCACGTTATACTCTTGAAAATTACTTATCAGGTCGCATGACACGTAGATCCTATCGAGCCGAGCATGCATGGATGCTTGGAAATGCGTGAACTGAAGCAGTCCCTTCCGTCCACTCATTTCCGTTACGTCGGCCATGTTGCATTCATCGATCATATTGCTTAAAAGGTTCGCGCTGTTGTCATTGGTATCTCTACGCACCGACCTATCTGTAACGTTGCATACACAATTGAAATCTCCAAGAAATACAACAATGCGGTCACATTCCAAGTACTGACGGAGATAGTTAAAGCAAACCTCTCTTTCTCTTGTCCTATTTGGAGCATAAATACAGATAACTCGCCAGTACAGATCTGACATAGTGAAATCACATACAATGAAACGACCTTGGTCATGAGAAATTACCGACAAATTAGTTAGCTTTAAGGATTTTTTTAGGAAGAGGAAGCATCCTGCTGACGTACCTACGGCATGACTGACACACACTTCGTATTTCAGAAGAAATGGTTGTAAGGCTCGTTCAACTTGCTCATCTTCAGACATTTTGGTTTCTTGAATTGCTAAAATATCTAGTTGTTCTTGAGCTAGCAACCGTTGCAACTGGTACTGTTTATGGCTAGAATTCAGTCCCCTAACATTTAGAGATGCAAAACAACAAGGTTCTTGCATTTCGCATATGCCTTAAAGTTATGGATACTATGTATGCGAGCTACCCGTAGAGGTTATTTTCCTTTCGTTTCCGAATTACTTGCCTTATGACCATGCTTTTGTAAGTTCGAATTGTCTGTCGTCGGGTTTCCTTCGTAGGCCTACCAGGCTTCCGTCACTGTTAGCTACTGTGAGTTCTGTCGGTTGCGGTGCTTTGCATTGTCGCGTCCTTTCTTGGTGGTAACAAAATTCCACTTGGCCTCCTCTTCAAGATCTTTGTCTTCGGTCTCCAGGCTTTTTACGTTTTCAAGGGGTCTCTTGCTTACCTGACTTGCGTCAGGCATTTCTTCAACGATTGCTGGTGATTCTTCTTTTGTTTGTTGGTCTTCAAGGTCGCATTTTTCCTCAGTTTCAGATGCCCGTGGATCTGGAATACTCTTCACTTCAGTTGCCAGAGGCAGATTCTGTACAGCAACGGTTTTCTCTTGACCAGCCGCCACTTCTTTTTCTTTGGCGGGACATGCATTCCCACCTGTACCTGGAGTGATGAGAGCTGCAGGGGCAGTACTGGCTGCCGTACTCTCTGCCTCGTCAGCATCCATTAACAGTTCATGCACCGGGTCGATTTCTTGGCGTCCAACGGCAGTGGCGTATGTCTTCATACAATCGTCTGACTCATGACCGAAGCGGTGACACTCCGAGCACAGCGGTACACGACAGTCACGACGTATATGTCCCGTGTGCTTGCATCGCAAGCACAAAGGCGCGCGCCCGGGAACCACAATCAAGGAGTTCGCTCCAAACAGCCGTAACTGCTGTGGTAGACCGTCAATAGTCGTTCCCTCTTTGAGGTTGATCCGCACAAGTCTTGTCGCTGACTCAATGCCTTCAAAACCTTCCGCTTTCCAGGTTTCTCGTGCGACTTCTGTGACTTTGCCGTAAGGTTCCATAGCCTTGCGTACCGCATCATTGGAGACGTGGAAAGGGATCCAGTGTATCTTGAGTCTGACCTCTGCGTTGCTCGGGTCAATGACAAGACACCGTCTGCCCTTGACCGTGAGCTCTTTGGCCGAGACTAACCTGTACGTGGCCGCTGATGACCGAAGGGTGACGGTCCAGACGTGGTTCATCTGGTACGCTCCTATCGAAGCCACTTCCTTCAGGACGTTCAGGCGTTCCAGCTCTTGTTTGAAATCTTCAATCCTGTATGGGCGGTTCTTGCTATCGCAGTGAAGAATGACGGTGTTCAGAGCAAGCGCTCCGCGCGGCAGTGATGGCAATACAACCTGGTACTCATCAGTGGGTGCAGAAACAGAAAATCCACGGCCTGCAAGGGCCGTTGTAGACACTCCTTCGGAGCTCATATTTGGTACGTCTTGCGTGACCAACTTCTTCTTCTTCTATGCCATGCCACCGCTTTGGAAACTCGATTTGACTATTCGTTTTATACGAGATGCTTCGGCGGCAAATGCAGTTAAGCCGTCAACATGTTATGCAAAGCACTCGTACATCACTCGCCGTACTTCAGTTCTACTCACCTGCCATGTAGAGTACTTTCGCGTCGTAGAACGATCCTTCTGTTCGCGCGTCTCCGGCCCAGTAGATCTGGTACACCTTGGCGTCTTCAACTACACCGCTAAAGTTCCTCACATCGTCGGAACTCACAACAGGCTGGGTCTTGTCGAGTAGAAATTCTACTAAAACATAAGACATTGTAGAGCCCGGGCAGGATCAACAGGTTGGAGCAAGCGGGCAAACAAAACGAGTCGAGAGCGATCGTTCATGAAAGCTCGGCGAAGCCTCTATGGGAAAAGCGAAGTGTCGTGTTTGGCGCTTCGGCGGACTTCTGATCAAGGTTGTCGGTCGGTTGCGTGTCATATCTCTAACGTCAGCGGTTTTATGGGCTCACGTCCCGAAATCGTTTTCTCGTGCATAGGTTACTTTTCGTATTCATAAATTTGACGAAATAGTGGTATCCGAACGAACTTTACGTCCTTTGACCGTACGTCTGTCTGCACGTCAAAGCGTTTTGACGTACAGTCAGAGACAGTCGACGTACAATCAGAATCGCCACCAAGACATCCTGATGGCATTTCGCGGCGGCCGACTGCCACCAGGAAACCATCAGAAAGCCGACAAGCGGAGTCTGACTGGAGTTTGAGTGTCGGTCAGAGTAACCTGTTGGCCAATCAGACATGCTTGACGTACAGTCAGGCACATTCAGCGGTCCACTAGAAAACATTGACTGCCAAACAGGGTTACATTGATGGATTTTTCCTTCGGGGACTGTCCTACCTCATCCCCTTCCCCAACTCAGAGTAGCCAACCGAGGCAGGCTGCCTTGGTTAACCTCTCTGTCTTCTCCTCCTGCCCTTATCTTCTTCAACCCGTAACGAGGCCTGCGGGAGACGCCGGGGGAGCTGATTAGGGGTTTTTGAAAGCGGGGGATATTCAGGACGGTGCAAATAACGCGGGCAATTCGTAGCTGGGGTCTTGACACGGGCATCTCGGTATTGGGTTATTTGGTGCACCACCCCCACGAAAGCAGCCTCTGCTGCGTCGCGCCGTCATGGCGCGACGCAGCAGAGGCTGGTTGCATTATCTCTCCACGGGGCGCGGTGCCGCCAGGGCCGAGATGCGCTCCTATAGTAAACCGAAACTTAAAAACCCGTCGAATTTGTGCGGTTTTTTTAGAAAGGCGTAAAATGATGCGCGTGCCTACTATCGTTCTGCAATTTGTTGATTTAGTGTTTTTCGACGATGCTGAGCAATTTTATAATTGAAACCATGCCCTTAAACACAATATTAAAAAAGTGAATTACGCAAAAATAATTAACAACTTAATTATCCCGCACTTTAATAATTTTTGTAAATGAGCCCCTGGCCCGAGACCAAACCGACACAAGCTTTTTTTTTTTTTTTTTTGCGATGAATAGTTTTTGCAGGAGCGATTTTGCCCGAGTCCTTTGAAACACCCTGTATGTATGTATATATATATATATATATATATATATATATATATATATATATACATATATAGTTACTCCACCAGCTTTGCTTATCCGGTAACCACAAATAAAATAGAGAACTTTAGTGGATGGTTCCGATAACTCCGATACCCCCGATAACGATACGATGCATGCGCAAACGAGCCACCAAGACGATGTTCTAAAACTCTCTAATTTCTACGAAAGATGGGGGCTCGTAGGCAACTGCAGCGAAGAAAACAATGAGGGCACCGCAACTCGCGTGTGCACCTCGCCGCTCGCCGCGAGCGCGGGCGGCCGCGGGCGCAGGAGCACAGGTATCGGAAGAGCTTATCTCTGCACAAACTAAACGCAAAAAAAAGGAGGAAAACAGGAGCTAAAAAGAAACTGGGTAGCATAGATCATGCTATACTGCCTCTCCGTCCATGAAAATAATTTAGCAGGTATAAAAAACATGAACAAAAAGGAGCAAAAACAAACAACAAAATATACAGCAAAAAAAGACATTCTTTTTTTTTTAAGGTCTTTCTTTCGTTCTATATACTGCACTAAATCTTATCTCTGTGGTTTTAGGTACAAAAAGCGTATGTTGGAAGATGGCGAGAGGTCAAGCACCCTAAAAACAATTATTGTTATTATTATTATTATTATTATTTTAGAAGAAGAAGTCACAGTGTTCGGACATTTACTTCCTTCGTGCTGAGATTTTATATCACTTTTTATGCTTAAATTAAGTGGTGGTCTTCGCCGAGTTCGTTCCATCCGCTCAAGGTAAAGAGGTCATCTGGGCTGATCGCTTGATCATCTATTTCGGCATCAGATTTCATCTCTGCGAGCCTAGCTTCCCCGAGCGACGAAGACTCATGACCACCGCATACTGGCACTCCATACTTCTCTGACGACCCTCCCTTTCCACGCTTTTCGTCCGCCACCACTGCTCCGGTTTTCGATGCTGCGTCTTCTGACCAACACAGTAAGCCCGACAGCCGCCTTGCTCAACAAGCCCTTGACCCGGATCTTCTGGCCATCGCAGTGAGCTCAACATCTGCCTACCGCAACAAACCCTTTTACCCAGATTACTTTGGGACACACCGGTCTCGTTGGGTCTTGGCGGTTGGTCGCGTGTTAAGCTCTAGCTGTGTTTCACTTTTGCGGGTGAGCCTGGAACTGTTTATTTTTCTCGCATTCTGTTTGGCTCTAATTTATCATTTATACCGTCAACTTCTTCTTCGTCGTGAACTGCGTACCATGCCTACACCGGAGCCCTGTGCTGTCTGTTCTGGCTCTCTGCCAACTGACGGTCGTTTTATGAAATGTGTTGACTGTTCCAAAGCCTACCACTTGGGTAAGAAGTGTTCGGGAGTGTCTGATGGTACATTCAAAGGGATGAGCGCTTCTAAACTAGAGAAATGGGGCTGTCTCGCCTGTCGTGGAGGGCTGCCCAGGTCCGACACTGAAGTCGAGCTTTCACCCTCTCAAGACGACTCCAGTTCTTTCGTTTCGCAACTCTCGAGTGTGAGTCAAAAGCTCGATCTTCTTCTTTCGTGGAAAGATACCGTCCGTGCTCTGCACGAACTGCATCCAAACATAGATGCGCTATTAACGCTGAAGCAGACAGTGGACTTTATGCGAGTTACCATCAATGAAATGCAAACATCTATGAATTTTTACTCCACCCAGTACGACTCACTAGTGTTGACAACGAAGTCTCAAGACAAAACTATCAAAGATCTTCAAAGTGAAACGAGCGCTTTGCGCTCGATTGTAGCCGAGCAGACAAACGAGATCCGTCAGCTCAGAACAAACCATAATGATTCAGATCAAACAAACCGCCTCCCTAACTTAGAGATTCACGGTATACCAGTTTCGCCTCAAGAAAACATCGGGAATACCATGACAAACCTAGCAGATCAACTTGGTGTGGAGGGTTTCGAACCCGCGCATGTCGTGGTAGCACATCGCTTGCCGGTTAAACCGGGAACAGTCCCTCCCATCCTGGTCCGGTTCTCTACAGTCTCTCAAAAAGAACGTTGGATGGCTTGTCGTGGACGCCTCGGCTCCATACGTCAGGACGAATCTCATCCTAGGATATACTTTAATGATAACCTAGCGGAAGCGAACAGGAAGCTGTTTTGGTTGGCACGAACTAGAGGCAAAGAAAAGGGTTACAAATTTGTATGGGTGCGCCACGGAAAAATCTTTGCAAAGCAATACCAGAATTCTCCACTCCTTCGCATCCCCAATACTGATGCATTGGAACAATTGGTTTAGGCGTCTAAAAGAGTATTGTTAGATAAAAGCCCTAGAATTATGTCTAGGAACAGTTTTTTTCAGATAAAAAAACCTAGACTCATGTAAAGAAATATTTAAGACACGGGCAGGCAGTATTTTTACTTTGTTTCATGTCAATATACGAAGCATTCGAAAGCACTGGTGTGAATTTCAGTTAGCCATTGACTCTGTGCGTTTTATCGCCGATGTGATTGTTTTGACTGAAATTAATATTCATGATGAGGATGTAGGCCAATTTTTGTTGCCAGGGTTTAATAGCACGTTTTATACTCGTGACAAAAAGCGCGGCGGTGGTATCGCGGTATTTTTGAAGGACGATTTGTTTTTCTCAGAGGTTAAGTTTTCAATCCAATCATGTGAGAACATTTCACTTCGTATTCTTACTTCTGTCTATAATATATACCTGCTAGCCTGCTATAGGCCACCCTCTGGAAACGTATCTGAATTTCTCTCTGACCTGGGGGACTGTTTACAAACTTTGCCTAATAATGCGTCCCTCTGTCTTGTAGGGGATTTCAACATTGATCTATTGAAGCCTTCGAGAGCACTGGTTTGCGAGTATCTAACTCTTTTGGCAGATAACGGCGTAGAGCCTGCGATTCAGGCCCCCACAAGGGAAGAACTCCTCGGAGACAAAATTGTGATATCATCTATTGATCATATCAATTTAAGATCTTCAACATCAACAACAAAGGCAGCAGTCATTTCATACAAATTATCGGACCACTATTTTATAGGATGTCAGTTGGAATTCCCAGGAGATGCGTTGGTGACAGGTATCAACAGTAAGCACCGCGTTGAGATTGTTGATCGCCATAGTCTCGACAACTGTATTTCTACTTATGACTGGCTTACATTTCAGCATTCCGTGTCACGCCCTGACATTTATCTTACTTTTGTGCAACTGTTTAGACAGTTTACTGAAGCGTCAAAAAAGATTATTGTTGTAAAACAAAGAAAAGACAACATACGCTGGCTAAATAAAGACATATTGTCTGTTATAAAACTCAAGGAAATAGCCTGGAAGCGATGCCGCCGGTCTTCACATAATTCCATCCTTAAAGCAGAATTCAGAACTATCCGGAACAGAGTCAGCGCGTTAATTCGCTGAGCTAAGCGGCTGTACTTTCAAAAGCAGTTCTCTGATTCTAGACGCAACTCGGCTAAAACGTGGTCGTTAATCAACGAGTTACGTGGTGTTACATCTCCTCACATTCAAAATTTTGACGGTACCTTTGGACCTAATTCACTGGCTACGGCAAATACCTTCAACAATTTTTTTGCTTCCTTCTCGGGCAGTGCCTGGCTATCGGCCACAGCGGCCTTTTCTAGTCCCTCCCTGAACTCGGCTTCCGCATTTCGTCCTGAAATGACATCGCAGGATCTCGAGTCAATAATTTTCGGGCTCAAGCCAAATAAATTACCAGGTTATGATGGAATATGTCTTAGCGATCTCCGTAGAAATTTTAGGTACTTAAAAGATACTCTTCTACTTATGCTCAACACAATGATCGAGACAGGTTCCATTCCCATCGAATTGAAAACTGCTATTGTTAAACCTCCTTTTAAAGGAGGTCAGCGTGGCCAGGTTCAAAACTATCGGCCAATTTCTATTCTACCATGTATAGCTAAAATATTGGAAAAATTTATTTACATCACTATGTCTTCTTTCGTAGAGAAGTGCAACATAATATCTCCCAACCAATACGGTTTCGTGCCTGGTCGTGGGACTCAACCCCTTCTCGAAGCGCTATCTGATGAGATAAATTTGGGTTTTGAGAACAACCTGTTTATTTGCGCTTGCTTTCTTGATGTAAGAAAGGCGTTCGACACAGTGAGTCACTCTATTTTATTGCAAAAACTTTCAGCTGTTGGTTTCCGGGGTCCCTTTTTGTCCTTACTAACTAATTTCCTGCAAGATCGTTCCCAGCTGGTTTCAATCAAAGGCATACACAGCGTCAAAGTCTCTTTAAAATCTGGTGTCCCACAGGGCTCTGTACTTTCGCCTTTACTCTTCAATATCTATGTAAATGATATGTCTACCTCTGTTTCGAACTACTCCCTTTATCAATACGCGGACGACACTCTTTTGTTAACAAGTCATCTTACTTATTCAAGGGCTATGGAGATGCTCCAGGAATGTTCTTTAGGACTAATGAACTGGTTCGCCCATAATCTTTAGATATCAATGTCTCAAAAACTAAGTTCGTATGTTTTCACAATCCCGTTAAGTTAGTTGATCTAAATACTCCACTTTTCCTCCACACGTCGCACTGTGTCAACTGCCAGTGCACTCCCATCGCTTTCTCAGACACTGTGAAGTATTTAGGAATTATTTTTGATTCTGATCTTTCTTGGAATTCACACCTCACAAGACTGTGTTCTAAGTTAAGGAGCGTTTCTTGCTTAATGTACAACATCAAGGCTTTTCTACCATTTAATCTCAGGAAACTCATAGTTCACTCGTTAGCATATGGCTCCCTCCGCTACGGAATCACCATTTTTGGAAATTGCTCTGGATTATGGCAGGCAAAAATCAATAATATTCTAAAAGGAATGCTGCGTAATGTTTACTACAGGCCTACCACTTCCTCTCAGGATATGTTTCAAATATTATCTATGCCCAACTTTCAATCTCTGTTTGTGGAAACGGTAGTCCTTAGTCATTACTGGAATACTGACTTCAAAACACCTCGTCCGAATATCCGGCAACTGCGAACGGTTCCACGATTTGTTATCACCAAATGTTACACTCGATATGGCAAGAACTTGCGGTCCTTCTACGTTCCTCGGATTTTTAATTCTTTACCTGCTAATTTCCCTGATTTCACTTCCAGAAAAAAGCTTAGAAAATCGCTTCGCCTTCTCCTGTCTTCCGATGAGTCGATCTAAAAATGTATAACATTTTTGTGTGTGTTCTTTTTTGCGTTTTGTATTTTTTTCTCAAACGCCCTTATTGGATTTTATTTGGCAGTTTTTTTTGTCCCCACTAGCATTGCCACCAGGTATGTGTCTTTTGATGGGTGCATCTTGCGTATAGTCCAAAGATGATTGATTAAAATAGTGCTTTTATTTATGGTTACTATTAATGACACAAATATGGTGCTGTCCTCAATATGGTGTATTTGTGATGTAACTCAATTTTGCTTGTGTCAAATTCTGCGTCATATTTATTGTTTTGTTTTGTTTTCATGACTCGTTTTGTGACTGTTCTCATCCACTGAGAATCTCAATCTTCACCTGGACATACCCTGCATCGTGCAACTCTTCAAGGAATGATTCTGTGATTTTTTTCTAGTGACATAGCCTGACTTTCTTTTTATTTTTATTGAATTTTATATTTTCTTGTGTTTCGGAAGCCTAAGCTTCAACTGGAACTATAGTTAATTCTGGTCAAGTTCACAATTTTTTTAATATTTTTCCTTTTTCTTTCTTCTTTTGTGATCATTATTTTGATATCTTTGCAACCTCGGTTTAGTCACACAAGCCCATGAAGGCTTTGACGAACCTGCGTTGTTTTGTGGATACGCTCCTCCATCACAAATAAATTATGAAATTATGAAATTATACTTTGGAATTTTTATTTGCGTGACGGTGCTGAACAAAATGTAAGACCACGATTAAACGAGCTTGGTAAGGGTCCTCGGGACTGAGAAAGGAAAGGAGAGGAACGCTCGTCCTTAGGTGCAATCTATGCGAAAACTGTATTTCGGATTTTTTTTTATTCCAGTATTTTAGTTTTGAGAAATTTCAGTTTAATGATCGATCATCTGCTAAATCGGAGGTTTGCTCAAACTTGCGTGAATGCATGAAATTACATTGACAAACCGGTCAAGTTTTGGGAATTTCTGGCGGGTACAACAATTTATCGCAGGAATTATTCCTTTACTAAGTCATGGTAACCAACAACAACAAAAAAAAAGTGTTCACTTTGAAGAAATGCTTTGCGAGTGTCGCAGTCTCTTGGCTCGCGCAAATACAATTTGTTCGTTTTTTTCAATGTTTACTGTAAAATTACTTTCTGGTAATGGTCATTTCTCACTGACACTTATAAACCATTTTCTTTTTTCAGCATTCAGCTCCAGCTGCTCGCTGCATTTCGCTTCGGCCTCTGCCCCGTTTCACTCGAAGTCCGACTGTACCCGACGCGACGACCTGACAGAGCCAATCAATCGGCGCCAAAAAGTGAATGGTCACGCCGCTCGTTGTCCTTCGAACAGATGGTCGCGCTTATAAGCCACGTACGCGACCGACAGATCAGCGCAATGTTAAAATGTCGACTCTGGTTTGTTGGCAGGCTGGTTGTTGGTCTAAGAATGCGACGACTCCGAGGTTTCACTGTTAGTTTTACACACACCATCAAACTTGTAGTTCGCCAACTGATGATAAGTAGCCGAGATCATACTACTCATGACGTCACGACGAGGCCAATTCTGGTGGTGACGTCATGAACGGAAACTATAAAAGGGCGCCACCGAAATATCTCGTTGCTAATAGACACCGACAAGAGGGGAGAACGAGACAAACACAATTGCGAATTGTGTTGTCTCGTTCTTCCCTCCTTTCCGTGTCAATAAGCGCGACCATGTTTTCGAAAGAGTAGAACATTTTTTTCTTACGCGAGACCGTGGGCCAATGTGCCCCGCTTTCCCTACCAATTCTCAGCAAGGCCCGCAGCTGGCTGAATCGTGCCTTTTTACTCTAATAAAGATGTTTCAAACAACAACAACCTTTTAAGGGGAGCTTCGCTCGTCAGGGTATTAGCTCCGGCGATGTGAAAGCTGCGCACGGCTGCGCATAAATCCCTATATATTTTCACTGTGTGCACCATCAATATTTAAAATCCCCCTGTTTTGCATTATTCGCATTGAATTTGTAATACATACATATGATATTCTCTTGGCCCTACTTTTAATTCGTTCCTGATTTAGTGCATCGGTTTTTCATAAGGAAATCTTACGGTGAATGTTATTTGTATGCTTCGTTAAAGTGTTTTTGCCTGAATCTAAATTTAAAATTCAGAAACACTACATAATAATTTTCTTTTCGCTTTTGAAAATGGCAAGACGCCATTGTCAAGAGCGAAAAGTGGAAACAAGCCTTATTTTGCTTTCCCTTTACTTTACTGCTTCAGGGAACAATAAGGTTTACATTAAAGTTAGCAAAAAGGCAACGCTTCCCGGAAGTTTCCGCGTAGAGCACACGAAGAAACAATGAATATATTAAACAAAACAAAACCTCTCATATAACAAAATGTAAAACTATTTTGACGAAACTTTTTTGCTAACAATCCCACTGGTAACTTTTTTTCTGTGAATAAGTAATTTTGATCGAATGTAAACATAGTCAAAATTTAATAACTTTTTGCATAAATAATTACAAAAAAAAATTATATTTACAGCAAGAACTACGATCTAAATATTTTGTATTGCAGGCGTATTACTCTGAGAGTTGCTCACAAGAAAAGCACAGTCTGCCGTATACTAGTATGTCTCTCTGTAAGCGCGTGGGGATTCTGAGCTCAGGCCGGCTCAGAAGTGCAGACACCGCACGCGACCACGCACACCAAGCTCGAACAATGTCAGAGTCTCAAGAGAGGCACAGGCGATAATGATCGAACTATAAATGAATTTAGTGAAAACAAAAGCCCAAACAAAGAGACAAAAAGTAAAAAAAGAAAGTCAAATCAATGTCAGCGGAGTTGGGTAGCTCCCGAAAGAAAAAAAATTGTAAAGCAGTTCGATTGTTTCCAGAAAACTAAGTTCAAATTTCAATGCATTATATTTTGAACCGAGTACAGTTCTAATCGCAAATAAACCCTTCTGCATCAGAATATTGTAATCCACATGCTTTAATAAAATTACTACTAAGGCAACAAGAACAAAATTTCGCTCGCTCATTTTCGGAGTCCGGAACAAGCGTCATTATTTACTGGGGCAATGATCTTCGTCGACTGACAGGATTACCTTTGCCACTTGTTCCGAGGGCAAGTTTGCGAGCAGGCATCTCCTAGACATAGCAGGCATTGACCTCACATCAACGGCCACAGTGGTGGCCCTGCCAGTGAGAGTGTGCATATTGCAGCACACGTTTCGGACCACCGAATCTGTTTTTGTTCTCGGCAAGAACAAGTAGGAGTGACCACCAGTATGGTGCGATGACCTCAGGCGCAAGCCACGAATACTCCATTTGATCATAACATGTCGAACAGCGAAGGGAACTGACCCAATGAGAGAGTCGGAGCGAGGTACGTGATCACGTAGAGTCAGCGTGCGGTCCTCGTGTCACGTTCTTTGCTCCCTCCTTCTCATTGGATAAAGGCGGGGGGAGTTCCACTAGTCCCGACGCAGCCGATGCTACGGGCTGACGGGACCAATCAGACAGCTTGAAAAGCGCACCATCATGTTGTTCCTCATATTTCTGTACGTGTTCTCTTATTGCTGAATCTCTCATGAACAGGAAAGGCCCAGTGAGTCGCGCTTTTGACGCTGCTCAAATGGTCCCATCACCTCGTAATGGGATCAATCGAGCTGGAACGAAGTACAGATAGCGAGGCCACCTAGTGCCAAATTTTCGCTGTCACCTAAGAGAGGCGAACGACAGGTCGGACAAGAGTGCTGGATCAGTGTTGGGCAGGGACTCGTCGTGTCAGTAAGAACACGACTACCAGTCGAAAGCTGAGTGAGCACTCGTGTCCACCCAATCCAGCGTTTGCCTCTTTCGGTGAGAATCTTCTAGAGCCCAGCGGAGCGTGCTGACCTGCGCGGAGTCGACGCCCTCGAGGAGCGCCCTTGTGCGGTGTCCCGCTCTGACGGTGGCCTTGAGCACGCCGTCCACGTAGACGTGGTAGGCCTCCAGGGAGCCCAGCACCACGTCCGGTGGCAGCCAGCCGATCAGCACGCTCTTGATCAGCTGCCGCTCCATCACCAGCCGCTGCGGTGGAGGCACCGGGAAGCTGCCGCCGCCGCCGCCGCCAACCAATCCTGCGCGACGGACATCCAATGAGACTCCGCGTATAAGTATTTCCATCGGTTATCAATCACTAGGGGTCTGTATTTTAGGGGTTTATTCTTCTTCAACTTGAGGGCTGTTTTATTTTAGTTATATTTTCTTTTGTGGCTTTGGTGTTTCTTGGATGTAAATTTTCGGTATCAGACAGAAAATCCGTGTTTATCGGGGCTGATGTTCAAGAAATAAGGACAGGAACCTAGGATTATCAAGCTCCGGGGAACATATGCGCATGACCTGAGTACTTGAAAATCGTCCTTGTACCGAGAAGAGAAGCAAACGAGATTAGGGGTGTCGTACCGGATAAAGTACCGTAACTAATCCTGGGAAAGTAGCGCCAAGCCCCCCGTATGGTCGTCATTTTGGTTCCTGCAATGAGTCATTTCACCTTGATTTCTCCATTCTTGGTGAGTCGATCTAAATTCGCTGGTGACGTGTAGCTTTATGGAGACGTTTCTGGTATATCGAGATTCTGCTATACCCACATTTCGGTGAAACAAGCGTACACCTTCGTACCGTCACCTCATGCGGCATCGGTGCTTGGAGACATTGAAAATAAATTTCCCGTCTTAAAATACGCAAAAAGACAAACAAAAAACAATCCCACTGTAAGAGATCTGCGGAGATAAGCAGGATTGATAAGTCAGCTGCATGCACAACGCCAAAGACGCTTATATTGGAGAGGAACCTCTCCGGTACGATGATGCTCCATGGCGACCTTGGCGTGACTTGTTCAGAACGACCTTTTTGGAAGCTTCGAAGATTTGAATGGACCGAAATGGCGATTGCCATGGCAACTGAGACACACATCAGCCAACCACTTTGCTAGGTTTGGTCGTCTGTCTGTTGGCATTTTTTTATTTTTTTTTTGTGTCCAGCTAGCAGGAAGGGAAGGCAATGACGCTACTTTCCCATGATGCGGTGATTTTACTTCCCGAGGAAAGAAAAAGTCTCGAACACACTTCACGCCATGTCTGTGTTCCAGCAACACGGTGTAAAGCTCAACTTAAATATACATAGTTAGTCAAAGCTTAAAGATTTTTTCCCATTCAAAGACATATCCAATTCGGATTTTGTCGGTTTTCCCAGATTTTGATGAAATCAGCTAGGGGGTTAATTTTCGGGGTTTATCGGTAAATAGCGGAAAGACACCGAACCTTAGTTATCACCCGAGTAAAAACTGCGAAGACTCTGGGTTGTGGACGAATGCCCTGTGCCTTATATTGCGCGGAAGAGAGTAACTCCGCATGCACAAAACTCTTTCCAAAACCGAGTAGACAAAGATGCCAGGGTGCAGAAGGCGATGATTAGAATGGCTGCAGTACGAAGTCCCACATTTGTTATCCACACGGTGGAATGCTGTTCGTTCCATCGGCGGGAAACACTTTCTTGATAACATTGATGGTAATTAATTTTTATAAAATGTTCAGTGTACTAAATATCTACGCGAGTGCACAAACCTACAGAATATAAAATTTAAAATAAAAATTCTTTCGAGAAATAAAGTTTTGAAGCTAACGCGTAGACCTCCGAATCACTTGCTGCCGGTCTACTAGCAACAACGAGCAGGGTCACTAGTGAAGTCAAATGCTGTGTCCGAGAGCGGACGACGCTTCCTTCTCCACGGCGTTGTGTGTTGTAGTGATAGTGAGCGTCTCTGGCTTTGCTAATTGTGCCTGGTTTAGGCTGTTCGCGGGATTCAATGGAGGGTGGGGGGAATCGGTGAATGGCTGTGGGGTGCAATTACCCCGGGAAGTAATGAAGCTGAGTGGTATCTTATTGGTTTCCCTCTACCGAGATGTCTCTGTGAAGGAAAGAGGTTCCGGGCAGACGACGCGAACGCTCGCCCCTAACGTTCACGTTGTGCTAGAAAACAGTTCGTACCTTGCTAGCAAATAAAACCTTCCATGTTCGGCTTCGAAGCGGTATCTGGGTCCACACGTGGGCGGATCACGGCCACCGCGGGAGGTCCCCTCGGAGGCGATGCGGGCGGATCGAATGTGAACGGCGAATCGTCCGAAATCTCGCGCTGAAAATCTTTAAAACATTTGCTAGTCACTGCTTGACTAAGACAAGCTCGATGAATCGTAGTCCGTCATTTCCCACGGTCGATAACGACGGCCTTCTGACTGCTTCCGACGATGGGCAAAACAGGCTCGTGCTGCCCACGTGCTTATGTATATACAACATCTGACGTCAGAACAAGAGGAAAGACCGGTAAAGTCGCAGGTTAGGTTCGGCTTCTGTTATATCGTATTTCTACGATTAAAAATTATTTATAAATATTTGGGGGAAATTTACTCGGTGCTCTAAACCCAGTTTCTTAAATTCTTCGAAAAAAAAAAAAAAAAACTCGTTTAGTTGAAAACATTCAAGATGACGTATTTAAGACGGCGAGCTAATCCGAAAATCTCTCCAAAGTGCCTATGCAAGTTCCTATTAAGAATGCCAGTGCGTCAAAGACATTATTGCTAGAGACTGTCTCAAATGGTATACGGGGTGTTTCAGCGAAGGCTTTCAAAAATCGCAACATGCAGCGCAACACAGTTGCTTTCATTCTACGAGGAAGGCGAGGCAGTGGTTTCGCGCATCGGTCCACCGGTGTGTAGGGCCGCTGGTGGAAAGATACGCTCCTTATCAGAAACCGAAACCTAAAAACACTACCAAAATAAACGGTTTTTTGTCTGTTTTTTTACGTTATAAAATGCTTCTTTTGCCTTATGTAGTTTTAGTATGAGATTGATTTTGTGGTTTGGGGGGGTTCTTAACAAGGTTCTCTTTTGCACCATATGTTTATTTTCACTAATTAAGGAGCAATTAGCAAATTTCAGTTACTTGATTAGTTCATTAATACGCATTTTTCAATCCTTGACGTCCGCCGCGGCTGGCAGTTTGCTCCCGGAAAGTTTCTTTTTTTTTTTCTTCTTAGCCACCATTTTTCTAGAGATTTTTGAAAGACCTCGTTGAAACATCCTGCATAAATTCCTCAAAGCGTATATTACATTCTACTTAAACAAGAAAGACAACAAAACCCAGCAGAATATTGTTTATCTGACGCCACCCAGGAAGAAATCATTTGAAACTCCAATACCCAAGCTAAAAATAAACACACCAGGGCCCGTTTGCTCGAAGCGCTAACCGCGGCTAAAGTTAGCCGCAGTACCTAGGAGAGGGATTTTGAAATCACGTGACTCGGCTCGGTAGGGATGCGGGGAAACATGGAGGGGCCCCGGTGAGCCAGCGCCGCTCGCTTCGGAACTAATATGTCGTTGTAGCTGAAATATCGGCCGCGTTAGTCAGCAACGAAGGGTGCAGGAAGCTTTCGCTTTGCCTTACCTCACTTAAGTCGCAAAGCATGAGCAATGACCTCCCGCATTTTTTAGATAGTCTTTCGATTCTGGCCATTCCTAAGCCTAAGTGAACGCGATAATTGTCAGCATGGCAACGTCTTTGGAAAGCGGATTGCCTTGACTCAATCGGCCGGGTATTGATAGCACACGAAAACAGAAAGCGTCCCAGTAGACTTTTTCGAAATTACCCAAGCATCAAGGAGAACGCTGGAAGTGTAATTCTACGGTCCGCGCGCGCTGGCCTTCCTCTTATAAAAGATTCGAAGTAAATAATAATAATAAAAAAAATGCAGTGGCTTAGCTCGGCTATGCCAGGATATACGTAGCGTAAGCTTATGCCCACAAAATGAGATGCGCTATCAAGCGGCTCCGGTGCAGCGTCAGACTTGGCTACTGCGCAACGGCGGCGGACAGCTGGGCACGCGGCAGCGCCAGTGCGTTTGCCGTGGCTATGACGTCACTCCTCTGGAATGTGCAGACCGGCGAGGCGCGCGCGGTGGCGGCGGCGGCTCCGGCGCGCCAGCTCTGCGCCGTGTGACGTCACTGCTCCTCACGCATGCGCGGAGCGGCGAACGCGCGCGGCGGCGGCGGCGGAGCGCGCGGCGGCGGCGGCGGAGCGCGCGGCGGCGGCGGAGACGTTGCCATGCCGAAAATTATCGAGTTCATTTAGGTTTAGGAATGACCAGAATCGAAAGACTATCTAAAAAATGCGGCGAGGCCATAGCTCATGCTTTGCGATTTAAGTGAGGTAAGGCAAGGCGAAAGCCTCGTGCACCATTTGTTGCCGACCAACGCGCCCTGCATTGCAGCTACAACGACATATTGGTTCCAAAGCGAGCGGCGCTCACTCACCGGGCACTGCCATGTTTCCCCGCATCCCTACCGAGCCTGTCACGTGATTTCAAAATCCCTGTCCTAGGTACTGCGGCTAAACTTTACCGCGGTTAGCGCTTCGAGCAAACGGGCACTGAGAACCAAAAGCGAGAGAGGAAACGGGATTCTCGCATTTTTTTTTTCGACAAATGTATTCCCAGCAACGACCAACTGACTGTCTTGTCATACACATCGAAGGTTCCCCACATATATTACAGCCAATTGTCGAGGCATAGGCTCGATAAAAACAACAACGAAAAAGAAGCTTAAACAATCGTAAAGTGCACTCGAATGACACTGTATGTCAACGGAAACAGTGCACTACTATCAAACTCTATAAACCGCTTCAGGAAAGTAGTTTTTCGATTTCGATCTTCATAACCGTCCGAGAAAAGGTGTAAGAGTAAAGTAAACTCTAAAAGTCTTCAAGCCGTATTTAAAAATTAAAGCACACATGCAGGAGCGAATAACGAAGTGTAAGTGAGCCAACAATTCGGTAAAGTATCGTCATATCTAACAGGATCTCGAGAATAAAGGAAGAAAGGCGCGGAGATGCAGACAACTATGGTTCGTTTTACGTAATCACGGAACGACCGAAATATACAAGCTGCCCCAACTAGCAAACACCGAGCTTCAACGCCAACATAAAGGAAAACAAAAAGACGCTGGGAGTCTGGCGAAACGCCTTCTTAGAAGTGGCCGAATTTCACCCTACTTGGTCCAAAAAGGTAAGCTTCGTCAGAAAAGGGACTATGATCCGGTATATAAAACATTTAAAAATTCAAAAACACAACCACCACACTTGATTTTTTTTTTTAAATTTGTATAAACAATAAAAAATAGAACAAAAAGAAAACGAGTAACTGACGTGAAACTTTTATCGGTTACCCTTGATACGAAAAGTACGCGGGAAACTTTGCTGCTTCGTAGAGAGCTACGTTAAAGTGTGAATACCGTGTACGGATTTGACAAATTCGAATACCGTATATCCTGAACTTCAGTTCGTAGACTATATATGCTTAAAAGTTAAAATTTTAAGCCGGTGCAAACTATACGAGGACTTGCGTTGTTTTTTTGTTTTTTTTCTCGTCGGTTATTGCGACGAGACGTGACCGACTTCGTAACAGACAAAGTGTGTTAGAGGTGTTTGCAAATTTGTTATAAGTCACTGATTTGACTCCAAATTGGGTCAGCACATTAATAGACACATCTCAACTACTAAACCCAAATAAAAGTAACGATACCTTTTTCTTTTCTTGCGAACTTACTAAAAGCTTTAAATTTGGTTTGAAACGCTGAGAGGCTCAACTGGCAGCATCGAAAACGTGACGTCAAACGGGGCCACTACAGTTTGTTCACAACGAGTTAGAAGAAGTTTGACGGTGTGAAATGAATGCTCGGAAAGCTCATGACAGCAGAACGAAAGAAAACGCGCAATATACCGTGTTCTTAAGATTGCCTGCTGGACTCGCAATGTATACAACATGCGACGTCACCCCATTGGAGAGCTCACGAAAAGTTGTATGTTTTTGCATAAACTTCCTTCGCCGTTTTTACAATAGCTATTTTGAATTTATTTAAGATAATGAATTGCATGCAGGGCAGAGTAAAGCCTTGGCATTCCTAAAATGTGTTTAGTATGGCTAGCACGAAAAATCGCCGATGCGCCGCTTATATATGTATGGTACAAGTTTTCTTGCGGGTTGATAAAGTGGGCATTTGTCGAGATTTGCTGCAAATTAAACTTTTTACGCGCGGACTAGGCGCCAGGTACAGACCACGCTCCGAGTGCGAACTATCTAAGGAACCATTTTTTTTTCCAATTAAGCTTTGCCCCTGCAGGCTATTCACCGAGTGCGGACTATATACCCCGTACTTTGTGAATAGTCACTCGGGTTATATTAGACACCCCGCTATATGAACACAATTTTCGAGGAACAATGGGAACATACGTGCATACTCGTTTCGTTATTATGGACAACTTACATAATGGACGATTTTTTTGGAGGAACGGAGGTGTCCGTGTTAATGAGACACCACTGTATATACATATTATAAAAATGGCTCTGCGTTCACTTTCGGGCGGACAACGCGGAGCACCAGCCACCACGATCAACTGAGCGTTCGCGGAAAAATTACGAGACGCAAAATAAAGAGTATGCTGGAAGGTCGTACTCGGCCCCGATCCCCCGGACTATTTCTGCTAAGAAGCGCGTGATATTTAGATAGACGTCCACGCACCCATGCCGTCGTTTTCCCGTTCTGTCTCGGAGAGGGCGTCTTCGTCCACTTCCTCAATGTCCTCCAGATCGATGTAATCGTTCATACGGTGCAGGTCCTCTGCGTGGAAAAAAAATTAGCAGTTCTGTGTGAATCCACAGTACAATCACAGCTGCGACACGTCACGGCAAAGTCACTGGGCATCGGTGTCGCGTTCCCGCGCACGGTGGGGTCTCGACGGCGAAGTCTCTCGGCTTCGTTATCACGAGCACGCACCTCACTGTTTTCCCTGAGACGCGTCAGCGTCGCCTCCAGCGCCCTCTTTTGGTGTCTCACAACAAGCGCGACGCTGTAGTACGCGGCGACGCCAAGACGCAAGCGTCTGCCGCTTTACGCCGCACTTTTGTCACGTGTCAGCGCGTTTGCCGCTCAGGGATCCACTACCGACGACGTAATGCGCGTGACTTGAAAGGGAAGAATAAGCCTGAACCTTTTTTAATCGGGTAGAGAGACGCGCTCCACGTAACCGAAGCTTTAAATTTCAAACAATTAACTCCGATTAAATTTGGAATTTATTAAGAACGATAAGGAATTTTTCATCGCGACGTCACAGCAACCGTGACCATCTATAGGCTTTCGCTACACGGTACGACACCACGTGCGATAAAACAAATTCCTAGTACATAACGCACGCCGTCAAAGCATGTGGCGTCGCTCCATGTGGCGGTAACGCAACCGTTTCACATGCAGCGAACCCAAGATCGAATCCCGAGAACATCGCGTCAACGGGCGATCTTCTTGAAGCATTGGGCGGTATGGACGATGGACGCCCCACGACAACTACTACGACGACTACAACAACCACAACGACAACAACGGGAGGCCATTTCAAGTGGCGGTAAGAGTCCATAACAGCTATCACCTTTCCCTCTCCCCTAAAACGTCTCCAGGATCTACGCAGCACCGCCTATGCGGAGCGCAAGTTCGTCTGCTTCTTTTGCAGGGGTTGGGTTGACGTCAGAACGCCGAGCTCTGATTGGCTCTAATTAAAGGAGAGTGGGTAGACCTCGAAGCAGCTTGCTTTGAGGTCTACCCACTATGCTTCAAACAGAGCCAATGAGAGCTCGGCGTTCTGACGTCAACCCAACCCCTGCAAAAGAAGCAGACGAACTTGCGCTTCGCATAGCTTGCGTCGGCATCGTCGCCAGCGCGTCTCACAACGCGTGCGACGCTAGCAGGCGGCGAAGCGAAGACGGACGCGTCTGCCGCATTGAGTTTCAGCGTGTTTGCCGCTTGAGGCGCGTTGGGGCAACCACTAACGATGCCGTCATGTACAGGCTTTATCTTCTCTGGGTGGTATTGGTTGGGGTGAGCTATTCTCCGCACCAGGAGGTAGCCGGTGCTGTTCGTCGGCGCCTACGAGTGCGTCCAGGTCTGGGGCGTAGCTGAAACTGGCGCTGCTGTCGTCCGAGTCGCGGTTGCCGTACAGGATGGTCGTCTGGAACTCGAACAGGTCCTCGCCTGCACGGCACCGCGAGAAGCAAACAGTTCCTTTTTGTGCAATGATTCCTATACACAGACTACGAAATAACGTAGATTATACAGCGCTGCGTCTTCTAAACAAGGATGAAAAAAATAATTAAAATGCCTACCTGTAAGCTTCAAGACGAAGTTCGAGGGCACTAGTCCCTTTCGGCCGTCCATGAGCTCACCGTTGAAGAAGCCATCCTGCAGATTTCCAAAAAGCCACAATCAGAGCCGCACCCCACGCTTTAAGGCTGCCCTTCATCTGGTTCGATGGGATCGAGTAACTACGGGTTAGCGAGCAAGTGTATCGAAATGCGTGCTCGCGCGTCGGAACGTAAGGAGGGGCACACCGATCAAAGCACAACACAGAGAACGCGCGGAGAACACGCGGTGACGAGGGGGCAGAGGGCGTGCGCGCATTTGGCTTGCAAAGAGACGCACGAGGTGCGCAAGGAGCGGACGTACAGTCGCCCAAATCTTTAATAATATCACGCGAACGTCGACCGCCGGAACGGAATGCAACGATGCATTCAATTATATACCGCAGCCAATGTACGAGCCATCAAAACCAATCCAGCGCTGTCACCCTGCCACGTGACATCGTGCTTCCACGTGCAGTTGAGCCCAACAGGAAAGCCACTTGACACACTTAGCGATGGACTGGCCAAGATGGCTCGTCGGCTGCGGTAGAACACAAAGTGAAACGAAGTATAAACAGAGTTTCCGCTTGGTGTTTTTTTTTTTATAATTATTTTTATGCTACGGAGCAGGGGCTGTGTGCGATCAGCGGATTAGTCTAGCAGACGACGCTCCCCGGAAAGGGCTTTGTGCGCACGCGCTTAATGTGGAAGTTTTCGTAGACCGCGTTTCCCCCTTCGCTAAGCCCTCCGCAACGAAGAAGCCGCTACTGCGCCGCCCATGGCCTTGACCGTAGAGTTCTGGGTATCCTAGCGGGTTGCGGAGAGCGTTGCGGGACGGCGAAAACGGTCTACGAAAACTCCCTAATCTCTCCCGCGACGCTGCATTTCTCCGCGGCACGGCACTGCCCGTCCCGCCTGTCGACGCTCGCGTGATATTATTAAAACATTGGGCGACTGTACTTGCACGCCGTATACGGATAGCAACTGAGGGAAAGGAGGATGTGAGAACGCGAACACCGGCGTCCAACGTTCGGCGTTCGAACAACGAGTAGAGGCAAAGGCAGCTAGCATGGTGCTTATACTCACTGATCATTCCGACCGGAGCTCGGTGCTTTGGCATCTCCGCATTCTTCTCATCTCCTCCTCTACCTTAGTTTCTGTCCGTATACACAAACTCATCTTTGTTACGTGACGGCGCGGTGGTGGCGCGTCCGGCGTACTTCCGGTCTCTGGCTGTCATGCAGGACGTGCATTTCCGCGTTGTTTTGAAAAAAAAAAAAAAAAAAAAAAACGACAAAAATCTGCTTTTTTGTCAAAACGCCGCGACTGGGGCTGTACCAAAAGAGTCAAAAAAGAAGGGTTTGGATTTGGGCTAGTTGGTTGAACATGTTTGGGGTTAAAAGCGCTAAAAACGACGGACGAGTAGGAGACACACACCACAGAGCGCTACTTGCAACTGGTTTATTATTGGAAAAACCACACGTACCGCGAAACCAACAAGACACACATCCGATTCAGTTCCAACCGTCGCTAATCACATTTCTTACTCTTACACCATGCATGATCGTAAAAACGATAACTCTGATTCAAACAGGGTTATCGATGGGGCACTTACACACGTACCCTCGTCACACTCGGAAATAAAAAAAAATATATGAAATGAAATAGAGTTCGGTGATGGTTCAGGGCGGGACATCGTGCACGTAGAAAAACTGGAACCGTATCTAGAGCCTGTTGCAGAATTTTCACTCTCCTAAAACTGTTCAATAGAAGATTGTTTTATACTTGTACAGAACTTGCAATTACCACGTGGGACGATTGTGTCGTGTCTTTACTTGAATGTTGTATTATATGTGTACAGGACTTGCAATTACCGCTTCGGACGATTGTGTTTTGCGTGGACTTGAATACTGTTTTATACGTGTACAGCACTTGCAACTATCGCGTGTTTTGTGTGTGCTTTAAGTGTCTTCATAACACCAGTTTCTTTGCGTATTGTGTGCGTCGGGTCGACGCCTTTTTGAGGCGGCGGCATGTGACGGTGTCGCGTGAACGCTGGGAGAAAAAGGAAGGAAGAAGAAGATCGAGCAGAAAAAGAAAAAGAATGTCACCACGCCTCAACAGAGCCGAACATTAAAAGAGATATTTCGACGACCAATCGAGCTTCGTCGCACTGTTATCTCCCTTGTCTTTTTATTTTTGTTTCGTGCCAAGATGACGGTGTTGTCTAAATAGGGTAAACACTCACACCTAGTGCAATGCACTGCGAGACTGCCAGAAGGGGCTGACCTGATAGACAGGGCAAGTTCCCTCAGTCTTTCGTTCACGCATCGCCCCGACTGCCCCACGTATACCCTCCCACAAGACAGAGGAATTCTGTACAGTGTACAGAATTCCTCTGTCTTGTGGGAGGGTATACGTGGGGCAGTCTTCCTCTGTCTTGTGGGAGGGTATACGTAGCACAGTCGGGGCGATGAGTGAACGAAAGACTGAGGGAACATGCCCTGTCATTGAGGTCAGCCCCCTCTGGCAATCTAGCAGTGCATTGGAGTAGGTGTGAGTGTTTACCCTATTTAGACAACACCGTCATCTTGGCACGAAACAAAAATAGAAAGACAAGGGAGATAACGGAAGCGTTTTTTATTTCCGAGTGTGACGAGGGTACGTGTGTAAGTGCCCCATCGATAACCCTGTTTGAATCGGAGTTACTGTTTTTACGATCATGCATGGTGTAAGAGTAAGAAATGTGATTAGCGACGGTTGGAACTGAATCGGATGTGTGTCTTGTTGGTTTCGCGGTACGTGTGGTTTTTCCAATAATAAACCAGTTGCAAGTAGCGCTCTCTGGTGTGTGTCTCTCCTACTCGTCCGTCGTTTTTAGCGCTTTTAACCCCTAAACGAGTCAAGAAAGGTTTGAAGGTCAGTTTTCATGTGCTCAGTTCGTTCGAGAACGTGGATAGGTGGACGGATACTTCTGGTCGTCAGGCTTATTTGTTTTGTTCTAACATGAACACGGGAAAACTGTCAAGTTGTACCGACCACCTGCGGACTTTAAGTTCAGTGCGTATTCAAATTTAAACGGCCGCCTGATCGTTCGAACTGTCGTCTGCTCTTTCAAACGTTTGTGCTAGTCGTCTGGTCTTTGAAATGACTGCGGCCCGCGGACCAAACGTTGGCCCGGTAATTGCGATAAGAAGTAAATGCAGGACTCAAAAGACTTTTAAGTTCGAATGATGGTTGGAGTAGGTACGCTTTGTGTAAACAGTAGATACAAGAAGATGTTGATCATTGTTATCAGTGGCCATCACCGACTTGTTATTCCCGATTCACTTGGTCCGATTCTGCTTGCGATTTTCAGTATTGACGTCGACCATCTCAACTACAGTTCACGCCTTTGCAGCCCGAGCGACGTCGCGACTGAAAACTGCAAGCGGAATCTCAGCATGCGAATCAGGCTTTAGCGTCCATTCCGCGACGTCCACGCGGAATTAACCGACGCATGTCACATTATTCAAGCGCAGCTTTACGCTGTAACGTGCCTCGTTAATTTCGCTGAGGCCGCTCAAGTAGTCAGACGTTGCCGCAAGAAGTAGGATCAACGATTGCAACGCGAAGAACGACACGGGACTCGCACCGACGCCGACAAGATCGCACTCCAACGCTTCGTGTATGGGCGACGGCGAGCTTCTTGCCCACACTTCATCGCGCATGCGCGCCGCCGGTGGCGTCCGCTAGGGGCGCTCCGGTTTGTTTATAAACATGAGTTGGTCTATAGACCAACGCGCGGCTGACATTACGACGCTGCGGTGGTGCTGGTGTTGGCAGGCGCATGCGCAGACGCTTTTTACGTCATGCGAGTTTGGTTTGTGCGCACGCGAACGCTCATCGACAAGTGCAGTGTAGACAAACTAGGTTTATGTTTACCCACTAATCATTCCAACCAGAGCTCGGCGTTCTGACGTCCCTCTCGTTTCCTCTTTTCCCTCAGTTTCTCGGCGCTTAGGACTGCCTCCTTCCGTCTTCTGTCTACAAAACCTAGCAGGGACTTTGATCTGGACACTTGGCGAAAAACTCTGCGAGGAATCCGGCGGCCGCGATGGGCCGGGGCCGCGCTTGGCCTTGGCGCCGTCCAATCGAGGCGGTCGAATTCTTCGCCGACTTTTTCGCCAGGTGTCCAGATTAGAGCCCCAGGACGGCATTTGAGCAAAGAAGCGCCGAGTATGCCACACTCGCCTCGTCCATGTCTCCGAAGATGAGGATGTAGTCGCCGGCGTTCAGGTAGAGCTCTGCCTCGGGGTGCTCGTTGGGCGACTGCTTGAGCGGGTCGTAGCTGTAGCGCGCCACGTAGACGCGGCAGCGGCCCCGGCCCGGAAGGTCCACGAACTCCACGGACTCCACGCCCAGGGAGTCCTCTTCTGAACCGGGCTGGTGATGCTGCTGCTGCTGCTGTTGTTGAAGCTGATGCTGTTGGCTACCGGGCGCCGACATGGCTGCGCGTCCACACGAAAACACAGCAGCATACGCTATATTTTTGTCGACACGAGAAAACAAACAAAACAAAAAAATGTTATATATATATATATATATATATATATATATATATATATATATATATTCCAAGAGAGCTCTAAACGCGTAGCTTTTATGGGTCATGGTGCACTGTGATGTCATAGTGCAACGCAGAAAACGATGACCCGAGGATTTCCTCTCTTAGTGGTAGTAAAAGACTTTTATTTAAATCCCTTAGGCCAGGGGTCTCAAACTCATTCGAGTGTGGGGGCCAGATATTGCACGCCCGAAAGAACGAGGGCCAACGGGGAGAAAAGGCAATATTTTGCTATTTTGGAACAAAAATATAAACAAACAAACAGCAGTGGTCTTTCACGTTGTAAAGCAGCCGACTGTCCCAGTGACACCCCAGAGGTTTTCTAGACAACGAACCTTGTGCTCTCTGCTTTTTGAAAGCTAACCGTTTTGCTAACTTTAGCATGCATTTCCATGTACGATTACTTTAGACCCACACCTGATGTAATAAGAAGAATTAAAACATCGCGACATCACAGTACTGGCAGTTTTGAACAGAACGAGAGCAAGCAAACCGCCCTTGCCCAGTCACACAATTCACTAGGCTCAAAAGGCACATAAACTTCCGTTCATACGGCAGTTTCTGCTTTCCTGACGATTTCTATAAAAGCGTTATAAGAACATTATTTCATTTTAAAGGTATTGTCTGACAGCTAGAAGCCCCAGCTTATGGCTTTGTTTTTGACAGTTGCTCTTGTCAAGCAACTGTTTGCGCAGCCGAGGTGCCTCCTGGGGCAAAACTGAGCTCGCGCTTGTACCCTACACTCTCAGAAAAAAGGGTATATTTTTACACCCTGTGTCCCATATGATAGACCCCAAAACTTCACTTCGACGTACAGCGCCCTATCGTCGAACAGACGGCTCCAAATTTTACGAGGGGCTTGATAGCCGTGTGGTACAACTTATTAAAATAGCTAATGAACGTGTTACTGACAATAAAATAAATAATCGGGGTTTTCTTGGCCCTACTGCAAAAAATCTGTTTCCTTTCTGTGGTCTTTGATACGCACTTTAGCTATTTAAAAAGTTTTATCGCTCCGTTATCAAGCCCCTTGTAAAATTTGAGGCCGTCTGTTCGACTATAGTGCGCTGTACGTTGTGGGAGGGAGCCACCGGTTCCCCTTCCCCGAGAAGGCGGGAGCCGCGGACGTTCCGGGCGAAGCCGTCTGACTTCGAGCCTGGTCGCTCCGTATAGTGTCGGAGAGACTACGTCACCATGCTGGCTTACTCTCTCGCACTCCTCCACGCGTATTCCCGATTTCGGGGGAACAGCGATATCACGCGACGGAGAGTCGGGCCTGCCCTCCAAGTGGACGGTCGTGTGGTCGAGGAGTCCTGGATTGGACTCCGGGCAACGGGTCGAGTCGCGGCGCGAGCTCATCCGACCGGCGATGACTCCACGCTAGTGATTCCCCTGGCTCTAACAGTGGGCGTCCCCACTACCTGTGGACGTCCGTCTGCCGAGAGCCCTGGCCCCGAACTCCTGCGACGACGGGTAGCGGCGTGAGCTCGTCCGACCGGCGATGACTCCGCTCGCAATTACCCCTTTGGCTCTCAGGTCGGCGGGCGATGCGGGCACACTGTGTCCGCGGCTCGCTTGACCGCAGTGTCTTGTTGGGGACCCCTGGTACTCAACAAACGCTGCTGGATACCGCGATCATCGTTGTTGGCATGGCGTTGGCCGAACCCGGCGCGACGACCGCCCTCGCTCGTAGCCGTCGGCCGCGCGGTGGGACGGGCATCGGATTCCCCTTTCACCGTACAGGTCCCAGGACGTAAAGGTGCATGATCCTCCCTCCTTTTATTCCCACAACGTCGAACTGAAGTTTTGGGGCGTACTATATGGGACAAAAGGGTGTAAGGTGACAACCTTTTTTTAAGAGTTTAGTAGTATTGCCATTCCGGTTGATTTACATGAGAAAAGAATGAGAAGCCAATATATAGACGAAGCAGTACTCCTTCCAAAATATAAGCAAACCAGTGAAAGGTGCGTGAACACGTTATATGAGCAGGGTTGCCGTTTGAGCGGAAATTAATTGACGATATAAAACTATTATTTATGGCGCATGTGACGCTCGAGGCATGGGAACGGGGCTCGCAGCCGCGGGACGCTTGCGGGCCGCTTCCCAGAGCGTCGGGGGCCGAGTGTTTGAGACCCCTGCCTTAGGCGATGAGTCCTCTTAGATCTCGACGCCGTTCGAGCACCACGGTCAGGCAAAAAACTGCCGTTCACACGATGACGTCAACAACATAACGTCACCATCGAGGCCGCATGTGAGCACGGGCACAAAAACCTTAGGAGCTGGTCCTAGAACTGCTGCGGATTTTAAAAGCCTTAAGAAAAGTTCAACACCTGGTATGTGTCCTTTGAGGGGGCTGTGACAGGCGCTGCCACTGGTTTGCGAGTCTTTATGAGTGGTATTAAAAAAGAGCCTCCTTGAAAGCCTCAATGAAGTAGCCGACGGTTCCGAAAAGAAATTTAGGCTCTCCGGGGACATGCGAAAGGTAGGTGTCATTCTGAAACATCCACAAGTTTTATTTTCTTGTTTTGTTTTTTCAAGTTTTTTTTTTAGTTTTAATCAGCCTCGTCTTTGGCTTAGTGTGATTTGTGTTTTCTAGAAACCCTTCAGTACTCTTTCTTTTTCTGGCGTGCTGAAACGTGTTGGCCCCAGTGTGCAAATAGCCCTTTCGGTTCTGGATTAGACGGCAGGTTTTCGAGCACTGGCGAGAACAAGTAAACGCTCTATCTTCGGAAAATCCTAGCTTAGAGCACTGTCGGACGTAATTCACTTTTACGGTGAACGAATGGATGCGCAAAAAATTCGGAAACATGCGCGGGCCGGAAATGTGGCAGGGCAACCCGTTAGATGGCGCCACTGAGTTTATAAACAAACAAAAAAGGGCGACTAGGAAGTTGAGCTAAGAGCATGCTTGACTGGCTTATATTTTCAGGACGATACATTGTAAGTTAAACACATCTACAGGCACTCCGATTCTAAGCGCAGTATCGGGCTTTCGAGCTCACGGCAAACGAGAGCTGTAAGTAAATAAGTTTCACAGGGAGGTCTAAAAAAAGTTGGAGCACAACGCTCACTTATAAGGACGGTTCTAAGGATTAAAATCTGGAACACACGTGGGAAGAACATACGGGAAATAGTACGAAATTCGAAACTTGCAAAAATAGTTTCACACCGGTCGCTAAACTTGAACCACTGGTGGTGTATTACTTGTAGAGAAATTGCACCTTATGCTTTTACAAAACCCTACATAAGGCATGCATAGTGTAATTACCGTCACCTTTTCAAAATAGCGGCGAAAGAGGAATTTCGCCCGATATTTCACACACATATTCCGTTCATTAACCATGACTGCAAGCAATGGCAGTTGTATCCAATATCTTTAAGATCGACGCCGCTCGGGTTGTCAGTAACGAAACATAGCCCACGGGTGTGTTTCAGGATATCGTTCGGAGCTTTATTTGTATTCCTGACTTCACCAAAAGCCAAAAAAGAAAAAAAAAAAGAACTGAAGCAGTCTTAAAGAGGTATAGGTAACCACTTCGAGGACACCAAAGATGGCGTGTATTTCGTGTGCCTCGATGGGATAACAAGCATACTGAGCCATTATAATAGTTACGCTAATATGATGCTTTCCACTCTCCACAGCATAAGGGCCCGGATGATTATTTTGCTCAGAATTAAACAATATATTTATGTGTGAAGGATTTTTATACGTACATGGTTCGGAAATAGTGGCGTACGTCGCCAATGTCCGCATCATCATCATGATAAATATTAGGTTTCTTTGTGCCTTTTGTATTAGTTCCTCAATCCGTCGAAGTTGGTCTAGAATGTCAGTGCACAAAAACAAAACAAATCGCACATAAGGCACGAGGTCAAGAAACATGTACCGAAGAATCAGTAGAGAAAGCAAAAAAAAACTTATAAAAAGTAGCACTAAACTAAAAAAAAAAAAAGAAAAAGAAAAGAGGTCTGGGGTGACGAAAACAATATCTGGAGAAGGGGAACAAGGGGGATAAAGTTTTCTTTTGCACAACATAGAGACAGCCCATCACGGCAAAGGATACAAGGATCCGAGCAAATGACGAAGCTCATCATAGAAATAAACTCGAACAATGTGATGTGCAAAGGGACACCGAACAAGAGAAACGTCACGCCCATTGTTCCTGCACAGATCACATTGGACCCTAGTATTGTTCGCCGTGATTCGTTGTGTCGTGTTAGTAGACTCGCAGACATTTTTTCTTATAATGTACGGTTTCTCCATGCCGTAACAGTATTTCAATATACTCTTTTTTTATGTTTGAGAAACAATTAATTTTTATAGAGTCATTACTGTTTGCAAAAGTATCCCAAGATTGCTTTTTCCGCACTGGTGCGAAACGAAAACGGCCATGGCTGCCAGCGCTTGCGGAGTGCTCAACGAACGCAGCTCGTCGCGAGGCTCGTCTATTTTTACGAGTGCGAGTCATTTTGCGTTCACCGAGGTGTTTAGAAGATCTCCTCAACCGACTTAGTTTGCAGCGAACAACTGTCGCAAGTACGCGCCTTCGGAAGCGCTGTGCGGGTGCCTGTTTTCGTAGCGGGACGGGCCTAAGCCTAGACGTCCCACGTCAACTATGTTGCTCGATCTGGCTTCATTGGTTCGACTGCGCGTGTTGATGCCGAATAAAGATGCTGGTTCCCGTAAAAGCGGCCCCGCTGCTCTGTGAATTGTGCAACCGTCCTGATTGCAACCGTTTGTCCGGATGCAGTCGAGCGTTCGGCTCGGATCAATATTGTCCAGCTACGTTCCTGTCATTTCGCTTAGAAAGGGAAGTAGCTCTCAAGCCTTGCAATACACCTGGCCTGTTGCCAGGTGCACTGCAAGTTCTCTCAATTGCGTCTAACGGCGTAAATATTGCAAAAAAACAAAAAAATTCCGTGGGAAAAAACGACGTCTTTTCTTTGTATCTTTAATAAAAATCTTTTTTTTTTTCATATCAGTGTCTTTTTAAGCTGTCCGTGACTACCCGAAAAGCGCGGTGATCTGACTCACGGGCCATGAGCATTCCGTGGGAGTCCTGCCTGACGGTGGGCGTGGCCACGTGGTGCATGCGCGCCAGTCCCGGGGACACAGCGCCCAGGACCCCGTTGGGGGGCTCGGACACGGCCGGCAGCGTGGGCAGCGTCAGGCCCCCGAGGCTGCCGCGCCCGCCGGCAGAGACCCCGAGGCTGGACCGGGACGCGGCCACGGGCGCCAGTGCTCCGTGGTGGGACCCCGTCAGGGTGGTGCTGAGGGACGTCGTTGAGCACATCCGGGTGTGGTAGCCCGTGCACGACGAACCTACGGGGAGTGGCGAAGCGCAAGGACACAGTGCTGTCTTGAGGGGAGCGCGACGGAGCTGGTTCCATCGAAGAAGCGCTCATGTGAGTTTATTTCAAATTTCCAGCAACCAAGAACTGAAAAACTGTATACAATAGCAACGAGACAGCTGAGGCGTTCGTCACAGAGCCTACACTGTACTTAATTCTATACCTAATAAAGAATTATAAGCTTTCCGTTTGGTTTTGTGCATTCTGGAAGCCACAGCAGGAACCAGCGTCAACTAGAATCCAACTGGTTCCAGTTCAACTGGTTTACTGCCAACTTTCCGAGCTGCATCTGAGGCCATTTCAACTGGGAATATGGGTAATAAACTAGTTGAACTGGGACCAGTTGTATCCCAGTTGGAAATTTTCGCCTGGCGAAGGGGCACATTATGTAGTTATCATCAACTCTGTTTATACAAATGAAAAAAAGGGGGAGGGGGAAAGGCAGAAAGTAACGAATGGAAAAAAACACTCATAACTTTTAGCTCCTCCACCACCATATAGACACGAGTATCAGATCAAAAACCTCGCAGGTGTATTGATCACCTTGTACCCCGTCATCACAGATAACTGTACCAGAGAGTTCAACTACTTGCGGCCACTTTTTCCTCGCTATACCACGCAAAGGGTTCTGGAAATTACACATGCTCTACGCCTGACACACTCATATCACAGCAAGAATCTCACCAATAAGGGCGAGCAATCCATGCTGAGAGAAATAGGCTGAATTGATTGTGAAGCAGTTAACCGTGGTGGGAAGTTGAGGAGGGTACCTATCCCACACGAGACCCACCTATTAAATTCGTTCCGAATAACGATTTATTGGTTGTTACATACACCAAAATTGTACTTAGGCGTTTACCTTTTTTTTTGTTTTTTTGTTGCAAATATAATTTGCTGCAACGGAATGCGTGCTCTCCGGGAAGTATACGCGAGGGCATTTCTTGGAGTGACTACTGGAAAAACGGTAGCTGCCTCATTCACTATCAATGGACTTGTCCCCCAAGACGATTTCGAAATCCAAAGCCGGAAAGAGCATGCAGAAAGGAGCAATTCGCTGTATGTTGTTAAACCGTGCCAAACTTTTGCCTAGTCTCCTCTACACCAATAACCATTGAAAACATCGCCAAATGATCGTGGAATCATAAAAACATGAGAACCACACTTTGCCTTTAATAAAATTAGGGATTTGACGGCATTGTGTTTACGATTATTGATTCAGCCACAACTCTTTTTACTCTGTGTTTCGAAGGTACCTTTAAAATAAAAAGGTCAAAGTCTTTACAGGAGAAATGCCCGCACACCAACTTCCCAACGAAGAGAAAGTCTCAATCATCTCGTGCCTCTGTTTGAAACATTGAAGCAAACACTAGTCTTCTCTGTAAACAAAAAAGCGGGAGGTGGGACAGCTTCGCAGGATTGAGCGGAGCCTACCTAGACAAGCCCTCTTCTTGTCGAGCTCGGCTAAGATGCGGTTGTCTTGTTCCAACTTGGCCATCAGCCCGTCCAGTTCTTGCATGGTGATGGTCGATCCTGGCGGCAGCAGAGAAGTTCCACAGTCAGACTCTTCTCGACAACGTTCTTGAGCCGGCTGGTGCAATTCCGCAACCAGCAGAAGCGCACCTCGGATGGAGTTCGGGACAATTGGGGGAATAGAGGCGGAAGGAAAGAGCGCTCACTTTGTAACGCCCTGGACCTGAGCTGAGAGTAGAGCTGCCTCGTTCGGTGTGGTTCCATCGACAGCTGATCAATGGCAGGAGATGAAAAGGACGATTCTGCGCGCAGAGGGGAAGTGCCCATGTCGGACAGCCCAGAAGAAAATCATAATCGCGCTTCCCCAATAAAACTCCCAAGCGTATACTTTCCCTTCCTGGAGCACAGGACATATAGCACCCCATGGCACGCTTCCTGAGTGAACACGGTAAAAAAGTATTTCGAGAGATAGCAATCTGTAAACCTTGTTGCCACCTAGGGCGTTCGCTGTCGGAACGGCTCGGCTTAAGGACCGTACCGCGGAACCGCATGGCTTGAACTAGTAATTTGTGCACTATATTCTAGGCAGTCCTTCAAAAGACCTAACCGCCTGTGGAAGTAAAGCGGCAAGGCGTTTGTCTTACCGGTGCACAATGCAGGTTATTACATGTTGGATACTTTATATGCATAGAAGATAATAATAGTAGGAGGAAGTTCTCAAGGTGGAGAATATTAACCGAAGAATAAATTGACTTCCACCTGAGATGGAGCGGAACTCCCCCGCTCTAGGCGTTGGTGGTAGCCGAAAACTCCGCTTGGCCCGGGATTTCTCCGGCTGTTCAAGACGGGAGGAGCGCTCTATCAGCTGAGCTAACCAGCATTCGCCGTCAGTAGACTAAACGGATGTAAAACATTGCCACCAGTCTTAATCGTAAAAGGTCAAAAGAGTGAGGATGAGACATCATATGGTTAGAGGATGATGACTTCAGGAGAAGTGGCAGCTGTTAACATATGTTTGCTCTATTGAGGGATAGCTCCTGATTAGCTGAGTTGGTAGATCGCTCCGCTTTTACTCGAGAGGTGCCGAAATAAAATCCCGGACTAAACAGATTTTTTTTCTTTTTCCAGAGACCATTTGTTGTTTGGAGGGGGCGAGTTGAGCTTCATTTGAAGTGGAAGCCAATTTATTCTTGCTTGCTTTACACGTTGTAAAGCCATTTTGTTCCAGCTGGCCATATCCCACATTACGGCGCACTGTCAGAGGCGCAATCTGGAATCGGTAACGAGACGGCTCTGCGCCTAAAGGCTACCAAAAATATTATCAGATCAGTGGTTCAAAAATATATGCAGAAACATTAAGCTCGACGTTTAAAATCCATTAGCGCTGCGTCATTCATAGCCTTCACTTAGCAGGTGAAAACCACGTCAATGGGACCTTAACACTGTTGAGGTTAGGAATCACACTGCGCTATTCGATTTGACCTATATTCGCACACCCCTACTTAAAGAAAACTTTCTTAGCCGGTTATTGGACAGATGCTTCATGTTTCTTATTTACCGATGACAATACCTCACAAAATAAAGCAGATGAGGATGGGTCACAATTAGGAGTGTGCAAATACTGAATACAATCGAATAGCGCAGAGTCATTCCTAGCTTGACAACACCTCAAAAAGAACAAGTATGTCGTGGGCTTCCCTGGCACTGCTGTGAAGATTATAAATGGCGAAGCACCATTCGATTTGAACTACTACTGGCACGCCGCACACCTCTAGTCATCATCCTTGCATAGGTTAGTAGACTAAACGCATACAACACGGCGCCAATAATTTGACTTAACCATGTTCGTCTATAATTGTTATGTTGTACTACCAACTCCTACTGGGAAGACACAAAGAGCCCACATTTTATTTCGCATTAGGTCTACGCAACAAGCCGATAGGACCAATTAAAGAGCGTCAAAAAACGCAACGTCACGCTGTTCGTCGTTTTCTTAACATGATCAATCATCATTAAACTAATCATGTACAGGGAAGGCCCATTGACTTGCGCTTTTAGTGTGTTTGTGCCTTCGACAGCGCTCGGACGTTTCATAAAACGAAGTGTAGATAATGGCCAGCGAGGCTGCCGGGTAACATACTTCAAGTGCCTCTTTTTCTTCATTCATAAAAGCGAAGATTGAGTACAGTTTTAAGCCTAAAAAATCGGTGCTCCAGTTCAGTTCCATGTCTACCAAGGGCCCTATGGACTCGTCGAACAGAAAGCTGAGACCGAATTTTAAGGAGCAGGCCAATTGAACTCCGTCGACGATGACACCGTACTTTTGTCACCGATATCCGATCGGCGTGCTCCGCGAACTTTTGGGCTCCGATGTTACTGAACGCACGGTCCCTCTATTTCGGCAGCAGCTGCGCAGCGTTTGAGCGCGGCACTCACTGAGCTGCGACTGGAGCAGCATGGAGGCGACGGACGGCGTGAGCGGCTCGTGGCTGACCACCTGCCCCTGCGAGTCTCCGGCCTCGATGCTCTGCCGCAGCCGCTCCAGGTTCGCCACGGACACCGGGGAACCTGCAGGGAGGGAGACGAGAGGCCACAAGTCAATGCTTGAGTATTATCTTGGTTCGTCCGCCGATTACGACGATACTCTTTTATACGGAAGGGTAACCGAAGAGGAGAAGAATGCGCGCGGTGACATCAGAGCGTCGAGCTCCGATTGGCAGGATTAGAGGGTAGGCGCAAAGGCTAGCTGCTTTCCTCTTTCTCTGTCTCCCTGCAATCAGAGCAAACGAGAGCATCGCGTCTGCTCCTCCTCATGCAGTGTCTCGCGTTGGAGCGCCGGAGACGCCGGCGCTCCAACGCATTCGAAGAGCGAGCAGAGATAAAAGGCAGCTAGCCTTAGCGTCTTTACCCTCTAATCCTTCGAATCAGAGCTCGGCGCTCTCATCTCCTCCTCTCTCACTGTTTCTCTCCGCATACTCTGCTGATGAAGGGATGAAGCCAGCTAATTCAGATCCAGACGTGCGTCGTCACGGTCCTCGTTATGTTTGTGCGGTTGATATATCCGGTTAAACCAATCACGCGCGCAGTACATGGGCCACCACCTTGCACTTTGTTTTACAGCGGAGCTGTTAGGGCTAGGTTCCCCAGTATCGTGTCCGGTACCAATTAAATGTCGACACAAAATTACACGAACCTCTGGACAACTACCGCCATCTATAAGCGACGGCAGCAACCAGGCAACCAGTATGGTTGCCGCCGTCGCTCATAGATGGCGGCACCTTTTCCAGCTGTCATGGAAGAATGGATAGTTGGGCGAGTTGGTGGGAATTTATCGAAGGAAACAGCGCGAAAAACAGACGAACACGAAGAAGAAACACACGTGACGAGCGCAGCGGACGTCACGTGTGTTCCTTCTTCGTCCTCGTCTGTTTTGTGCGTTGTTCCCTACGCTCTTATCAGTTTTGGTTTGGACTCACAATAAGTCGGCCGCGTGCCCTTTCTTCGGGGAAAGAAGACCGGGTGCGGAAGGAGCGGCGACATATGCAGCAGCGCGAATGGGTCCGCAACCACCGCGTGCGTCGAGCGCTTCAGATTCCCTTGCGAAAGAAGAGCAGATCGCTCGCCTGGAAAGCCACCGCCGAGAACAGAAGCTACAGCTCCGCTGCTCTTCCTTGTGGAAAAGCTGAAAGTTCTTTTTCTCTGCGTGTTTGGTTTAGCCCGTGAAAACAACGATCACCGGGACGAGACGACACACTTCTTAATCGGCTTGGCTGGCTCCGTCGGGTCGTAGCGTCGGCTGCGCTACCCTTTAAGAAAAAATCTTTTCGCGAAATAAACTGAAAAAGGTTCTTCGGCTTGTCTATATTTCGCACCCTAAAAAAAGTTGTTTTAAAAAAGAGATGCAACGATTTTTGTGCTGCGCACAACTACCTCTTAGAGCGGATCCCTGATGTTAATGACCCCTGAAACACTCGTTCGTTTTTCACCAGAGGCAATCGAAGTCGCAGAAAAAATTAAAGAAAAACGAGCAGCGTTCACCTCCCCAACTCGCAGCCAAAACAAGCGGCCACGTGATCTCGAGTCGATTATATGCCGTCAATGTTGATCATGGCCACGGGCTGGGGTTGGCAAGGCACAGGACACGCACTGAGTTCCAGACATTGTTATGGTTCGACTATTGCCGTCATTGGAGCGATTGGACACAGGTCACTCACAACCGGAATGCTTCTTGAGTTATCGATTATCACGAGTCCAAATCGAGTGCCCACGCAATGCTCGGGACCAATCTATGAGCGGCATTCATATATCGTCACTGGGCGGTACCGCGACCGTCCAGCTACGTCATCAAGTTTTGCGAAGGAGAGATTGAATGAAAATGCTCGCTTTTGTCTTTGAAATTACGCCGCAACAAAGGAGTTATTTGGCCAGTGGCGTTGCGTGCGAGTATACTTGAGTCCCACTAGTGCCAGTAAGCTCGTTTAAAGTGAAAAACATGGAAATTGAATATCTTTGCACCACCCCTTTAAGCAACCCCTAAAAGGGTCCTTCAGGAAAAAACCTAAGAGTAATCCTTTTTCAAACTTCTTTTTTTTTTATGCGAAAGAGTTCTTCATAGGTCAGTTGCCTTTGTAGTGCGCCTGGGGGCGACATAGCGCTTGAGGTGAAACCGTTCTTAAAGTGTCAAAAACATTTCAAAAACTTTTTTTTTTGGGGGGGGGGGGGGGGGGGTGAAATAGAGTGTAGTGAATGATTGTGGGCACCGATATGCTCGCAGTGAGGACGGCATTAACGTCGAGGTCCCAGTAAGGTCATTCCACGCCAAACGATCCAGGTTCGACCGTAACGAAGGACCTTTTCCAAGATAATTTTTGCAATAACTATTTTTATGCTTAGTAGAAGAGCGTGTTGGTTTAAGTCATGGATGAAGAAAGAATAAACAATTGAAACAGGGACAACACAACTACATCTTTCATGAAAGATGTAGTTGTGTTGTCCCTGTTTTAATTGTTTATTCTTTCTTCATCCATGACTATTTTTATGTTTACGACACCTTGAATTTTGTGACCAACAGGTTCCAGGGGGTAAAAATACAATTTTCTTTTTAAAAAGAGTTTGACGCGAAGCTGGAAAATAAGCAGCGTTTTTTTTTTTTTTTTTTAGTAAGGCCGATGTATTATTTTGTACTATCAAATAAGTTTTGTTACACCTTACCAAGCGTTTTTTAGTGTGCAGATCTGTTAAAAATGCCCAAAAAGGCTCAGATTCCCCTCTTAGTCAAAAAATAAACGCACTACCATTTCTAAGACTTAAAACTGATATGTGTTAGTAGTACGGGAAACAAGAAATATTAAAAATAAATTTTGATACAAAAATTGGTTACGATGTTTCATCAAATAAATGAACAATATTGAACATACGGCAAAAGCTCAATATTAAAAACAGAAAACATAAGGGTGGTTGGTCTAAAATATGTACTGAACGGTTATAGAAAGTCCAGAACACACACACAAACGACAGAGGTTAAAGAAAAATAGGTCATTTTTTTTTTAAAGCGAAAACGTAATTTTTGATTTTGGTCCATCGCCAGTATTGAAAATATTGAGAAATATTCTGTTGTCATAGCAAAAACGAAAAGGTGTTCGGTCTATAAATTCATCACCGTTAGATGTAGTTAAAACTGAGAAAACAAAGTTTGAGAAACATTACCTTTTAAAAGAAATTATTTTCACTTCGGTTAATTGCCCGCATTGAACGAATTGCAAAAAAAGCTTAGTTAAAAATAATAAAAATACAAACAAATAGGTGTTCAGTTTAAAAATCCATTCTTAACGGTTGTACATAGTTTAAAGTTCAAACAAAAGTAAGCAAAATTTTAAAAATGTTTGGATTTTTTGTTTTGTTTTTAAATTGGGAAGAATATTTTTTTTGTTCATCATCTTTCTGTTTTTCCGCCCTGGGGCAGAGACGCGCATTATTGCACACGTCAGCACACGATGCTACTAAGCTATAGAGCAAACGACGCCAGCTGCAGTAACTGACAGAATGAGAACTGTAAGGGCGCGTCCTTCGAACACCCGAGCTCCAGCACGCGCGCCCACTGCCTTCCGCCGTGCTCTGGATGCGCGCGCGTGCTCGAACTGCGCGTTACGCCGACGCACCATCTAAGGTAGGAAGCTCACGCAGGAGGCAGGAGAACTGAAGCCTGCCGTTCTAACCCTCTCAGTGGCTATAGTCCGATAGAGAAAGGAGACCATGACAGCAGGTGGCACTGCTGCCGTCCGCGTCTTCATGAGCACAATCTGTCAGATGCGCCGCTATTTTGTGTTAATGGGGTCTTCGAGAAAACTTCATTCAACCAGAGAACCGGATACTTACTGATCTTGCCCAAGTCTCAGGTTATGTTTTAGGCTATTTTCATATTTGTGTACCTTTGATATTCGAAATGAGTGAGCCGACACTGATGGGGACGGGGCCTCTATAGTCGCCTTAAACCTTATCCTCCTAGACTTTTTATCAAAATGAAACGTTTTTTTTTTTAAATTTAAAGAAATTGATTGACCTGAAAGTGCACAAAAGAAAAACCCTATAAAATGAATGGTGCATTTTGTTTTCGGCTAGTTTTTTTAGTAAACATATTTTTGTTTCAGAAGATCATCTTGAGTCGTGCTCCTCGGGTCTAAAAGGCCCCTGCAAAACAAGCGACTAGGGGTAACAAAGTTACATTAAGCCAGTGATAATATATACATATATATATATATATATGTATTTTTTTCTAGTTTTTATAAAATAGTATTTCCTTTACATGTTTCTCGTTTGTGACCTCCGTCACAAGCTACATATAGGCGTAAAGTATGCAGTTTCATACCTCACACCTTATGTTTTTGCTTTGAAAACTGAATATTTTGCAATATTTTCATACTGGCAATGAACGAAAATAAAAAGTTAATTTTTCGCTTTAAAATTTTTTTTTTTCCTACTTTGCTTGTTTGAAGCGTGTGTTCAAGACTATATATCACTGTTGAGTAGATATCGATAAAACAATTACCTTGATAATTTTTATATTTAAGAAAACTGATTATTTTGGTGTATATTCAATATTATCCATTTGTGTCGTGTCGTAAAAGTGTCGTAAAAAATAGTTGTTGCAAAAATACTTTGGAAAAAGGTTTTTTTTTTTTTACATCACAAATAAACCACGCACCTTTTTAGACCATATTCTTGAGGGTCGAGTTTAGGTCTAGAATGTTTGGTGTGACCTCCTGGAGAAACAGACTCCCTTTATGAACCCAAAGAGTTTCGACGTCACTGAAAAAACGTAACAACTGGTTCCTCTGATGCAAAACTATAAATGTGAAGCGTTAGGCACAAATATATGAAAGCATATGCATCGGAGATATTTTTTTAAAAATGGCCTTCCATGATTTTGATAAATACCGATAAAACCCAAAAATAAAAGCTAAATACTTTTTTTTTAATCAAAATACTAAATTTAAGCTTTGAGGGAAGAAAAAAAATGTTATCTACCGTATAAGGCTGCTTCGTTTTTCAAAGCCACGCGCTGTATCTCGTTTCTTTGTCTTATCGGTGCCGGGACACGTTCGAAGTATCCGTGTCAAGGGGTGTCCTGTATAAACACCCCTTCAAGTGTGTGTTCCTTCAAGTTGGGAAATGCCATGCGCATGTCCTGTTTTCTTCAACCTTCGATAAACAAGCTCCTTTCTTTCTTTCTTTTATTGCACCAATACCGTTTCTGCACAATATTGACGCATTTGTTTTTTGTTCTTGGGGGGGAATTACACGTTTTAATTTACTTTTCAGGTTATATTCAAAATCGAGCTCTGCCACGAGGCGCAAGAAAGCCATCCCTCCAACTGAATGCAGGAGACTGGGTGCAAGAAGAAACACGGATACGGGGAAGAAAGCTATTAGTGCTTGTGCAAGGGAGGAACAGAGAACGTCGATAGCATCCTCTGTCGTATTCATGTTTGTACAACGCACGCGGCCGACGGCAAAAACACGGCTTGCCGGAAGGGAGTGCCGGATAGCGGCCGGTTAAAGTCAAGCCAAGCCGAACCCAGTCAAGACAAAAGCCAAGCCAAGATCGCTGGCCGTGTTTACGCAATCATGAAACAGGAGGTGCGTGTTTATGCAGAAAGACCAGAGAATGATTGTGTATCGCTTCCAGCAATCTTTGTTCTGCTTGTGCGTTTTTTTTAGTTTTTCCTTAAGTGGCCTTTTTGTGTTGGTGCTTCGTGTGCTTCGTGAACCTACCGACTTGACACGGTGCGCCTTGTCAAGTCGCACCGTGTCAAGAAAAACAACCTACGAGACAACCTACGAGACAAGCACACCTCCTAAGTGGGGACAGTGGGAGGGAGCTGAGCAGTGACGATGAATGCAGTCGAAACGATATTTGCCCGATTCTCGTAACCACCTCTATTACGCCCTCGAGTGCGGTAACTTTACGTTCGCGTTATAATAGTAATATATTTCTAGTGGCTTCTATACCTGTCCTTTCCGTTATACTCGTGCAAACACAGTAATTGATACCGGAAAACTCAGAATTTGACAAAAAATACCCCCCCTCTCCCTAAAAAAAAAACTTTTTTTTTTGGAGGAAAATAAATTTCGAATAGGAAACCCTACTTATAAAGAGGAATAAACTAAAACTCACCGATGGTGGCCCTGGACTTCTCAAGCTCGGCGAGGACCCGGTTGTCCTGCTGTATCCTCGCCAGAATGCGGTCCACCTCACGGGTCGTGGTCGCCGTCGTGGTCCGGCTCAGCGACAGCTCCGTGCTCTTCTTAGCGGCTATGGGCCGAAGCGAAACAGATTATGCGGCCATACAACAGTCCTTGTACGAGCGCACTAAAATAAGGCGCAAACGTCGCCCTTGGGTCTGTCACAACGGTACTCTAATACCGGTGTTAAACGGGCACTCTTAACCGCAGTAAGCTCACCTTTAACTGCTGTTACACGCCACCACAGTTAGCGCACTATAATCTCGGATAGTCATCTCAGAAGAAGCGAAGAGAGCGCGTGCACTGCTTCGATGGGTGCGCAAGACGCACAAGTGCACGTGCGCCCATAGCTTTGACTGCAGGGCCGCAGATTGTTGTCCGGAAGTATTGTGTGATAAATGTGGCTTAGCATAACTGCAGTTCAGTGCGTCCGTGTAACAAGGGTATAACAGAAGTACGCATAAACCGCACTATGGACCATTTTCGGCAATCGCCGGTTCAGAACCTACTCGTAGAAAATTACGTGAGCACGTGCTCAAGCGAGCGCGGGCACTCCCTCGGTCATGAAAGCTAGATCCTGCAGCGCTCTCTCGAGCTGCAGTGACCTAGATCGGGCTCGTTCAAAGTCCCTTGTATGTCTTTTGTGGCTTATATTTTCGACACCAAGTTCCCTCTATATAAGAGGCTTCTTCGCTCTCCTTCCTAATGCGCGCACTGTTTCATCCTGGGAATCCTCGAACCCCGTTTTTCACCACGTGGCGCCTGTTATTTCTAAAATGGTGGATAGGTACTATGACAAGAACAATGTTGGCAACTCCAGGAAAACGATTTCTGACCCGCGTTCTAGCTCCAGGCTCTAGCCTATTAAGATGCATTTCTGAGTGCACGGATATATTAAAATGCGGATACAGCACTTGATTTCTCCGTGCCAGGCACGTAGCCAGGATTTTGTTTCGGCGGGGGGGAGAAGGGGGGGGGGGGGGCGCGGCGCCCATGACAAAATGCTGTATGAGGGGAGGGGGGAGGGGAGGTCAAGCAAAATGGAAGATTCCAAGTTTGGGGGGGGGGGGGCCCATGCCCCCCCCCCCCCCCCCCCCCCCCCCCCCCCTCTTTGGCTACGTGCCTGGTCCGTGCACGAGGAGGCTAACATATCTCAAAGCTGTGTAAACAAATAAGACAGAGAAAAAAAAAAGCGTTACGTACAGTCGTAGCCACAGCGTGCCAGCTGGAGCCGAAAAATAGAGTATATTTGGCAGGTGGTTCCAATAACTTCGATAACGATACCTCATTTTCCGCCGGTGCGTTTGTACATCGTATTGTTGTCAGCGGAATCGGGAGAATATATTACAACTCTTTATTTAAGGGTCTGCAATACGTAACAGTACTTCAACAAATGCGTTTTTTACTCACAAACGTCACAAAGTAGCGCAGACAAGCAAATGGAAGAAGACAAAAAAAAAAAAACAACTCTGAATACACACAAACTAAAATGCTGCCTTCTCTAAATCCTTAAAAATATCACAATCCAAGTATACGTTACAAAACAACTGACAAAAAAAAAAAAAAAAAAAAAAAAAAAAAAAAAAAAAAACGCGCCAAACATAGAACAAAGGAGGAATGAAAGGTCCACTTACACTCGGAGGGGAATGAAATGCTGGACGGATCGGACTCGAAATAAACCGTCAGAACTGAAGAACACAAACAACACAAAAACAACCGTGAAAACAAGAAAAGGTCAGAACTGAAGACTCCGAAAACAGCATAAGCATGCGCACAACGAATTCTGCTCCGTCACTGACAAGGTGAGAACGGCAGGAAGGAGGTTTAGTTGTCCCGCCCCCAGTGCGAACTTCCTGTCTTCGAAGACGCTTCGGCGTCTAAAGTGAGCCTCGAGGGCGCGCGCGCAGCCAAAGCACGGTGGGAAGGCAAAGAGCGCGTGCTGGAGGCCGAGTGGTCGAAAGACGCACCCTTCCGTTCTCGCTCTGTCGATGCAAGAACGAAGTGGAAGCTCCTCCCACCCCTTTCCACTTTAGTAGTGCGAACGCTGGAGGGGGAGGCGACCTCCTCTCCACCGTTCGCTCCGCTGAAGTGGGAATGGGCGGGAGAAGCTACCACTTCGTTCTTGTCCTGTCACCGACTATAGAGGGCGTTGTTTTATGCTTCGTCTCAAGCACCGTGTGCAGTGCTAGCAACGTTACATGCGCGAGAGCGCTGTTATGTCGAATGCGTCACGTGCGTGTACGTGTGGGCGGAAACACATTTTGCAGAGCAGCGCTCTCACATCCACAGAACTCCGGAGAACGCTCGTTCGATATGAAATAAGGCAGTTGTAGAGACCATAGAGTTATTACAATAAACGCTGGAGGCTCAGATGGCTCTAGTGCCTAATGGACTTCCGGTTGCAAATTGAAGCAGACAGCGGTCTACTTTTCTAGTCTTCCTGTGTATTCCCAAGGGAAAACGTACGTGATATTTTTTTCTTCGCAAGAAAATAATAGAAATCAGCGTACTTGCTTTACTCGTAACGGGTACAATGTACCTTTATTTACATTATAAAAGTGTACGTTATTTAGTTAATGCGTTCTTTTAGTACTGAGCGATGTTTAAGTTAGCAAAAATTGAGTCCCGGATATGTTGTACAGCTTAATACGTCAATACAAGCTACCCATTCAAGAACAAAATATGAAAGACGTTTACAATTCTTTGTGACGCCGAATTGGAGCGCAGCTATTGAGGAGGAGGAGGGGAGGGTACGGAGGGAAAGGTATGCGCCTTCTCCTTCCCTACTAAATTTAGCGGGAATGTTGGCAATGTTAGATGCGTGGACGTCACGTGACGTCACGTGTGACGTCATACGCCACGTGACGTCACAAGTCACGTGTTTCCCATAATGACGCCAGACGTGGCGTCACGAGGGTAACGTTTGAACGTTACCCTCGTGACCCTCACGGGGGTTACGCTTACAAGGGTTACACTTACGAGGGTAACCCTCACGAGGGTAACCCCCGTGAGAGTTATTCTCACCCCCGTGAGGGTAACGTAACCACCGTGAGTGTAACCACGTGAGTGTAATCCTCGTGAGGGTTATCCTCACAGGGGTTACGTTACCCTCATCACGGGGGTGAGGGTAACCCTCACGAGGGTAAGCCTCAAGGGGGTTACCCTCGTAAGGGTGACCCCCGTGACGTCACGTGTGAGGTTACACGTCCCATAATGCAACGCGCGGTTACGCCGACGGTGATGCAGACGCCGCTCAACCCGTAAACGGGCGCCTAAGAGCTGCGCTCAAAAAGAACAATTAAAACACGCCTAGGGTTTATCCAAGCTGTAATAGCATTCAGATGATGGAAAAGCAGTTAGTTACTTACGCACAGTTTGTTACTAATGTAGTACGTGTTCTTCGTTTAATAACTCCACGCTTCGTTCTTGTTGTTTGTTTTGATTGTTTGATTAGACATATATTAGCATCCTTTTGGTGTGTGTCAAGTTGATTCCTTTTTTGTGCTTTATAGTATTGCCTATGTGCGTAAATGCGCGGCCTGTAATAGCAGTGTGCAACGTCAACACGTATTATACATGTGCATTGGGCTATTTTAGCGCAGTGTTCAACGCCATTAATTTCGAAGAAAAACGCTCTGACATATTTTTGTACATCCGATTGTAAAACGTTCTAACCTTTCTATTTTGTCACAACAGTAAGCAAAATGTGCTCTTATAATCAAGCGCGAAGAGAAAACGCATTTGCGTTTTCCCATAGGAATGCATTACCGGAAGTCAAATTTATACTGTTTGCTGTCTGCTTCAAAATGCAACGGCACACTAGCGCCATCTGAACCTCTGGCGTTTATTGCGATAACTCTATGGTGGAGCCAGCTCTCGAATAAAACAGTAGCCAAGGCTCGGCATGCTGCGGCTCAGCGTCTACGCGGACAAGCACCACCAGAGCTTCGCCCCAATCAACATCATTCACCAGGTGGAGATGCGTTTTTTTTTTTTAATTCTTTTCGTTGTGATTCGTTGTACCGAGTTCTGTAGAAAAACGAGCTCGCGGACCTTTTTTCTAGATTGTACCGGAAGCTCGTCATTAGTTTGCCCCACCAGCCCTCGGAACTTTGGGATTTTCCACCAAACATTCTATACACCCACCCGTTCGGAAGATGGCTCATTGAAAAGCACGGTGGCAATTTCATCGGCATAAAAATTTCGCCCGCGCAATTGTCTACATCAAGCACAATATTCTGAGCGCTCAAAAGTTTTGCGCGTGTATTTTCCTTCCCGGCGCCGCGAAGGTGATTTGCTGCAATTGGGTAGACTAGTAAACGAGTAAGCGTGAAGCTGATCACTCCATCGCCGCCCGTAGTCCATTCTTCATATTATTCTATCCCGCTCATGTTTCTTTTGTTCACGTATCCTTTCGCCCCATAACCCCTCTTTCCCAGCGCAGTTGAAGAATCCTGCTCCTCAGCACGATCATTCAATCCCCACTAAGTGAGAGGTCGGTTGTGGCAATTAATACAATCTACTGAACGTGTAGGTTGCAGTGATTGCGGAGCAAAAAAGAGAAAGGGAGATAAGAAAAACAGCAACAAAAACAATGAACCTATCTTCACAGTTCTAGTTAAATTATATGCTATGCTGTGCTGTGCTGAAGACTCACTCTTGCACTCTACCGGCTTTGTGCTGTGCCTTTTAGCCAGGATTTTGTGACCCTAGATACCCTCCCATTCAGCGTTTGAGTTTCGGTGACTGTCATATCTCTGATATTGCCTTTTTTGTGCCCTTCCTTTCTCATTCCGTTCACCTCTTATACCATAATAATTATGAATCATAATTCTTCCCACTTTCAAATTATAAAGAGGACGGGGCTGTTATTGAAGTTGCTGATTTCTCCACAACCTTCCTTTGTTCCCTTTCTCTCACCCCCACCCCCTCCTTTTACTTCCCTACCAGGTTTGCCAAAGTCGGGAGAAAAAAACAAACAAAAAAACTACGCCGCCCACTGAGAGGCTTAACCATCCAACCCGCCCACTGCACAACAGAACACAGCCAAGACAAACCAGACTGCCCCCCTCCCCCCTTTCCGTATAAATTCCGTTTTCGTATACACTTGAAACATGCCGTTCCCTTTTTGTTTTTGTTTTTCAGCATTTACTGAAATTAGCTCTGACGGTCTGACGAAGTTGAGTCAACTGTAGAGGGCCAGTTGCACAGACCAGTATGCGGGACTGTGACCTGTTCCTTTAAGTAACCGCTTTAAAGAAGCACGAACTCTCTTCGTAATGCCCATCGGCGTAGCGGTAGTGCTCGGCCGTGGCTTCATCCCTAAAGGTTGAGTGTGTTTATCGGCTGAATTGCTAACAGGGGGAGGACACGGCCCGCCTCGGCTGGCAACTTGTACCGACTTACCCTCACGAGGTCGTTTCGATAGCTTCGAGATGTAAGTGAAAGAGTGCAGGTCCATAATTTAAGCCCGCTTTTGCTTTTACGCCCAGCCGCTTTATTTCCTGACAGCGTCCGAGCGGCACAAATTTCTTTCGAGCTTGTTTATTGCTTTAAGGAGTGTTTCCTGCCGCTTGTTCTGGGGGACCGGAGCAACCGAGGAAGTGTGCTTAAGTTCTTTGTTAGTATATATATATATATATTATTATAGTGAAAATATGGCTTATTTATAAAAGAGTAACGGTGGTTGGGATAGCGTGGAGTTGTCGCTCCCAGCTTCAGAGATGGAGTCGTCTTCTCTTTTTTATTTCACCTCTACGTCCTTTTTCCTCTATGTAATATTACACCGCCGCCGGAAAGGAACGACGTCCCGTCGTTGAGTTATCAAGTCGATGACGGGAGGAGGTAGCCTTTCAGACGAAGCACGTGAACTGTGTCTCGTTGTGCCCGGCGTCTATTGGTCCTTCGTTCAGAGATTCTATCAAATATGTAACGTCACTGGATTTCTGGATTTGTGATGAATAGGATATGGTCCAGTATAGCGATGCAGAAGCTTCTCGGAAAGTCCGATATGGCGTCGTGGTGTTCAAACAAAAACAAGATCACCGGGAGAAAAAACAACACGTTGATGAGAGCGATCGCAGCGGGCGCGCTGGCGTTCTTGAGAGTCAAGCGTGCGCAGGCGACCTGATTGACGGGATTCTTCAGCTCGGCTTACGAAGTCGGCTGAAAATGCGGTCAAGGGAGCTTCTGGTTGAAGTGGAAAGAGAATAGAGCATTAACGGAGGTTCACGCCCGAAGAGGAGCTAGAAAGACGTGAAACCAGAAGTGCCCTGGCGGGATGAATTGTGCGCAAAAGTAATAAATGAAAGCGCAGCATCCCAATTCTTGTGATCCGATGACACGTACATTGACAGCATGTCGGTAAGAGTCCTGTTCAATCGCTCAGTTAGGTCATTCGTTTGTGGATGGTAAGCGGTGGTGACTTGATAGCGAACGGAACAGCACTGCAATATCTCGAATCCTACGCGGGACAAGAAGGAGCGTCCGCGTTGGCTTAGAAGTTCTCGAGGGGATCCATACTGAAATATCACATCCTCCAAAAGGAACTGGGCGAGGTCAACAGCTGTGCTGGTCGGCGGCGCTCCTTTGATAGCATATCGAGTGGTGTGGTTGATTGCAACGGCGATCAAACGGTTGTCAGCGCTGGACAAAGGGAAAGGGCCTAGGAAGTCCACCCCGAGTCGTTGAAACGGGCTGATTAGGGGATGAAGTGGCTGGGCGAGTCCTGATGGCCAAAAGAGTGTTTTCTTTCGACGTTGACAACTATCATCTGAAGCAATGTACTTCTTGACAGTTCGGTACATGGCCGGCCAATAGAATCGTTCCTTAACGTTGGCGTAAGTGCGAACTAGACCTAGGTTACCTGATGAATGGACGTCTTGTAGTTCATGAAGGACACATGCTCTCAGGTTTTTAGGAACTACTGCCAGCCACTGTAATCCATCTGGTCTGAAATTTTGCTTGTTTAAAATGCCGTTGCGTATCCGACAAAGTCCAGACGACGGTTGCCCAACGTCAGCCACCAGACGTTCAATAACACCTCGAGGGGCAGGATCACGAAGTTGTTCGTGGGCGAGGTTAAGAAGATCTGATATTGCAAGAACGGGGAGTTCGGTGTCGTCGGAGTTGAGATTGTCAGGGTTCACTGGGTAACGAGTTAAGCTGTCAGCGTCTTGGTGCATTTTTCCCGGTTTGTATACGATGGTGAAGTCGTACTCTTGAAGGCGGAGTTACCAGGTCCAAGGCGACCAATGGGATCTTTCAATGGCGATAGCCAACAAAGAGCGTGGTGGTCAGTGATTACACGGTAGGGACGTCCGAAGAGGTCTGGTCGAAATTTAGAAACCATACCACAGCGAGGCATTCTCTCTTGGAAATGGTGTAATGTCGCTCAGCCTGGGAAAGAAGTCGGCTGGCGTAGACAATCACTTTTTCTCTTTTGAGCTCGTGTTCCGCTAGAATCGATCCGATAAAGTGACCGCTGCGTCGGTTCGAATTTCAGTGGCTGCAGTGTCATCGAAGTGGCTGAGAATGGTGCTCGAAGTCAAAGCAGCTTTAAGACGTGAAAGAGAATTTTGGTGGTAGTGTGGTGTACCATTCGAAAGCTTGGTTTTTCTTCAAAAAGGAAGTCAGTGGGAGTGCATTCTGTGGGAAGTCTTTAACGAAGCGACGAAAGTAGGAGCAAAGACCCAAAAAACTTTGAACGTCTTTCGAAGATTGAAGCGATGGGAATTGTTTGACGGCTTTAATTTTGTCTGGGTCTGGTAGAACACCGCGTATGTTGACAATACGGCCGGAAACCGTAACTTCTCGACTGCCAAACTGGCATTTGAGTGAATTTAGTTGTAAACCAGCCTGTCGGAAAACTTCAAGGACTTGGCTCAGTCGCCCAAGATGTTTAGGGAAGTCGTCGAAAAACGTTATGATATCGTCTAGATAGCACAGGCATCTGACCCATTTTAGACATTTCAGGAGGCAGCCCACCGCTCTTTCGAATGTGGCTGGTGCATTAGAAAGACCAAATGGCATGACCTCGAATTCAAAAAGGCCATCAGGTGTGACGGACGCAGTTTTCTCACGGTCGGCTTCGTCGACGGTGATCTGCTAGTAGCCGGCACGAAGGTCAATGCAGGAAAAATATTTAGCTTCATGAGGCAATCTAGGGTGGGGGGTCGTCGATGCGTGGTAGAGGATACACATCCTTTCTTGTTACCATTTTGTTACCTCCACCAATGAGCGTTACGATGAAAAGATGGTTTATTTATAGACGAATAACTTCTTCGTCCTTTTCAATGGAAGAATATATATATATATATATATATATAACGGGCATGGTGGCGGAGGGGCCGAAGGCGTGGGTACAGAAGACGAAAAGAACCCTTGGTTCTTTTCGTCTTATATATATATATATATATATATATATATATATATATATATATATATATATATATATATATATATATATATATATATATATATATATATATCTCCTCATGACACCCCGCATACATTAAAATGCCCAGTCGTTCTCTCTGTATTTAAAAGGTACGAAACATTTTTTTACAAACCGGAACCGAGTGGCAATCGCAGTGTACAATCAAAATCGCAAGCATAATCGCGTGAAGTAAAACAAACTTACACACGAAAATTGGAAGAAAAATACTTTGCTTGTTAGTGAGCGCGTAGTTAATGATGTAAATTTAGAAAGAGTTATATACGTAAACACAGGGGACGTCCCCTGTCTTTACCGATATAACTCTTTCTAAATGTACGGAAAATACTTGCCCACCATTATTGCAAAAAAGAAAAGAGGAGAAAGAAGAAGACGCAGCTCCGAACGGATGCGCTTTATGTTCTCCAAGGAAAATACACCGGCCACTGGCCGGAGAAATGCTGAGGCTTCGGCCAGATCTTCGGAAACCATGACAACTGAATACCGGAACGTCTTACCTCGTCTACCCACAGATAATTTGAGCCTAAACTCAGTTTTCCTGCATGGAGATCTTGCCGCGATACCCTACCGCGCAGCTGACTTCCTTGATGCCTTACGAGAACTGGATGAGGCTCAAGATATCATCGGAATCGGCCAATTCCAAATGAGCCACGTATGGATGGTGACTTGTACTAACGCTTTGGCGAAAGCCAAGCTCGTCAACAAGGCCGACCCCTGTGTGAAGGGGCAAACATGCATAGTCATCAATCCAGACACCAGGGACGTTAAACTCAAGTTGTTGTGGTTGCCGATCCACATGGAGAACAAGCGAATCGAAGAGGCACTAGCGCCCTACGGTACGGTTCGTTCAATCGTTCGTGAAAATTGGAGTTCCACAGGGATGAAAAAATGGAGACTTTAAACAAGGAAGTAACGTCAACACTCCGTGAAAAGATGAACGCAACCCAAATCCCGAACCAACTCACGGGTTTCAGCTTTCAAAGCCTCGTGATCGTTCCTGGTCGCCGTCCGCTGTGCCTCCGATGCAACCGAATCGGGCACATACGTCGAGACTGCAGAACTCCTCGGTGCGGCGAATGCCGCGCTATGGACACCCTACAGACGAATGTGTATCGACATACGCTGACAAGCTCCGACAGGAGAGAACCCCTCTTGATGACGTAACTCAAAATCAGCTAATGGACATCAGCGAGATGGTTGACGTTACAAGAAAAGTCATCGGTTCCGTAGCACCAAGGACAGAACGGGAAACTGATCCCCAGAGGCACAAACGACCAATCCCACCTCAGATGATGTCCGAGCCAACCAAAGAAGACTTTGCGATAACCACTACAGCAACCACGCGAAACTGGTCAGAAGACGACTGTCCTCTCTTGAAGGTAACACAAGAGCCGTCCTGCAGCCAACAGCCACCGCCTCGTCGGGAGCGTTCCACCACGTCCAGTGGTGCATCCGTCAAGAGACCCGCTCCTAAAGCAGAGTCCTCCCAGCCCTCCGGAATAGGTGCCGAGAAGGAGAGCAAGAATGACGAGGGAGGGGAGGCAAAACGCAAGCCAGCAGCGCTCCTAGAAGACCCTTACAACCTGGCTCCACAGCCGGACAACGAGGTGAAACACAGTGATGTTCTACCCACGTAACAACTACTAGGACCCCATGGCGCGATCCCCCCCCCCCCCCCCCCCCTCCCCCTCAGCTTCGCCAGCCTCAACATCAGAGGACTGTGTTCACGTGCGCGACAGTCCCAAGTTTGGAGGCTCCTCTTAAACGCAGAACGTAAGGGCGCAACTGAGCTGGTGTATGTCATTACCTCAGTCTCGAGTTTTTCACTAAAATGTTTCCTCTTAAAAGAACAGATAGACTTTGTTGCCATTCAGGAAACAAAGATATCGTCTGACGAGGACACCGCTCGAGCACTGAACGCTTTCCTCTTGACATACGAGGTATGTTTCAGTCATGCTGATAACTTGTCAGGAGGGCGCCTTTTGTTTTTGACAAAAAGGCCTTGGTTATTCTTCACTGTCCCATGGCGTTGGCGAGAAAGGGAGGTTTATATGCTGTAATTTTCTGTTACGGGGCATTTTGTTTTTTCGTTTACTGTGTATTTACGCTTATAACGGCGAACAAGAGAGACGTTTTTTCTTTGAAAATCTTGCCCCATTTCTTGATACAGACAAGCAGATTGTTTTGTTGAGAGACTATAATTGTATGTGTAACGTTAACGACAGATCAGTTCCTTCTACAAGGCGTGATAGCAGTGCCGAAACAGTCTCCCATCCGATTACTACCTCGTTGACTTTGGGGCTTCGCGAAACGTTTCTGATAGATTTACCCATCTTTATGCAACATGCAATGCGAGACTGGATCGCATTTATGTATGAAGTCCCCTTTTTGCAGAAGTGAGTGCCTACAACGTAAAGCCAGTTTCATTTTAGATCATTGCCTTGTAAGGGTGTGTATCGGTAAAGACGTACAATGTAAACTATCCCCAAATCGGGCTTTATGAAAACAGAATACGAGATTATTAGAAGGCAAAGAGTTTTAGCAACCGAGTTCAAAAAATTTTAACAGTGAGCACAAACTACCAATTTGGCATTTTTGCCCAGTGGGACTCGTTTAAACAAGAAATTAAGAACGAAGCAATCGAATGCTCGTGCATAACATCCTTTCATGCAAAGAAAGAAAAAAATCTTCTTTTACGAAGCCTTCAGACCCTCCACGAGCTAGAGTGTGAGGCGCCTGGCATGTTTCATGATGAAATACTACGAGTGAAATGTCAGATACAAAGCCACGAACAAAAACGGTTCAACGGAGCACTAGTACGGTCTCGCTGTAGACGATTTCTATCCTCCGAGACACCCACTCGACGAGCGCTTGACGATGAGACTCGCAAGAGACAGTCAAAAAGGATACAACTTCTGAATTGTAATGAGGTATTTTCATCTGACGAATTTGACATCATGAATGCTTTTCAATCACACTACCAGAGCCTCTTCGGGCAAACGCAATCGATAAATAGAGAAAAGGCAAAATATCTAGTCTCGTTTATGCCCCAGGTCAGCCAGCTTAGGTGCAATCTCCTTGGTAGATCAAAGACATTAGAAGAAGTAAAATGCGCGATAAATGAATTACCAAATTCAAAAACACCAGGGCCCGATGGACTCCCAGCAGAGTTTTATAAAGAATACAAAGACCTCCCTAGCCCATTTTTACTTCAAGTCTTCCTGGAAGTGTATGAGCAAAAGACACTATCACCTTCTTTTTATAAAAGTCATACGGTTTTAATTCCAAAAAGTAAAGAGGCAAATAAACTCTCGAGGGTTGAAAAGTATCGCCCTATTACACTCTGCAATGTGGACTACGCAATATTTGCAAAATTCTAACAAAAGTACTTCAATACGTCACATCCAGTGTTGTTGGCAATCACCAGACCTGTGGAATTAAGGGCAGAACGATACAGACAAACATACACGTAGCCCGTACAATATTAGAGAGCTGTTGTGCTCATGCAGATCAAGTGGCTATGGTTCAAGTGGATTTAGCAAAAGCTTTTGATTGCGTTTCCCTTACTTTTCTATTCGACATCCTCCACCAAGTAAATTAGACCAATATTTTTTAAAGAAATAAAGATACGCTACCGCAATTGTACCACTAGGCTTATACTCCCTGTCAGGTCCAATTCGTCTAGAGTCATCCGTCAAACAGGGATGCCCCTTGTCCCCCTTTTTGTTTGCACTGTACTTAGAGCCCCTGTGTCTAAGCGGACTAAACAGCCCTACTGTAGAATAATATCGTTTCTACTCCACAGACGTAAAAGTGTTAGCATATGCGGAAGACATTGCGTTTTTCTGTAAAGACAAATGAAGCGTAGACAACTTGTTCGCTTTAGATCAAAACTTCTGTTCTACGGCTGGGGAACTCATCAACAAGGCAAAGTGTACTGGCTTGTGGTGCGGGAAGTGGGCCATAACACCCTCAAAGTACGCTGGCATTTCATGAAGCAGGATTGCCCCTTAGTACTTAGGACCTCCCCTCAACTGTGTTACGAATAATGGACATTACTGGACAGAAAGGGTCGAAAATATGAAAACCCAAGCGGCAATAACGAAAGTAAATCAGTGGTCGATTTTCGGAGGGGAAAAAGCCCGTAATATCTTCCTAGCAGCGAAACTTTGATGCACACTTCAGGTGATTTGCTGTACAAGAGGCCACGTTCAGAATTTTCACAGAGTGTTCGCAACGTTTGTATGGGGTTCCACTTGGGAACCTATGAGACGAGATAATCTTTTTTGTTCCGTTCAGCAAGGCGGTTTCGGACTTTTACACGTCTTTTTAAAACAACTTATATCACGTTTTTTGTTCTTCAGAACTCTGTCTCATGACTTCCTTTGAACTTACATGCAGGCAGAGCTTTCAAGTGCGTTGCCATATTTGGTAGTGACAACAGTGCCTGTGAGCAGATCTCGTTCCTTGGGATACCTCGAACAGATAGCGAACTCAATAGAGTTCCTTAAAGCACGTTTTTCATTGAAACACTTATTTAAAGTGTCGTGGAAAGCTTTATTAGTTGATTCCATCGATGCATTATTTCCTGTACCCCTGTACCGAAGTATGTTCAGTAATGGCCTGGGACAAGAGGTCCTGAAACGTGAGTGTAAGCTACATTTCTCACTGACCAGCAAGGTCATTCTTTTATAAACTCCACATTTCAACGTTGCAGGTAAAGCCTTGGCTTCGCGAAAAAGGTAGATTTGTCCCTTGGTCAGTGAACTGCCGTTTGAGCAACCAACCTGAAACAATAGAACATTGCTTCAAGTTTTGCACCGACGCATATTTGTATTGCAATGTCCTACAAAGGACATTATAGATCTTAATATCTGTGTATATAACATACGTTTTTTGCCTTGAAACCAGAATGATACTTTTCCTTATCACCTGTTCACATTGATGTGTCTGCATAACCTTTGGAAAACAAGGATTATTGATAGAAATGCTGATCCTCTACGCCGTCTACGGTCTACGGTCTACAAAGTCCAATTCCATAGAAACTGTGACATATGTACGTAATGCGTACGATCACCTTAAGAAACGGTTAGAGTGGTATATCGTTCTTGACAAGTGTGTTCATATTTCTGACTTTTAGAGAGTTGACACTATTCGAAATGTGTTACCATAGCCCTCTTTCTTCATATTTCCCTGTGAGCATCCGAAGACAGTTTGAATGTAAATAAGGAATAACTATGTTAGAATGTGTCTTGAGTGTTTCTACTGTCCTTTTTCCACGTAATAATTACCAAACTGCAGTAAAGCTGACATTTGGGCTAGTTGGTAGTCTATCACATTGAGGTATTTAGCGCTAAATACCTCAATAATTACCAAAACAAAATTAGATAGGTTTACAACACCCTGTAATGCCGAATTAGAGCGCAGCTCTTGAGGAGGAGGAGGGAAGGATACTGAGGGGAGGCAATACCCCTGCTACCTCCTCCTCACCTCCTCATCCTCCCTGCTACACCTCCTCCCCTCCTCCCAACTCTTCCTCCTCGTCGTCCTGCTCTCCTTCTCCTCCTTCACCTCCCCCTCCTCCCCTCACGCTTCAAGCTCCTTCTCTCCTCCTCCTCCCCCTTTCCTTCTCCTTTTCCCCCTCCGCCTCCCTCCCCTCCTCCTCTTCTTCCTCCTCCCCCTCCCCCTCACCTCCCCCTCGTCCTGCTCCCCTTCCACCACCTCCCAGCGTGGTGCATGGGAAATGTCCCATAATGCAAAGCGCGGGACCCTCGTGATGTCCCACGTGACGTCACGAGGGACGTCACGAAGGTCCCGCGCGGTGCATTATGGGACATTTCCCATAATGCACCGCGCGGTTACGTTGAGGGCGACGGCGACGGCGACGCCGACGCCGCTCAAGCCGGAAAAAAAGACGTTTAAGAGCCTGCGCTCTAAAAAAAAAATGGATCGGTGGCCGAGTGGGTTAGCGCACACCAGCTCGGAGGACGTGAAACGAAAGACCGAGCTGTAGAACCGAGGATCCTAGATTCAATCCCCACCCCCGCCCGTTTCGATCTGGATGAGCATCATATCGGCGTGCGGTCGTGTATCACTACTGCGTGGTGCACGTTAAAGAACCCAGGCTAGCGGTTGTACTGCACTGGCTAAATTTCTCATCTACAGCTGGGAGAGTCGTCGCCCGTTGAGGCAGACCAGGTTCTAGGCTGTATAAACATACACACAACTCATTTTTTTTTTTCTTACGGTAATAGTTTAAAGATGTATCCTAAACTTTGTCAGAAGTTCTCGGTGAAACGACACCGCTCCTGGCGGCGTACAGTTGCTCCCTCAAGGAGTAAAACCATGGGGAAAATCCGTGGCCCTTGATGGCCTCTTTTGAGGCACGTAACAAATACACGACCCTCGGCAGGAAGACACCCCGCAGCGGCGTGCCTTTCCTGACTAAACCCATAGCCTCCTTTATACTATATAGGTACATATAGTATATAGGAGGCTATGCTAAAACACATCCACCATGGTTTACACGGTAGAGAGGGGAGGCCGGGGGGGAAGGGGGCTTGAGGTTTTGGTAAATGCACGCCAGTGATTCACGCGTACACGAACGCCGTTTCGAGATAGAGATGCCGCCCCGAGAGATTAGCTTGCTAGCTTACGGCCCTATCGGAAACGACGTCATTATCTTCGCGTTGTGCTTCAACACAGAGATTATTGCGACCGGGCCGACGCTTTTAGCGCAGCGCCCATGCGGTGTTGGGAACTTGGGGTTCGTATTCGCCGCTAAAACTACTGTTGTTTACCGCCAAGTATCGTCAGCCGCCATCGTGCCACCGCCGTCCTCGGCGGTCGTCAAGTGGTACGTCGCTTCCTGGGTCAGCGTTGCTCTGCTCAGTATCACGAGCCGTGTTATCTCAAATAACAGAAAACGAGCGCGAAAGGGGTCACCATGGTATCCTGCTTTCGAAAAAGCGGGACGTTCAAATAGGCCAATCAGAGCCATGAAATTGCCCATGGTTTTACTTCGTGAGGAAGTTGCAATGCGTCTCTAAGCGCGGGCTTTGAAGCAAGCTTACAAGAGGTAGTTCGAGATCCCATTACCAATGTCGTTCTACGAAAGCACGATCTTCCGAAACTCCCCAACAGCTATACCACCTTCCTGGCGCACGGTGTCCCTCGTCTACCGCGCCATTAAATTAAATATTTAATTTCTAAGTTCGCAGGCGAACTTCAGGGTGTGCTCGCGACAAACACGAGTACATCACTCGCGCTTCGTTCGAATACGTCGAGATACAATAGCAAGTTGCCGCAACATCCCGGCAACTCGCCGTTCCAACTCGTCCTAAACACCCATGGGCCTCCGGTATTTTTCGGGTGGCGCCACCACTCTTTGCAAGGTGGCGCCACCACTCTTTGCAAGGTGGCGCCACCACTCTGCAGGGTGGCGCCATCTCTCGACATTAGAGAGTTTTAAAATAGGGGCCCCACGCTTTGGGTCGCACAAAAAGCGTGGGGCGTCGCACTGCGAAAGCGCAGGCGTTTAGCGCACGCGTAGTGCAACGCCCTAAGCTGTACGAGGGACACAAAGCATGGAGGAGCTCTATTCGAAAACTCAATTGTTTAGGAGCATGGGGGCGACTTAGGAGTTTAGGTGATCAGGCAGCATGAAATGCTCCTAACTATGCGCGAGTGTTTATTTTTTTACTGCAAACACCAAACAAGATTTGAAGTTTCTGAAAACCTTACTAGACGCATCTGAAGAGTATTAAAATAAAAGCGAGTTTTAGGCCACCAATTTTTGAGCTCCCGTAAGATCAATACGATCGATCCACGGCGCGGTGACTACCAAATATCCATCTTCGTTTCATAAAAGGCCAGTTCCCACATGCAGCGGAGCGCTACAAGCATAGCGCTTACCTCGCGCTAAGCGCGTGCTGATGGGAGCATTCACCAGCTTTGTATCGCACCGTCAAAACTGTTGCTCATGGCAGACGATAAGTAGCTGACGGCACGTGAGGAGCGCTACATCCGCGCTTCGCTGCATGTGAGAACCGACCTTAAGGAGCCAGGATCCAAACTCGTGACGTCATGTCAAGGCAGATCCTGGTCGTAAAGTCACAGATAAGGCTGAAAGAGAGCGTCAACGCAACATCCCGGCGCTAATAACGGCACTGAGGACGCCGCGGAGAGCTCGGCCACTCACCCGACGAGCAGGTAAGCGAGGGCCCCGTCCCGACGTGGTCGCCCAGACCCGTGTCATCCAGCAGGAGCGGCGGCGACGCGGACCTGGCCCCGCACCGCCCGTGCGAACTCCGCGACGTCTCGGCATCTAGCATCAGCTGGTCCGACAGCTCCAGCGAACACGTCTGGTTGCTGGACGACGTCACCTGCGGTGCACGACGATGGCCATAGTGAATTTCGAGTAGTCCAGTCACCGTCTAAAATTACTGGGCCGTCTTCACGTTTTAAAGCCTGATTCACATGGTGCGATCTTACTTGCTATTTCGCAGTCACGACGTCCCTCGTGTGGCAATAAAAATGAATAAAATCGTGTTGGAAGCTGCGGTGCTTACCGTCGCACTTTCGGAATCGGAAGTAAAATCGCACCATGTGGATCGGGCTTAAGGATGGAAGACGTGGAAAAAAAACCTACCAAAGATTGCACGCAACTTCGAACATGCGAAAATAGATGCACGCGTTTCCATGCATGCCTTCCGCTGTGCCTTGGCAGCACGTGCACTCTCGGGCTCCCAACGAGGTGGCATCGAAGGTAGGAAGCTCGATTTGGAAACGAGACGACTGAATTTCCTCCTCGCTGTTCTCATCCCGCGCTACAGACGCTTTACAAAAAGCCGTCATTGCTGACCTTCTCTTGTCTTACCGAGATGCCGAGCCACTGAAGCGGGCGTTGGCGAGCCTCCGCCAATTCTGGGGACGAGGGCCGAGCAGAGTCTAAAATGGCATTAACCTGTCCAGCTGAGGCAATGACGGAGTGAAGTAAACGGAATAAGAGAAAACAAAGGCTGAAGGCCGGTTATGGTGACGCCCGTGCACAGCTGCCTGCAAGGCGTCTATGGTTTCACCATGCAGGCGCGTATAGGGAGGCCGGCGCCCTTGCCTCGGCCGAGAAGGACCTGCCCGCCCTCCAGGCGTCCCTGGCGCCCCTGTTCCGTTGTTGGGTCTGCTGGCGGCGCAGGGAGGCCATCTCCAGCACCAGCTCCTCGTGCAGAACATTCTGAAGCTCGCACTTCTTTTGTAGCTCCCGCACCTGCGGAAGAAGGACAACGCAAAGAGACATTTGTAGCCACTAAAGAAAGGGTGACTGCACCTGCCTTGCCAGAAATTCAAATGGACCTTTTTTTTTCAAAAGTGAGTCTCTCCACTCTGTCCAGAATCCAGGGATTCTGTGCTAAATCTCCACCCTTGCCGGTTAGATCTGCATCAGCATCGTATCAGCGAGCGGTCGTGTATCACTATTGCGCGATGCACAGACCCCAAGCTGGCACCGGTACCGCAATTACGAAATTTCTCAACCACAGCGTAAACCGGCAGTGTCAGTGTACCTCAGAGACAGACCAACTTTACACTGCCTATACGTGAACGTAAAGCTCTCATGCGGCTCTAGTGGCGGAGTTACACAGCTCCCCCATACCAGGATTAAAAAGCGGAAGTTTTAGAAAGCATAAAGCCGGAAGCGCAGAATATATTCTAGAAAGTTGTAGCTATTTCACTTAGGTGATCTGGTTCTATCACCATGATTACAGTTCGTTTTAGCTCAAGTCGAGATGCAGCCCATGCTACAAGCGCGAGTTTCGGGCTTTCACCGTCCTCGCCAAGCAAGCGCGCTCGTGCAGTGCAAGCACTGTTGAGGGCCACATGCCCGCGCTTGTAACATCGGCTGCCTGTGGACTTCAGTTGAAACAAAGTATAGAGCGAATATATTTTAACTTTCGAGAGTGCTGCACTCTGGCTGGCTCAAACTTTTGAAAAAAGTCTCTTGGACCCCCTATCCGCAGGTCTCGATCGTCTTAGAAGAGTGTCCTCAAAACTAACACCGATGCATTTCTCGGAATTAATAGGCCTCGACCTCACAGTACGCTTTGCACTGACTGAACAATGAGTGCCGGCGAATGATGACCCAGCGCTCATCTGCGTCACGAGATGGCCTCCGATGGGTGATGTAGAAACAGCTGGCACATTGTTTTCTAGGAGGTGTTCCATCAAAACAACAGTAAGGCCAACGTTGAATTTAGACGTTGTTCTAAGTCATCCGGCTGTCTACAATACTCGTAATGCAGCTTATGACCCTATAACGAACAAACAGCAAGCAATAGCGTAAAATCGTCGTTGAAACAGACTGGAGACAAGCATCACACCCCAACCAGAAGTCGCAATAGTTTTCACTGTCCGAGAAAATTTCATTCGAAAGAGATGTCAGCGTTTAGAGTGCCTGTTCAAAAACCTGGCCCTTCGCGCTCTACTTTTTCTCACTCGTGCCCTCTTTCCTATCTGATCGAAATAACCCATCGCAAGAAGGGGTCCGTAACTCCGAAGCACGAAAACGAAAGAAAACTTGCATCGCGCTGTTCCCCGCTGTCGCGACACAAAGTCCCGGCACGTCCCGATTTCGAAAAGAGTCCCATTCAGTAAACTCGTCGCGCAAAAAAAATATATATATATTTATATATAATTTTGTTTTTGTTTTATTTATTTGTTGCTGCGGTGCCGACTAACAACAGCGAGGGAAGTGGAGAAAGGTCCGCATTGCGTCGTGATCGTTTTTCCTAAGTTTAATTGGGTTCCGTATTGAGAATAAAGAGCGTCGAAGACGGGCAAGGTCACGCGGGGAGAGCGTGCGTCGCATGAACAAAGAGGGTCTATAGGCGCGCTTCCGCTGAGCTGCCGTTTTGCGCGACATATCGGTAGCTGAAAGCGGGCCGGGCGGACTCCACAGACCCAGCATGGAAGGAAAGGGGTGGAGGAGGAACATAAAAGCCGACTGGTGCGAGTTTGTTGAGGAGTTTGGAACGGAAGATTATGGCAAGAACTAACAAAATTTTAAAAATAAAAAAAATAAAAAGATAACGGGCTGCGATTTGTTTAAAGTTGGGGTCAAACTGCTAATACATTTCAAAAAGAAAGCAGACACGAGTCACCTCAATACCCGTAGTTCGAATGCCGCGTGCCAAGTTTCGTCCTTGAACGACTGCCATGCGGCATTCGAAGTACCGATCTCGCTGTGACTCGCGTTTGAATCTGTATGCAGCACACTGTCTTTTGTATAATGCAATAACAAAAAAAAAAAAAATTCCGTTTTACGCAGTGTTTTTGCACATTCCGCGAGCTTAGCCTCGTTCCCACACAGTGTTGTGACATCGCGTTGTAAACTTTGTTTCAATGGTGCTGAGTTCACACTCTGCCTGAGTACTTCATTTGTCGTTACGCACGGACGCAGCCGACACCAGGAGCTGACGGGACCAATCAAACCGCGTCAAAAGCGCAAGTGACTGGGCCTTCCCTGTACATCATTGGCTCAGCGATGAAAGAACGCCCAGAGGAACAACACGAGTGACACCACGTGGGTGGGTGTTTGACGCTGCTTAGTTACTCCCATCCGCTACCATAGCATCGCCTGCATGCGGACTCAGTGTAGTGTAAACAGCTTTCACAAAGACTTCTGTCTTTTTTTGTTTCTGGAAATCGATTGAGCTTATTTTTCGTGGCTTAGATGAGCTTAATAACAAAGTTGCAGTGAGAAAAAAAAATTTAATACAAAAAGGCAAAAAAAAAAAAAAAAAAAAAAAAACGGAAGCCTGGAAATTTTGGCGGAAAGACATCATCCACTCTGAGGCTTTAAGAAGGTTGTGTTTGAATGTTGCGAGGCTTAGGCACCCTCCCGTTTGCTGCGGCCATGGTGGGAGAAGAGAGAGGTGTCTGAACGGCACTGCCTCGCCACGGAGGAAGTGTGTCGAAGATTCCCTCCCGTTTCTGGGAAACGCCGCGAGATGCGCAACGTGCCTTGGAGTTTGAGAAACCGTTTTTATCCGCGCGCACGTTTTCAAGTCGTGCGACCGCGCCTCAGCCGCGGGAGCCCTAAACCGGCAGTGCAGAATCGATGCGCGAAGGCCGAGTAAAAGTTCGGCCCTCTTTCTGACCTTGTTCAGGCACCTCGCGCGTCTTACAAAAGACATTGACTGCAGGCATGATGACAGCATTATCCTTTGAAACGCCTCAAGCGCCTTCAAAGTGTGTCTGCTTAGAGTGTATGATAGGAATATATCTGCGCCCAGTTCTTTTGTGACTAATGTGAGGTCGGTCCTCAGCCAGAGTCCGCAGACCGTCGTTTCTTCGATACATTTCCCAGTGCGATAGACAGCGAGTCAGTCTTGAGGAAACAAAAAAGCTCAGCTCACCTTGGACTCGAGCCCCTGGATGGTGTCCAGGCAGGCGGCGTCGGCCTTGTGGACCGAGGCTGCCTGCCTGGCGGCGCGCACCTCCTCGAGGGCCTGGGCGTGCTGGCGCTCGAGCAGGCGGCGCTGGTCGGCCGCCTGCCGCAGGTGCGACACCAGGGCCTCCAGGGCAGAGCACTGGGCGCTCCGGGCACGCGCCTCAGCCGACAGCCGACGCCGCTCCGACCAGGACTCCTGCGAAGGAAGCTCGTCGTTCCGGGCCGCCTCGCTGCGCTGCCTGGAACGCGTCTCCGACCGCTGTATTTACCGGCCTATCCCGCCGATACATCGGAGGAAAGTGGTCACAAATAGACAACGAATGACGCCGCAGACGCCGGCCTGTTACGCTGCCAGATGTCGCGCTCGCGACAGTTGCCGCGAGAATTGCCGGTTAGAAGTAGGAGCGAACGGGAGCGTCGCTGTCGACATGGAGGTCCTCTCTGCTAAAGCTTCCGTCGACTGTCAAACAGGACAGCACTCGCAGCAAAACAGGCGTCTGCCACATCCAGCTGCGCTGCTGCGCCACCGCCAGAATCGCCGCAGGCGACAGCGTGACACTTCCATGACCGTCATCGGGCTGAAATCGAGACTCCTTTCCATAACGCGGCAAACACGCCTGTCGGAGACGCGCTCCAGGCACTGCGAACCTTTACAATAATCGCCCTCTCCGCGCTGCCATTTTTGTCTACTGGGCTGTGCAAGGCGTGCCGAGTGTGCGCAGTAACTCCCTTCCACCAAAATACGAGACGCCGCGCCGCCGTCGACGGCTCAGCGACTCGGTATGTTTCGGGCTGGTGCCTGGAACGCGTCTCCGACTGGTGTGTTTACCGCGGCCAAAAAAGTGGTCCCTCGATTTCCGCCTGATGACGTCATATATGTGTCATGCTGTCGCCGGTTGCGATCCTGGCGGGGTCTCAACAGCTGTGGTATTAGCGACAGACGCCTGTTCTATTGCAGGTCGCTCCCCATTGTGACAGTTCACGGAAGCTAGAGCGGCCGGGAGTTGGGACGCCTGGGACGCAGTGACGACAGCGACACTGGTGTTCGCTCGTGCTTTTCGCCAGCATTTCTACGGCCAACCACCACGATCGCGACAGGCAACAGCATGACACTCCGGCTTCTATGACGTCATTTGTTGCCACATTGGGACCACTTTTGATGTATGGCGGGATAGGACGCTAAACACACCAGTCGAAGACGCGATCCAGGCACCGTAGTTTCGCCTAGGTGACAATCGCTGGAAAGGTGTCTATTCTCCCTACGCGTTAAAGTTGGCCCCAAAGGCCCCGGAAACGGCAGTTTGAACCGGTCTACAGTTTAGCACTGGTCAAATGTACTCTATACAAACGAGAAGTAAACAACCAGGGTCACTCAACACTTCTCCTTTCAAAAAGGAGCGCCATCCAGTAGCCGATGCGGCAATTGTCCAAGCCCGCCCAAGCATAGATCGATCGCACATTCTAAGCCGGCATGGACACGAGGGCTGCGTCGGCGTTCGGCGAGGACTCGGATCCAATCAGACGCTTTGCGCCCAAGAAATGGCGTCTGCCAATGTTGCTCGACGGGCTTTTAAAAAAAGGCTCCACTACCCTGGCCCAGAATTAACAGCGAGCTTCTGAGATGGCGGCTTGCCCACAGCTAAGCTTGTCGCGAGTCGCACACGTTGGCGAAGTAAGGGCGATTCGTTGTGCGCTCGTTATCAACTCGTTAAATCACAAAAAAAGAAAAATCCATTGTTACTGTTACTCGATGTTGTGGCAAAGTAAACTTAACGTGTTCATTAGCACGAGCCTTTTTACGTAGCAACAGGATCGGCGAATTCTCTCGGGCACACCCAGGAACACGCGGAATAAATGGCAGGAGACGGACAGGGAGGAACTTACCTGAAAGCCCTAGGAAGGCATACTGGAGAAACAACACAGCACCGTTAGAGAATCGTCAACCGTCTCGACCATTGGGTACCGACTAAACCGATCGAACCCAACCATTAACCCGAACCAAACGTCCACAACTAGTTTGTCAACCGACGTACGCTCGGTTCGGCAATAAAAAGAAAGCGCGGACAAAGTTAGGGGTGAACGGCGATGTCTGTCCGGCCTAGATGAGGGAACACCACGTGACCGGTGCAGCAGTTGAGGCACAGCCATGAAAGGAAGCACAACTTCCTAAAAAAAGGTTGCCAGACGGCTCTATCGAAAAAGGCATCCCATGGCTGCCATTGACAGAGGTCACAAGGGCGGTTATAATGGATGTTTTCATCTAAATGCACGCAAAGTTTTGGTATCTAACTTTTAATTTTCACTGATGAAAAAATGTTTTTGGGAGCATTCTTATGAAAGAAAGCGCAAAACAGCAAGCTTGGCGTTTGCTTTTTTTTTTTTTTTTTGGGGGGGGGGGGGGGGGGGGAGGGAGGGTTTTCAAGTCACTGACCATTGAATCAGTAGAGCCAGAAACTGACGTTTCTTCCACTTGTCGGTCATCGTACGTTTGACCGCTCGCTATTTTCTCACTTCTCAAAGTAAAACACTAGGACTCTTTTGTGACACTCTTGAAATTGCACAAATTATTTTATTTTAATAATAAAAAGATCCAAACAGTGCTCCTTTGATGATTTTTGGTAACCATTGAGAAGTCCTTAGATGTGACCTTTTTGAGATATTTAGATGACCCTGGACATCACCAGGAAGTTCAAAGTTATCTATTTTTAGTTAATAGAAATTAAATCTTATACGCTTAGGATACAAGGAGTTGCATACGTTTGAATGAAGAAGTGTTTAGGAAACCTTACAAACTCGAAAAAAAGTTTAATTTTTATTAATATTATTAATAGCAAGGTATTATAGAGTTTTTTTTTATATATACGACCGCAATTCAAGTTTAAATGTTGTGAGACACACGTTGTTAAGCGGCAAGCTTTGGTGCGAAGCCAAATAACGTTTACTCTCCATATTACACTCAATTTCACATATTCTAACCGGTCATTTTTGGCGAATTTCACGACTCGAAAAATATCCCAAAAAATAGAACCCGGGAATATGCTTCCCTATGGTAACAGATGCGTAGCATACCACACTCATTTGAAAAAAAAAAAAAAAAATATGATGCCCGCGAAATATTTCTGAAAACCACACAGCGATGAATCCGCGAAATATTGAACCCGCGAAAATATAATCGTTTACGAAAATCGCGCTGCCAATGAGATCGCTGCCCGAGAAGAACACCAAAAAACAAATCGCAAAACAAAAAAAAAAAAAAAAAAAAGAAAAGAAAAGAAGAAGACTGGAGATAGTAGGCAACGTCCTGCGTTTTTGATGCTGTCAGCCAATGTACAAATATGATCGGTGAAGCAACACTGGCATCTTCTCGTTGATGAAAAAGGAGCGCGGTAGCCCAAGCGAGGCGTGCGTGCGCGTCTCTCTCTGTCGGTGGCTTCTCCGCAGCGCAACCGAGCGTAAGGAGGTGCATCCTCTTCAGGAGAGCTGGGCCCAAGAAAGACCGAGATGCGCTCAAACAGGGGTCTTCAAACTTTTTGCCTAAGGGGCCGGATAAGCTATCTGTCGCAGTTTCAAAAACTGAAGAAAAAAAGAAAAATAAAGAAATATAATCGAAGACAACCTAAGTAAATAAACATATATAAGCATTTAAAAACAAAAATAAATGTTAAAGTAAGTATTAACAAAAAAAAAAGTAAACCTAAAGTGGATGTATACATATACTTCGTATCGAAAGTTAATATTTAGCTAAATATTACATTACACAAAACTTGCGACCAAGAAACCTTAGCAGGCATAAATCAAAGCGCGTGGGAACTTTGGCGCCTTCAGTCTACGGTGACTCATTACCAAAATGCTTATCCGCCTGGTCCACTCGCAAACACCGCTTCGCGGCGGCCCACCATTCGCGAAAGTGTCTTTCAATGAAAAGTCGGCGTTCGCTAAAGCGTCGTTCGACTAACTGAGTGCCACGCTTTACACAGACATGAACCAGGGGACTAAAAGGGTAATGCTACTGTTGACAATGTTCAACGAATATAATGGCGAGAGGAGCCGTGTTACGATGCCGTTTCTCTCGTTCTTTCTTGTATTTTAGTTTGTGCATTGAAAGCGTGCCGCAGCGCCTTTTCTTCACGCGCACTTTTTCTTCTTTTTTTTTTTGCGCCACTATTAGCGGGTCTACAGTCTACTGATGCAGGCCGCGGGCCGGGCTTCATTAGAAAGACCGCGGCCAGCCGCGGGCCGCTGGGAAGACTTCTGCAGGCCGGGTCTGGCCAGCGGGCCGGGGTTTGGAGACCCCTGCGCTAAAACAAAGGTCCGGGGCTGACACCGACTCGCACATGCCGAGCAGAGAGTGTGAGTTCCAGTCCAAATATCATCGTAACGGGAAATTGTTCATCTTAAGGGGCCTGTCCAGCTAGTAAAAAAACGAGAAAAGTGAAGAGGTCCACGTAATGTCAATAACCTGCTCGAATCTTCAAAGGAATACGGGCGAGTCAACTCGAATGTATTCCCCTACGCAAAACAAAACAAAAAAAAAAAAAAAATAATGAAAAAAAAAATTAATGTTAAAGTGACGAGAGAAAACCGAGGTTGCAGGAACGTTCAATGATTAAGGAGCAATGTGGAAATGACATTTTCACAATATTCAGTCTAAAGTTGAAGTCATCGCTTTTTGTTTGTTTTCCTGTGCGACCTGGCTCACTGTTTTCAAGCAATTGCACCTTCTTTTTGCAACAGCAGTTCATATGTAAGGCCGACACCACGCGATATATGTGGTGGCGTCGATCGCTTTGGAAGTGATTTCCTCTTGCTGCCAAGATGCGACCGCACGGGCCGCCCAGTCGTAATGAGATCTTTCTTAAGCTGGCAGGGACTACAGTCGCTCGCCACTTAAGTGCTGATAGCTTAAGTGTCGCTACTTAAGTAGTCTTATAAGAACGTCGAATAACGAAGCCGGAAGCTCGATAAGCCTCAGCCCGCGTTCCTTAGCAGTCGGTCACTACCCGCGCCAAGCGGCGCAACCGCTTCAGGAGGGCGTACCGCATTGAGCCGGGCGATTTGCTCCTCGAGCGCTGCGTTCTGGGCCTCGACCTCGATCTTCTGCTCCAGGGCCTCAAGCAACTGCCGCTCCTGCGAAAAGAAAAAAAGAAAAAAAGAATATATGTTTATTTTTTGTTTGTTTGTTACAACTGGTACGAATCAACAGACGCTGTTAATTCGGGCTACAGTCTTCATTCATTTTCGCATGTTAAGGAAAGGGGGAAAAGAAAAACCAGTCTCGAATCACTTCCTTAGGCAGAGAAAGAAAGAATGGTCGGGCATGTTAGGTCTTTGATTTCACATCGCGGCTTCACGGCGGCCAATCATGTGATGAGGGAATTCTATTATTTTTTTGTACATTAGATTCAGATGTGACCGATTAAATAAGAAGGCTTACTACCTTTGTATTGATTTTGCATGGAATCATTCACTGGGAAGTTTGGTTAGTACATATTTTTAAATTTGTGGGTATTTTTTGTTTCAAATGTTTTTCTTTGTAAACCTTTTTTATACACCACTCAAATAAAACGTAGTTATCAAGTCCGAAAAGACCGACCAAAAGCCTGCGAGCCTTGAAACATTTATCTGAACTACCTTCGACACCGCCTCCGTCTTCTATACTAATGGCAGTATTGTTTGTAGTAAATACAAATAAAGATACTGGTGAGTTTGTATCGATAAATATATTGTCACAAATCACGAATGATGACGCGAAGAGTAACTAAAGAAACTACACGTTTATAATGGGGCAAACTTGTGTCCAAAATAAAATAGAAGAACGCTAGCGTTGTAGGCGTCGATGTCGGCGAAACAGCAGGATCGAGCGCTGGAGCGAGACTGACTGCGGCTCGCCACGCGGAGCACCTTTTGTAGCCGCATGGGTTTCTGGAATATTCGGCCTAGAACGTTCGGCGCGTAGAACATTTCGGAACTCGGATCAGACAAAAGGCTTCTCGAACTCACGAGAACGCCAAGTTGAAAGAATAGACAAAAGAACATTCCACTCCCAGGAATCGAACCCAGACCTTCCGCGCGATAGTCAAACGCGATAACCATTCGTTTTTTTTGTATTTTTTTTTTGCGGTATCTATTTGGCGACGTACGCGCCCGCTCGGCGACGCGCGTGGCAATATTAGATTTTCTGGCCATCACAAAATAATGTATATTTTAGTAATAATAAAAAAAGAATACACGAGTACACTTATAGGTGCACTAAAGACGCTTCTGAGATCGTCTGTTCTTGATGATAACTCATTCTGCAAGATCCTAGCATCTCAGAAAACGAAAAAGTATGCTCGTGCGACGGTTATTTCCATACTAAAAATTGTGATCAAAGTTCGTGCCAGGCCTCTTTTCTGAGCGGAAAACTCTGGAGCACAGAATGCAGCGGAGGCGTCGGCGGTGCCTCCGCTGTCGGCGCCTCCGCTTGCGATGGGCTGACGCGCGCCCGTCGTCAGGCCGCCGCTCAATGGCATGCGCCATTGAGCGCAGCATGCCGCGCAATCGCCTTTTATTGACCATTTACTCCGATTTTTCGCCCAATGGGACAAGTAAGGCTTTGGCCTTAATAAGGAAAGGGGTAAAACAGAAAGATAGACAGAGAGTCTAGGCTAACATGGAGGGCTGGTTCTGTACTCTGCGTGGGGGAAGGGGCACGGGGGAATTCAAGAAGTAAAAAAAGAAGATGGATTATTTAAAGATATATGAATGTGTTTAGAAACCCAAACTGCGATGAAAATTGTTTTTTTTTTCCTGTTAAAAATTCACTAAAGATCAAAATAAAAATAAAACTATTTGACATGCCGCGCAATGCTGAATAAACCTTCTGACTTTTCAACTGTTAGCGTCTTAGAAAATGTCACAATTGTATTAACAAACGTGTTTGGGTATTAATGTACACATTACTTGAATAAAGTAGTCGATAAATATCCGCTAGTGATCAACGACGACAAAGGACAAACCTGCGAGATACTGTTTGCTCTTCTAGCAATCATTGAAATCCCGACTCCACGAGGCAGGAGAATCAGTCGAGCGTCAAGAACGTCTGATTTGGTTCCAGGTTTCTTGATCAGAGTGAGGCTTTCAGTCGCGCAACTAACCGATCATGCGCCCGCATAACCGCCCACACGTGGGCTAACTGCTAACTACAACCTGCATATCAAAACGGGTAGCGAGTGTGCGGAGAGTTCAATTGACTTATTTTATGGCTAGTACAAAACATCCAAAACAGCAACAAAAGAAAAAACAAAAAGGCGTTTTTTTTTCTCGGGGTATTAACATTCGAATTAAATGCGCAAACAACAAACCCGTGCCTACATTCCCAGCGGAGTGCAGACATTCATTGCTGAAACGTTTCTTTTTTTTTTTTCTTTTTTTAGTACCTTCATTAGCATAACCTCAGCTTCGTGCTCAGCGCAAATGAAGCGAAACCAGAACTTTAAGCTGGACTCAACACCAAAACGCTAATGCTTCGTGTTTCGAACACTCCCGCAGACTTCTAATTGACACTTAAGTAGAATAAAAGGCGCCACGCACACACAAAGTCCCCTCACTTCCACACGAAGATGGGAAGAAAGCAACAAAGCACCATTCCTTTGTCTACCCCGACGAACACCAAACACACACAAAAATATAACATCAGTGAACTAAACCTTTCATGCAACGCAGCAAAAAAAAGAAAAAAAAACAGAGCAAATAGAAGATAATTTTACGACAAAAAGACTTTTCGAGCGAAGGACAATTAGCGCCCTCGGCACTGTACCGCTCCAAATTAAGCCGTTCTCATTAAGTACCCGGCGGCAGGATCCTCCTCTTCCCTCTCCCCGATTCCGAACGGCACATTGGCTCTACCAACCCAACAAGCCTTCACCGCGTTGCAACAAATATCGGAATCGCACAAGGGGAGCGCGCGCGCGCAAATGAGAGATCGCGAAGCTCGCTGGTGTCACGCGGCGTTGTTCGTCATTCGTATTTTTCCCCAATTTCCGCTACCCGTTACAGTCCGTTCAACCCTACGCCGAGAGTGCTTGCAAACTACGCGCTCTTTGGAACCCGTCTAATGCAGTTCGCCACGTGATCACGCTCCCCGCCCCCTACCCAGGCCCAGAGAGCGCGGTCAGGTGACGCCAGGGAGGCGTTTCATTGGTCCGACGAGTGCGTAGCCCCCAGCACACTGTCAGCTTTCGGGTGAGGGGAGACGCTGCCGCGAATAATTAGAGGGTGCAACCAGGCGATTCGCTCTCCCCCGAGGCCTAATCAGCGCGCAGCGGGGAGGAGGAGTCCAACAACGCCGTCCATCGCAGGGGGGTGCTCTAGGGACGCTCGCCCGACAGGATTAACGGTGCTCACTGCTCTCCCCCATCTCATATCACTCGCATCGTCTGTGAAAGCGCACCCGTTATACAGGCGAATTTGAGCGTTGTTAGTCCCGTTGTTATTATTGGTTACGATGAATTGCTTAGCCGGCGCTACGAACGACCATCATTAAGCGCGTGGAACGAGTTCGCTCCCGTATAGACAGGCTTGTGCGTGTATAACGTGTATTTATACGTTCGTAATAACGTGTATTTATGCCTTCGCAGTTCCAGAGACGTTTTCGAATGACTCGCGTCTCAGATGGCGTCGTGCTTTCGGCCCCTATGTGCATAATTACTGTCATCCGGTCGAGCGTGACCCGCGTGAAATGCTAAGTGAGTATTTCGCGATGCCGGAATATGCGATGCTTCGTATACAAACTGTGTGGAAAGAAAAAGGATGCTTGACATGCATCGGCATCTGATTACGTGTTGATTTCGACGCGACTGCCTTCACTTTTTGTGCACCACAGCAATGCACAGGCAGAAGAGAAAGTCAAAGCCGTTTACAACTCCCTGTAACGCCGAATTAGAGCGCAGCTCTTGAGGAGGAGGAGGGAAGGGTACTGAGGGCCGCGTGTTCTCGGCTGGGGGGAGTCACGTTACCTTTGTGGGGTCACGTGACCTCAGGGGAGGAGGGTCCGCATGGGGGGTCACGCGACCGCCAGAGAAAGTTTTCCGCTAGGTTGAGCGGCGAAATTTTTCTGCTGAATTTAGGGGGAAATTTACCCATAATTCACCGCGCGGTTACGCCGACGGCGACGGCGACGCCGCTCAAGCCAGAAACGGGCGCCTAAAAGCTGCGCTCTAAAAGGAATGGAGTGCAAATAACAGACCTACCTATGGCAACATTAAAGGGATCATGAAATGATTTTTCGACTTCTTGTTCCCTAGCTCTAATTCTCAACTCAAAGGTGAAATCAGAGATCACGTGGTCGTGGCGTGCTTGGGCACGGGGTGCGATGACTCCGAACTTGCACCGTGATTTTTAAGCAGATCATAGAACTTTTCATTTGCACACGATGGTAGGCGCCGTCACGGCACTAATTGGCCACGAACGTGAATCCAAATATTCGTTGACGGATTGATTGTTGACGAGCGCATACATCCAAGTAAAGCAAAGCTCGTGTCCAGTACGTGAACTTGGTTCGGCTGACGTGCTTGCGCACCGCGGATGCATCCCAGTGAAAAGACGGTAAGTTTGTTTTCGAAAGAAAGGAGGTATGAAATATTCCACTATATGATCATAGTTTCGTACCCAAAAATAAGTTTTTTTTTTTTACTTTCTCCCCTCGTGTACTACAGGGTGAAACAAGGAGACGCCAGGCTCTTTAAATCGACCGGAAAATTCGGTTTCTTAAACTATCGCGCTACGACTTTGTCCAGGGTTGCCCACAGATGGTGCATTTTTTTTTTTTTTTGTAAAATTTGTGAAGAGCGAACTTACCTGAGGAAAAAGTAAAGAAAGAAAAAGGCTTAGCTCCTATGGAAACGCAGCGACGCCACCGGTCTGCAAACAACACGGCGCCGTTTCGCACGGGAGACAAGAGATGGCGCAAGCGGTCGCGACGCCAACTGCCGCCAACGAACGAGCAGACGACGCCGAGAGCCGGCCCTTTTGCAGACAAGGAACTGTAGTTCCTTGCAGTTACCGCGCCTGTCTTTTTTGTTTCTGCGACTGTCGCCGCCTGCGGAACGCGCGCCGCTTTTGAGTCGAAAAGATCGTCTGCTAAAAAGGCCTGCTCTCGGTGCCGTATGCTCGTTCGTTGGCGGCGTTCGTTGCGCCATCTCTTGTCTCCCGTGCGGAACGGCGCCGTGTTGTTTGCAGACCAATAGCGTCGCTGCGTTTCCATAGGAGCTAAGCCTTTTTCTTTCTTTATTTTTTCCTTAGGTAAGTTCGCTCTTCGCAAATTTTACAAAAAAAAAAAAAAAAAAGCATCATCTGTGGGCAACGCTGCACAAAGTCGTAGCGTGATAGGTTAAGAAACCGAATTGTCCAGTCGATTTAAAGAGCCTGGCGTCTCCTTACCCTGTAGTTTTCTTTTGGCTCACTAAACGATATGCGATTAATATAATCCCAATATGAAATCATTCATCCTAGCCCAACATTCGAGTCGTGGTCCTTTAAAAAAGAGAACCGTGCAAAAAGAAATATGCTTTCGCATTCTGAACGCTTGCTCCGAAGATGTAACAGAAAATGCGGAATGGAAGGCATACGCGACTCCAGCAAAACGGACGGCACCTCACGGGAAAACACTAAACTGAACAAAACGAGTCATTTCACGATTTCTGCTCGTACCCTTGCGGCTTACGTGGTTACATGTTGTCGGCGGTCGGCGCCATCGAACAGTTGGTCCCGTGACTCTGTCGTTACTGTCGAATAATCGTGTTGCCCAGGTACCTCTGAACGTAGCCTACGCTAAGGCGCGAACTAGAGCTTCTGCGTTTATCAACGTTCATAAGCATCGCGCAGTCCTTCCATCGTTTGGCCGAAGAAGGTCAATCCTCTGGAAGCTCGCTTACGCCACCTTATCGCCGCAGGTATGAAACTTGGTGAATAAAAAAAAAATGGGAGAACACCGCTTGAGCCCAACTATTACCCGCTGAAACCCGAGCGTTGTACGTTGACATGGCACGTGGCACGACACGAGCTATCTAGAACCAAAATAATCAAACAACTTAATGCGCAAGCACAGCTTCCACGACAAATGGGCGTATCTCAGCCACTGCAGCGTATACGGGCACGGAGGTATACCGTATTAACCAACATATTGGAGGCGCGGGAAATTCCCGCTCCTCACGTGTTCTAAACTCCGCTTTCAGCCATGACGTGCCGCAGGCGAACGGGGCGCGCTGCGTGCTGTCCTCCGCGCCGCGGACAGCGGGACCCGCTGCTTGTCGGAATGCGGTTTCGTGTTCCTAAACGTAAGCAGTCTTAAGTGTTCTCCTGTAATTTTTTGTGGTTGTTTAGAATGTATCGGGGAGAAAAAACAATGATGCTCGAAAGCTCCTTCGCGCACCGAGGGATCATCTAAGTCATCCTGCACCTGCAAAAATACGAGAAGCGTTTTATGCAAGGAGACCGGATTATTAACTGCCTCAAGAGTTTTCTGCGTTTCGCGAAGTGCCAACAGCACCGAACTCGTTGTGCTGACTAATGACTGTCACATTTCCCGCTAACGTTCATTATTCTTTCCACATAACCACGCACGGAAAGGCAACGATTCTATATAGGACGCTTCCGTTCGGAAACAAAACGACAGGAAAAGCAAAGCATCGAAGCACGCCAGCAGCAATAACAAAAAAAGACACCTAGAACACTGATCGCGCTGTTCCGAAAATGGTGGAGGATTGCAACGACAAACGACAAGATATGCAGTGTACTATTGTGCCCGTGCTCATTAACGCAGTTTAAGAGCGAATTCCTGTAAAACAGTCGCAAATAAAGAATTTTATTAAGTCCAACTTGTGCCTAGAAACAAAAGAGAAAAATACTGCGCATCTCACGTCAGCGACGGAACGTCGACTCTTCCGAATCAGCCACTTCGCTGCTGCTCCAATACGCGCGGAACATTAAGGAATGTTCTGCACAAGAACACACAATGACAGCCGAGAGTGAGCTGGAACTGTCCACGAGAGCGTCAGGGACTTTTAGCAAACCGTTACCGTGTCCCGCGTACCCCACTACCGGAGCCATTAAAGCATGCTTTTAAGCGCACGCCCCGCGGGCACGGTATCCCCCGGGCGCACGCTTAAAAGCCTGCTTCAAAGGCTCTAGTAGTTCGGTACGCGGAACACGGTAACGGTTCGCTAAATGTCCCCACTGATAAAAGAACCAGGCTGAGTGGGATTCGAACCCCGGTTCCGCCACGTGGCAGACCCACGTGTTGCCAACCTTTCCACGAAGGCAATAATATAGGAACGCGCAGGATTTATACGGCTAAGAAAAGAAACGACCACGTTTCTAGAAAATACAAGGGGTGACAGGGTCGCGAGAAAACAACGAAAAGTTTGTATAGTAGACCGTTTTCAAAAGTTGGAGCCATCTCGAAGCGGCTACGCCAATAGACCTGCAGCGTCTTGGGTTGTTTCAGGCTCGAAAGTAAAAATGCTCTGGAACGGTCGGTAAAACACTAACTTTTTATTTATTTAAAATAGGTCCGAAGACGAGGAGCAGTCTTCGTATCCTGGTGGCGCTCTGTTATGCAGTGTCTCCGTGTTGTCTCCCTGTTGATCTTGCGCCCTATTCTCTAATACCTTCGTGCTATAGACGCTTTACACACGCGCCAGATTACAGACGCCATTGCTGACCTACTTTTGTCTTATGGAAATACCGAGCCACTGAAACGGCTGTTAACGAGCCTCCAGAAAGGCCATTGCTGGGTAGAAGGACGCAATAGAATTTAAGATGGCCGTAACCTGGCCTGCTATGGTAATGATGAAGTGAAGAAAATTCAATAAGAGGAAACAAAAACTGAAGGTCAGTTATGGCGGCGCCCATGCACAGTTGCTGCAAAGCGTCTATAGGGTCACATCGCGGTGGCGTGAACTGGTAAAATGGCGAGGAAATACGACGACCAGACAAGAGAGCAGTATCCCCGGTGCGATGGTGAGTAATGAAGTTACTATCCAAGGTTATGCAATCTGGATATTGCGCAGAATATATGCAAGCGTGCGGTGCAATGGTTCCGCCGATGACGCGGCACTTGAATCGGGTATCGTAATGATTCGAGCGGAGAAATGTTCTCTAGGGAGTCGCTGTAGGTCGGTGCGTGCGTCACCACAGAGCTCTTGCAAAATCGAAGTGATTTTATACATCAGTGGTTCTCAACCATCAATGTTTCGCGGACCCCTTGTGGATCAACGGAGATGATGGAGGAACCCGTTCGTGGGGAGGGGACAGAAAATGTATAGGTTAAATATGATATTGATACAAAATATGGATATAGCTAATGGCTAGTGTGAAGTAGACTTCTCTTATTGACGTACACACAAGAACACTCGCCCGAAAATTGAAGCATTTCTCCTCGATCTGCAAGAAACCGACTTTTATTGCCGGGCTTGACTAATGAGGCAGGGCTTCGCGAACCCCTGGAATGCCTTCACGGACCCCAAAGGGTCCGCGGACCCCCATTTGTGGACCACTGTTTTACACCATTTCAATATTTACGAGTCCTCAGCCCAGCTAGTACTGAGCATGCGATCTCCTGAGCCCAGCCCGCGCATATGCGTCGCTTCGGAAAGCAAGCACCCGCCGTACGTAAGAACACTGAAAATAAAACCGGCCAGGAGCCCCTATTTGAAAAGGTCTATTGGCGACGTGCGCGATCAAAAGCGTTTCTGTGGTCGGGCTTGGTTCACATGCAGCGTTTTTGGCCCTAGAGTGGAGCGATTTCTGCCGTCGCGGCGCTCTGGCCAGCACCAGCGGTTGAGCGGCACGAGCGCCGCGACGGCAGAAATCGCGCCGCTTTAGGGCCAAAATCGCTGCATGTGGAACACCTTGGGCGAATGCTGTATCGTCGGCAAATGATTTCTCACCGACAGAAATAAGAAAAATGTAAGAACTTCAATTTTGACGACGTTGGCAGCGTTGGTTTCAGAGCGCTACGATTTCAAGCTTCCACCGTGTTCATTACAAACACCATCCTACTTGTTGTTCGCGTAATAATGAAGTCACGAGAGGGAACCATACGGGGACGCCACCAAAACATCTCGCCGCTAATAAACGCTTTCAGGCAGCTGTGTGTCGTTGCCATAACCACACTGTAAAAAACGCCCGTGCGTCTACTTTACCACACAACACTCGAATACCCAATCACCGCAACTTACGGAGGCAGCTCAGCGAATGACGATGCCGAAATATATGTACAGACCAAAAAGCGCAGTCTTAGTTGTGACATTAAGCAATGCACAACGTCACGCTTGCATTGCTTAACTAAGAGCGCGTTTTCTTTGGTCTAAACATATGTTTCGGCATCTTCATTCGTTGAGATGCCTCCGTAAGTTGCGGTGGTTGGCTCTCCGATTGTTGTGTGGGGAAAGTAGACGCACGAGCTTTTTCTAGAGTGTATACCGCCAGTTGAACCTCTTGCGTACATTATAATAACTCTATGCTCGCCACACCCTGCGTTTCTTAAGTTGTCAGGGGCTATAGAGCCCTCGTAAAAGATCACAAATGAGGATACTAAAAAAGAAACCCTAACCAGCCTTCCATTATACTGTTTTTTCGAACGCCGCACATTGCCGGCCCGTTTCGCAACCAACCACATATAAATGGTCCGGCAGTGTAGTGTCGACTCAGCGGCGACCGCCGACTCGCTTTGTCGTGTAGCCGAACCCGGAAGGCGCCACGCGAGAAAACACACACAAACAAAGAAACAACAAAAAAAGCTAGAGCCTTATTTCTCATTTGTCGTCGTCCTCGTCCTCCCAAAATGTCTGCCGTATTTCCATACGTCCTTTGAAGCCCAAATATTTCGTGCTCTGCCAAGGCCCGCTCGACTGCCCACGGCGAATTCCCAAGAGCCAGGGCACGCGCCGCCCCATAACAAGAAACGGATCAATCTATTTGTGGTCGGAGGATGAAAGTAGAGGCATAAGGAACGTCGTGCCTGCTAGAACAACAACGCAACACCAATGCGACGACAATAAGCAAAACAAACAGCAGAAGCAACAGAAACAATAACAACGACAACAACAACAATAATGGAACAAACGACCCAGCAAAGCCCCTTTTTCTGGCCACAAATGCTTTCGTCTGTTGCGGCAGAGTAGACTTTCGCTTACACTCCAAAAAGAAGAACGTGCGTCTACTTTTCCACACAACACTCGGAGAGCCAATCACCGCAAGTTACGGAGGCAGCTTAGCGAATGACGATTCCTAAATAAATGTTAAGAGGAAAAAATGGAGTCTTAGTTGTGACATTAACCAATGCATGCGTGACGTTTTGCATTGCTTAGTGTCACAACTCAGACTGCGTTTTTCTGTCTAAACATATGTTTCGGCATCGTCATTCGCTGAGCTGCCTCCGTAAGTAGCGGTAACTGGCTCTCCGAGGTGTTGTGCAAGAAAGTAGACGCACGGTTTTTTTTTTTTTTTTTTTTTTTTGTACGCGGTGATTAAATTTCCGCAAAAAGTGCCTATTATGTGCACGCTTAAGTAATACCCCCGTCAGACGGGCTAGTTTAGTGTCACTACAACCGAGTGGACTTCAGCCCGTCGAAACTCACTCTAAGTGTGTTGGTGCTACACGGGAAAACTTAATGTCACTCCAAAATGATGGCAATAACGATGGGATGGGTAAGTAAAGGTCACGCAAAATATTACAGTGCATACGCATTTTTTCATAAATAACTTCGTCGTTTTATTAGAAACACGTTACCACAGATTGTTCCGCTAAGGCACGAGCTTTAATCTAAATTTAAATCCAATTTGATCATTACGATCAGCCATTACAAGCCAGTGATACATACCCGCACTCCAGTACTATAGATCGAAACGAGCAGAAGTGTAGACGCTTTGCAGCAGCTGTGCATGGGCGCCGCCATAACTGACCTTCAGTTTTTGTTTCCTCTTACTGAATTTTCTTCACTTCACCCTTACCATAGCAAGCCAGGTTATTGCCATCTTAAATTTTACTGCGTCCTTCTACCCAGCATTGGCCTTTCTGGAGGTTCGTCAACACCCGTTTCAGTGGCTCGGTATCTTCATAAGACAAAAGAAGGTCAGCAATGGCGGCTGTAATCTGACGCGTGTGTAAAGCGTCTATAGGAATTGAACCCAGGATCCCTGGGTTCTGCAGCGCGAGCTTTCGCTCCGCGTGCTCCGAGCTGGTGTGCGCGAGCCCACTCGGCCACTCGCCAACATCATGGAGCGTGTGGAGGACGAGCTGGAGGGCGATATCCGCGATGTTGGACAGTGGAAGCGCGTGGTTGGTTGGGATACTTTTCTCCGTGAGAGCCCAACGCCTTTCAGATGAGATGCAGCTCGACCTGGATTCCGACGCACAGGCGAGAATTTCGAGTGACATCGATCAGCAGCTGCCGGCCAATGCCTTCACCACAGCCGCTCTCATGACCGACAACCTACCCGTGATTAGTCGAGAACGGTGGACTTTCCAGAGGAACGAACGGTGGTTCGAAGACACCTTGCCCCATTTGGGCGAATTTCATTTTAAGCAAGCCTTTTCAGAGCCGTTTGAGCCTTTTGAGTCTCTTCTGCCACCTTCAGATTCCTGGTGGAGTCTTGCAGGTGCCTCCTGGCCGCCGCTGGCCGTCGCACAGGGGCCAAGGCTGGAAACTAGATTAGTCGCTTGTTTTTCTACAATACACTACTTTCCTGCCAACAGAAAACAAGTGCGCATCTAATATTACTTCTATCAAAATAATAACGCCTTGTTCAAGATGGCTGCCGTGGGACCGCAGCCTTAATGTCTTCTATTATTTTTACTCCTTGAACAGTGCTGTCGAGATTACACACTTGGTCTACCGGAGCGAGCGTAGTGTGCTCCCCGAACTCACTTCATTGGAAGTGTGTTCTTCGGGCAGGGCTGGGGATTGAGCTCAGGATCAGTGGGTTCTCCAGCGCGAGCTTTCTCTCCACGTACTCCGATCTGGTGGGCGCTAGCCCACTCGGCCACCGATACCCCTTAATAAAGACACATTAAAAAAATTATACGTTTACAATTCTTTGTAATGCCGAACTGGAGCTTAGCTCTTGAGGAGGAGGGAGGAAGGGTACGAAGGAGAAAGTATGCCAGCTGCTCCCCTCCGTACCCTCCCATCCTTCTCTCCTGTTCCCATCCCACTTAGAGTAAACATTTCGCTAAATTTCCCGCTAAATTTAGCCGGGAAATTTTCCCGCTGAATTGACGTGTGACGTCACATGACACGTCATCTGAAATTTTAAGTGTGACGTCACGTGACGTCACACGGATAAAATTGTCCTCTACATTTAGCGGAAAAATTTTTCGCGAAACTTAGCAAAAACTTTTACCGCGAAAATTAGCGGCAAATTTTACCCTCGTGACGTCACACGTGATGACACACGTGACGTCACGTGTGACGTCATTTTGGGAAACAGCCCTTAATGCAACGCGCGGTTACGCCGACGCCGCTCAACTCAGCAACGGGTTCCTAAGAGCTGTGCTCTAAAACAACATTAAATTAATGAAAGATTTTTACGCCAATTGGATGATTCTGATCGAACATTGCAAGCCAAGATAATAAACGGAGCATATCCAACTTTGGCGTTCCGCTTCGTTCCACGGAAGTCTACGAGGAGGCCCTGACACTGCCTATTCAGATCATAATTATCGTGTTATTTGTCTCGAATAGTTACAGGTTGAAACAAAAGTAGGCTCTATCATTCTCTGCTAACGAAGATAGCCATGAATGACTGACTTTGTCGTCGTCTTTTATCAATTCACCGCTGCGCTAATCTTGATTCAGATCAGCCGAAACTCCAAGTCCACCCCGCTATTTTTTTTTGCAATGCCACTCTTCTACATGTCGTCTCTTTCACGAATTTCTTTTTCTTTATAAAATAAAACTTACGCCACGCTTTTGGTTTCCGTGTTGTTATGTTTTACTGTTGAAACACTCCTATCTATGCCACGCATTCGATCGAGCGAAGTGAGTTCGTCAAACTCACTACAAGCCAAGTGTGTTCCTCAGGAAGGAGCCGTGTGGCACACTACAGAAATGACATTAAGGGCGAAGTGCACTCGCTTGTAGTGACACTAAACTAGCCCGTCTGACAGGGGTATTACTTTCACAAAGGGAGATACTTTAGTAGTCAACATGTGCTGTTGAGGCAAATAGGCTAGCGCACACTAGCTCGGAGCACGTGGAGCGAAAGCTCGCGCTGCAGGACCCAGGGATCCTGGGTTCAATCCCCACCTCTGCCCGTTTCATTCTGGATGAGCATCGTACCGGCGTGCGGTCGTGCATCACTACTGCGCGATGCACGTTAAAGACCCCAGGCTAGCGGTTTTACTGCACTCGCTACATAACTCATCAACAGCTGGGAGACTCGTCGCCCGTGGAGACAGGCCAAGTTTGAGGCTGTATAAACATACACAAAGACCAATTTTTTTTTTTTTTTGAGGGGAGGGGGGTGTTTGATATTTTCTTTACACGGCCAGCATAAAGGTATCCTTAACATAGGTCCTTTTGGAATTGGCGAATCAGCCCGCGCTCTTGGGTCGTGACCACATGCGCACGCGCGGTGGGTCACGAACTGATTCGCCTCTGGCCATAAAGGTACCTTAGTTAAAGGGACCTTGTGAATGGGGTATAACGTATACGCCTACAAAGGATTCAGTTTTCACCCACCATTCTTATAAAGCAAAAGTTACCTGTCGAAAGTCAGGGGTCCTAATGCCGATTGATCAAACCGACCCGATCTGGAAGGGAGCCCTATTTACTGCACCTGGAGTAAATATAATTCTTAATCGTAGTTCTGTTTTCGCAGGTAAACAAATACACACACGGGTAAAAAATAGGAAATAAAAAATTCAAAATAACCCAAACAAGTTGAATTCTTCTCCCCAAATTTGTTTACACTTTTACTTCGATAGACATGTGTAGGCACTACTAATGCACAAACGCGCTTGTAGCCTTCCATTCAGTGAGGTAAAAGATATAGACAAACTGAAATGTGCACGTTCTTTGCACAAAGAAATATGTAAAAAAAAAAAAAAAAAAAAGACTAGAAACACTTTTTGGGAGGTGCTTATCAGGCTTGAGTATAGTGTATTTCCGGTTATATTTCAGTGCATATTCCTCTATATTTCTGCGCATATTTTTTCGCATATTTCTGGGTATAATTGTGCGCATATTTGCGTACATTTTTACACTCGTCACTTTTCCGGAATAATGTTCCCTGGGCGCTGCAGGATAAATTAAACAAATAAATTTTCCATCGAGCGTTCCTGTATATCGACAAAAAACTGAAAATCGAATACATGGTAATCATAAAATTCCTCGAGTAACCAGTGTTCAAGATAATTCCAACTACTCAAATAAGACTCGGCATATATTGAAAACCTGGAGGCAATACACACGGAAGTGGAGGTCCATCCTTCTCGGTGCCCAGCTATTATCGTAGTTGCGGCGCAGAAGGACGAGATAAAATCGAGAGCCCGCGCATTGTTTGTCTTTCGCCTTTTACGAATTCTCCATTGTCGTTGCTGTTGTTTTCTGCGGCTCCAGACTTGGCTTGCCGTATACGAGAACCTGCCGTTCGATCGAATTTTCGGGCGCCTGAAGAAAACACGAAACGTCATTCCGCGAACCGCTTCTGTTCAGTCGACGCGAAGCCCCAGATAATGGAACAACAAAAGTGGGTCTCGATTTGCTTGCACCGGTGCTAGTATTCCCCGTGGATTGCTCCGCACCGATCGAGTGCTATGGAGGACTGCAGCACAAACCAGGATGAGGACAAAGGAGCGGCGAAGAAAATACACGCTCGACACAATGCTCACATACTTATATGCTGTACTCCAAGCGGAAGGGGGAAGACATTGATATAGAGAAAGTGCTGCGGGGGAAAAAAAGGTGGCGAGGCGAATGAATATGGGTGTCCTCTTCTCACCGACACCAAACCACCACACGCTGACATGTCAAATGCATGTTGTTATCGGTTTGTTTGTTTCTTGTTGTTATTCTCGTATGCTTTAGCGCCACCAACCAGTCATAAAAGGACGTGTATACTGTTCAGAATTAACCCTCGCCGTTCATAACTAACGAAACAGGCACATCAAAAACATTTCCAAGTGCTGACAATAGAGTGTTTAGAGAGGGGAAAGGGGGGGGGGGGGGTAGCATTACGCAGACATTGTGCGCTTTCTCTGTACGACGCCAGAAGCTGCTCGAGGATTCAAAAAGTAAAAGCGCTGAAAAAAAAAAACAAAAAAAAAAAACGGACAAGTGAAAGAGACCAACACCAGAGAGCGATATTTGCAACTGAAGTTTACTAATGGAAAAACACATATATATATACACCGTGAAATCAAGACATGGGATTACTGAATGCGACATCATGAAAGCAATGCTGATCTATCTGCTACTTACTTTTCGAAAGATTTTATAAAGGCCACCTCAGAGCCAAACAGGGCTACCGATCGAGCGCTGGCAGACGTGCCTTCAATGCACTGCAATATGAAGAACGCTTCGCCTTGTAGTTTGGTTTCAGTTCTGGCTAAGAAAAGGGTGTTGTCAAACTTCGAGACACTTCCACATCTGTTACAGTTTACTGCCAGATATCCAGAGGGTGACGATCTCGCTGAGACTGCATGTTCCCTGAGCCTGTCATTTACATAACGACGCGATTGGCCTATCTATACTCTGCCACATGACAAAGGAATCTTTATACGATGCCTTCGCTGCACCTCCACAGTTACCACAATATTCCTTATCATGTGGCAGAGTATTTATAGGCAATTCGGGTCGTTTTATAAATGACAGGCTCACGGAGCATGTAATGCCAGTAAGATCGTCACCCTCTAGAAATCTGGCAGTACACTGTAACAAATGTGGGTGTGTCTCGAAGTTTAACAATACCATCATCTTAACAAGAAACCGAAACAAAACGACAAGGGAGCCATCCGAAGCGTTCTTCATATCGCAGTGCGTTGAAGGCAAGTGCGTCAGCGCTCCATCGATAGCCCTGTTTGGCTCTGGGGTGGCGTTTTCAAAATATTTTGAAAAGTAAATAAAATATAAATAAGCATTGGTTTGATGACGTCGCATTTCTGTCATCACATGTCTTGATTTCACGGTGTGTAGGAATGTGGTTTTCCATGAGTAAACTTCAGTTGCCAATAGCGCTCTGTGGTGTTGGTCTCTTTCACTTGTCCGTTGTTTTTTGAGCGATTTTACTCTCTGAATTGTGAATCACCAACTAGCCCAGGTGCATAGCCTTCTACTGCTCGGGGGACCGAAAGTGTTGGAGCCCCTTATTCTAGAACCGTCTATTGAAATGGGCGCGAACCCGTGGGTTTGGAATGTGTCTTCAATGCGCGAATTTTCTTGGGAAAATAGCATTACGCTGAGCTAGGCGTACGCGTGCCTGTGGCTTTGTCCGCGTTGTAGACATTTATAAGAAGGAATATACGTCTGCCTTAAACGTATTAGCAGTCGAAAAAAAAAAAGAACGAAAAAAGCAGCTTTAGTTTACCTCCTCATCTCGTTCACAATCGACCATGCGGTGTGGTGTTGATTACATGCCGTCATTTTTTTTTTGTTGTTGTTTATCGGCATAATGCCCGAGTTTTCTGTGAGTGACAAACAAAAACAACCGTCACCGACAGGTCTCAAACACAAACAACAACCCAAGGTTGCAGACTATCAGTGCACCTCCCGTAAGCACGAATGATTTGAAGCCTGCCAAAGATACAATTCGCGAGGATGCTGTACGTGTACGAGGCCTGGCATTTGCCGGCTGTCTGTGTTCGTCGTTCTAGTGGGGCTCGGGCACAAACAAGAGGGGAAACAAATCGAACGAACGACAAAACGCAAACCCGTCGGGCACGCGGACCCCGACAACACGGCAGCAGCAGCTCGGTTCGTTACGAGTTTTTCGCGCCACGCGTGCGAAGGGAGGAGCGAGTCGCACAGGCTGGCTGTCGCAGCAGCGGGGGAACAACACCGCGTTCCATCGCCAAACGCCGGAAGCGCAGCCGCGCTTCGTCGGGCCCCGATCAGATCAGCATAACTGGGCCTCCTCCCCGCCTTCGGGCCGTCGAACTTGCGCAGCTCGAGACAGCTGTCCCTTGTGGGGATGGGAGGGAAGGAGCGAGAGAGGGAGGGGAGTCACATTTCTTTTTGCTCGCAGACAAGGGCGGCACTTTCGGCGGAAGGGCCAGGAGAAGGACGGGCGCAGAAAGGAAGGAAGCACTGCAGCGGCCGGAAATGGGGAGGCCGCACGTCCAGGCGTTGGGAGGAGAAGGGGAAATGGGGACGGCTGATGATGGAAGACGGAAGTGGGGAGGGATGGGGATGACGCCGGCCGAATCTATGCTCCGTTTTACCTTGCAATGCAGTGCGGGGGTGCTATGAGCCATCTATGCTCACTGCCAAGATGAGAACGGCATGGAGAAGTTTTCGGCTATTCGACCTTCAGCGGGAGTTTCCAACCCTCGATGGCGCTTCGGCGTCTCGCATGAGCTTCGAGCGTGCACGCGCAGTAAAGGTAGGAGGAAAGCAGCGAGCGATTGCTGGAGGCCGGACACTCAAAAAGACGCCCTGCCCTGCTTGCCTTGTCAGTAACTATTATGCCTGACTCAGACGGCGCGATTTTAGTTGCGATTTTGCAGTTGCAACGTCGCTCGTATGACACACACAAAAAAAAGGAGAATGTTGCGGTGCTTAACATTGCAGCCGCGAAATCCCAAGTAAGATCGAACCGCGTACATCGGGCTTAAAGGCCGAGGCGCAGCCGGAAAGAAGGAAACACTCTCTCAATTTCTCCTTTTCATTCGAGAAAGAGGGGGAAACTGCTTCTTTTTGCGTAGAGCAGCTCAGAGACCCGCTCCTTTCAGGAAAGGATGAGAGAAGAGTGTGAGAGAGAACAGAGAGAAGAAAACTGGGAAACTGTTTTTTTTTTCCAACAGAGGACGATTCTGTAGGTCAGTTTTTCTGCCTATAATGGGAGTTGCTAGTTTCATATAGAAACCTTGTGGGAGGTGCCAGGACCCCCTCGTGATTTGAAGAATAACGCGCATAAAACGCATCTGGAAATACCGCTATTGCCACTCACTCGATAAACGAGCCGTGACGTAACAGGACCAGGATGCCGTCTCCTAAAGAACCTCCTTCCTAAGCCCTCCTCGGTTCAACCTATTGTTATGGCGTCGGTCGCGTAGCGTCGCTCAACGCATCTCGGGTTCATATTGCCGCGCGCAGGGTCACGGACTTGTAGAAAGTTCTCGTTTATTCTTGCTGCGGACATAACTTCTATTGTTTATCCCTGCTTTTGTTGTTCTAGAAAGTGCTTGTTCATTCTCGCCCGAGCGCGCTAGGCTCAAATCTTCTCCGCCGAATCTTCGATATGGTGACTCACTCTAGATAAGAGGCCGCCCGCGACCTTGCCGAGTAAAGTCTGGTTCACACTTGCCAATCGGCGGCCGATTCCGCTTCGGCGGCAGCAGATTAGCTGTAAGTGTTTTTTTTTTTTTTGGTGACCACCCGTGACAATATTAGCAGCGACAGCGCGTTACAAACAAGGACAAAACGAGAGAACACATAGAAAGACAAACAGAGCGCTGACTTACAACTCACGTTTCTTCTGCTGCTACTTTTTGAGAAACAGGACCATGGCACAAAGAAGAAAAAAATGAACACCCTAGAAATTTGCGTTTATAGTATTGTACTAATTGGCCAAGTTGTAAATTTCTATGGCGGATAAAGAAACAGAAGGGGCGGGGCGCTGATGCACTTGTAATCGAGTCACGCGATTTTCTCTCCCGCAATAATTTCTCTAATTATAGAGGGTAACCACTCCGCGGCAAAACAGAGCGTTTTGTGGACTGGGGTTGACAACCACAGTCTCGGCAGTGAAACCCTAGATGGCCAGAGACAGTCTTGTTCGCGTAGCTATGATGCTCTCGCAGCCGACAGTTAAGACACCTACCTGCCAGTTTGTCCGACCAGAGCCTCGTATATAAGCTTACATAGTTGGCTCTGATCCGATAAACATCTAGACGTCTCTCGGGCGAGGGGCTCGATGTGGATGCTATTCACCCGAGAGACGGTCTTCGGGGAGGGACGTGCGTGACGTGAGTGATGGGCGGAACCAGCGAGAATCTCTCACCGATTCAAGCGTTCACACGAACGGCGAGGAGCCGAGAGCGATATCAGTGTTATCAGACGCATTTAGCGGTCACACTCTCGACAACAGGGTACGGTGTGCGCTGACGTGCTCTGACAAGCAGCGCTATTATAGATGCAGAAGACAGCGAACTGCTTCTTGCTAAAAGAAAGATGCTTCTTGGTTGAGCTCTATATATATGTATGAGTATGAGGATCAGCTTGGAGGACGGCAATGATGAATATCAAGGACTCCTTCGGATGCCTCGGACGGAATGTAACGTTGCCTGCCAGACACGCCAACGAAATAGCACCAACTGCGAAGAGACCTCGCCAAGGCGGAGACGGCTTGTGCAGCCCAAGCAATAGACATTTCTTGTAGAACCTCATACCAGCGCTCAAACCGATGCACCCTCGACCCTGCGCAGTTTTGGACTGCCCACCGACACAGGGTATGCAAGCGCCAAGGGTATGGGCGACGAGGCTTAGACACGGACCTCGTGCGTGAGTCAGTTCCGAATGTTTATTTTCACCGTGTTACAATTTCAGAAAATGTGCGGTTGCCTGGCTATCACTGCGTTGTCGGCGGGTGCATGAACAATTTTAATAATCATACGAACAATCGCGGAATCTGCGCGATAAGCACAAGAAGCTGCAGCGCGAGTGTGGCTGAAATACTACACTCGGAAATATTTTAGCAATATTTGCGAGCGGACAATCACACCCCACTTCGACATAGGGGTCTGAAAGTTCGAGCTGATGGCTTGGGGACACGGCGCTGCTTCCAGGGTGTTAGAATCGCGGAGCACCTCACCACAAGCTCAATAGACCGATAAGCTCACTGCAACTTTTCCCCGCGGTCCCGAGCAGACTTTGCGGTTCTAAATAGCCACGTAAAAAAAAAAGTAACACGACAAATATACATTTTGCTTTCCAATTTATGGCTTGACAGGCAGTTATAAGAACTATGCTGAGCGCAAGTCCGTCTGCTTCTTCCACAGGTGTTGCAATGATGTCAGAACGTCAAGCTGTTACTGGCTCATTGGGGAAATCATTGGGGGAAAAAATAGAGGGTAGACGTCAAGGCGTCTAGCGTTTAGGTCTCCCCACTATCCTTCCAATCATAGCCAATCAGAACTCGGCGTCCTTCTGACGCCACCGGAATCCCTGCGCAAGCAGCAGACGACTTGCTCGCCGCATACAGTCCGTTCACCATTGAGCTGAGATTAGCAGCTGCACCTTCAGCGCGAGTTTTCTGCCCTTGTTAACACGAGTGTGAACACGCAGGCACGCGCGAGCAAAGCACTACTTCGTTTCGACTCAAGTCCAGACACAGCCGACGCCACGAGGGAATGGGACCAATCAAGTAGCGCCAGAAGTGCAAGTCACTGGGCCTTTTCTGTTTTTGATTGGTTCAGCGATGATAGAACACGTAGAGAAACATGACGAACACCATGATGGGGCGAGCCTTGCAATGTATGAATGCATACACTACAATAATGAAGTCGAAAGAACATTGTGTGTCAGATGTAAACAAATATTAAACCGTTTCTCCTCCTGATATTTCGTTTCTATTCGCGATTTTCTCCAACGATAAAAGCCGTTTTAAGCGTCTGCACGAGACAATTCACCAAAATACACCGGCATTTTGGAAATAAAAAAGAAAAACGAAAAACATCCGCCGATTTTTGACATAAATAAACGCGGGAAAATGTACGGCCTAATTATTACCGGCTGTGGGCGATAAGACACCGCACGATAATGTGACCCGACCGGGAAGGAATCATCATTGTGGGCGTCATATTACCCAAATGTGGGTCCTCGTCTAAAAGGCTTCCGCGTGCTGCTTAGAAGGGCGGAAGCGAGACGCCCATTCGGGAAATAGGGACCATAAAAAAATTCCGGTCAGTCGCGCCCTATACTTGACGCAGTTAAGGCGAGCGCCAGGACTACGTTTGGCTATGGAGATCTGCGAGCCAAAGTTTCCTGACTCAGGACTTCTTTTTCGCGGAAGATACTAGTTCCTGAAACCAGTAAATAATTACGCTCGCTGAACGTCCACATGACTGAGGACCTCGTTAGACTATCCAAATACCTTCGATACAAACACGATCTTTTTGTAAATATAGCCGCGTGCCTTAGAGGGGCCATGAAACGACTTTTTAACTGCTCCCTCCTTAGCTTTAATCCTCAACTCAAAAGCGAATTGAAAAATCACGTCGTCGTGACATGCTTGGGCACAGGTGCGATGACTCCAGGCTTTCACCGTGTTTTTTTAGGGAAACAACAAATCTCGTCTTTCGAAAATGATAATAGAGAGTTTTAGTAGATCGTTCCCATGACTCCGATAACGATATCCCGATACTTCGCCACCGCCTCCCTGGCGCATGCATAGTATCGTTATCGGGGCTATCGGAGGTATCGGAACGATCTACTAAAACTCTCTAATATGTTCCGTCAGGGTACTCATTGGCCAGGAACGCGAATCTAAATATTCGTCGACGGATTGATTGTTGACGAGCGCATACGTCCGAGTGACGTAGTTCTCGTTTCCAGTACGTGAGCCAGGGTTGGCTGACGTGCTTTGTGGTCGGCTGACGTGCTACGGGTAACGCGGACGTATCATAGCGAAAAGGCCGAGACCTTTCGGAGGAAAGAAGGTGCGAAATAGACAGATATATTTTCAAATGTTCGTACTGAAAAGATGGCTTTAGACTTTCTACCCTCTTTCTTTTGGCACACTAAACCATACGCGGTTAGTAAAGTCCCCATCCAAGAGCATTTATCCCAGCCCAAAATTAATTTCATGGTCCCTTTATGAGTACGTTTCAACGCGAAATTGTGATGAGTGATGGACTCCTGGTCTACGCATTTCCGTCTGAGTGTGACCAAGCGCCTCTACCACCATCTGAGACTAGGTTTACTTACGATAAGAGAAAACACTGACTTCATCAATCTGGTAGCTCTAGAACACTTACAATCAGCGTATATTATTTCATTTCTTTTTATTTTTGACGCCTGATGCTCTCGCGGTGAGCTTGAAATAAGTCTGACAGTTTTATGATAAAATATTTCGCATAGTTAGTGTGTAGGTTTCATCTCGCAGATACTGCCCAATCATTCAGACCATATGACACCACGGTCTACAGTTATTCGTCGGCATCAATCAGTGTGTTCTCTCATCGCCAACTGTTACAAGCGGCTGCCATGTGGTCGATCGGACCCAAACGCACACGTGAGAACGAGCCTTCAGAATGAGCTCATAATCTTGGTGGAAGTCGCATTGCACGTCGTCTGTTTCCTTCGGTAAACCGCGTGCTTGGTTGGAAAACAAACGCGAGGGCATCGCTCATAAAAGCGTTAGGTTATATTCGAGCAAATTATTTATAATCGCCAAATGAAAACTGGACTGAAACCTAGACTGGAAACGGTTCCAGATTCACTAACCGATATCTCTCCGATAACTTCTCGCCAGCTTTCAACCAGTACACCTTTTTGCTAGAGGGACTGCACTCCCATCGGAGAGCGATTCTGCCTGCCTTCCTCAGTCCCGAACATTATTATATAAAAATCAATTATTAGAGTGAAGATTAGTACACGTAAAGGCACTTTTTACGGTGTACCGGACGTCCTTATTAGTGTTAATTCTCTTTCAATGTATACCAATCGCTCGTGACAATCAGAATCTTGCCGTGCGGATCGTGGGTGGACTTCCCTCGAAGAACTCCCTTCCTGCATACACTCTAAAAGAAGTATGTGCGTCTGCTTTCCCGCACAACACTCGGAGAGCCAATTACCGCAACTTGCGGAGGCAGCTCAGCGAATGACGTTGCCGAAACATATGTTTAGACCAAGAAATGCAGTCTGAGTTGTGACATTAAGCAATGCATTACGCCACGCTTACATTGCTTAATGGCACAACTCAGACTGCGTTTTTTGGCCTAAACATATGTTTCGGTATCGTCATTCACTGAGCAACCTTTGTAAGTTGCGGCGATTGGCTCACCGAGTGTTGTGCGGGAAAGCAGACGCACGGACTTTTTTTAGTGTACGGGATATACTGACGACTGGCTTTGGTCCGTCTTGGAGGGGCAGCATCCATGTCCCGTCATTAACTCCGCAGAATTAAATCAGAAAACGTTTCGGGACGATGATCTTTCAGCTTGGATGCATCCTAAATTAGATCTTATGTATCACTAAATTCCATAACTATAAGAACGCAAAAACCATATGCGAGGTCACTGTCCCGAAGGACACGAAGACAACCAATCACGGCAAACAGTAGAAGTATCAAAGCGAATGACGAAGCTCAGATTGCGCCTAAACAAATTGTGACGTACGCAGGGAAAATGAGCATGAAGTTTCAATCGTTCGCTGTCTTTGCGCACATCCTTTTTTTTTTTTTTTTCTTTCTAGAGATCTAAACGTATTTTGCATTTTTACATTCGACGGGATCCATGAACTGTTCGCTGTGACTGCCTATTTCCGTGTTCTGCAGGAAAGAAAGCCCATTGACGTTTTTTCAGAAGAGTATAAAAGTGCCACGACCGATTGAGTGTCTACCGGAGGACGCTGTCCAGCAATGTCCTCGGAACCCTAAGCCACAAGCCGTTTGATGAGCGAGACTTGCACGAACGAGTTTGGTATGACCCATACGTTTTACTGATAGCCAAAGAGCGCAATGAGAGGACGAAGTATGCCTTTGAATGACTACTGTGCATGTGACTGCACGACGGCCACCGAACCAGAAAGTCACGAATACAGGGACACGACTCGAATCCTCTTTGAACACTCGTCGTCTTCTCAAGAGCGCGGTCATGCGGGAACATAAATGACAGTCACCACTTTTGGGGGCGTGCATGCGACACCTATAGAGGGCGCGCCACTCCGCCTCGGCAGATGCTTGGGGGCGCCACCGGTGACAACCTCCAGCTTACTCCGCATTATGAAGCACTGCTCGCTCTGACCTACGCTAAACCGCCAGTAGCGTCTTCGCCCCGTCTACCAATCCAAGTCCAGCGTTGCTCGAGATGTGTTTTCCGTCATTCGACCCGCAGCAGTTGCTCGGAGATACGGTTGAATCGGGTGTCCCGCAATTGTGAGCGGCAACGGCGCAAGCGTATCGCCATGTTTTTGGTTTATCTGCGCTGGAAGATGCCCCCGCGAAGCGTTTGTGCGTTGGACGGTTCCGAAATTACTACGCGACGACATTCACCAGTGCCAGTAATCGATAAAATGCACGTGAGAAGCCTTTTTCGCTCTCTTGATTAGGAGATTGCTCTTCGCTCGCCGGCAGATCGAGTAGACATGCAGGGCCGGCGCACGGAGGGGGGACCCGTGTTCTCAGTTGCCAGGTCTCATGTAAAAAAAAAAAAAAAAAAAGAGATGTTTGCGCCGAATGGTGGCCCCGAACGCTTTGTATAGTGCTATGCTCATGTAAGGTGAAATTCATTATAAACAAAGGTTGGCTACTATCCCGGTTGTTTATAAACCGCTTTCGAAAGTGCGCCCTCTGTTCGAAGCTGTGGAATCTTCGCACAATAGCGGACGCAAGACACTCCGCTAATAGACAGTTTTAGTATATCGTTGCTGGCTCTTACGTACGCAATACGCAATAGTATAGCGTACGCTAAAAATGACCTGCTCGGACCGAATTTAGTTGTGCGTTACGTTTTAGAGTGAACGCTGCCCATGATCTTGGTTAGATTTGCTAGAGCTGCAGAATTCCGCGTGCTTATAGCGCAACCATGCTGGAAAGAAATATTGAAAATGAAAACGTGTCCAATCATTTTACTTCAAATTAAACCAAGCCGCAGCTGCCTCGTCAAGCGCGCTTTTCTGCGGGGTACAGAGGCTACGAGTAAAGGCCGATTCAGACACTTGCGTTTGAGTGCGTTTGACTGCATTGCGTCGAGAACCGAAAGCGAGTCACCGGCACATCTGTGCTTCGTGTGAAGCGTGCAATCCAATTCAAAGAATCATCTTAGCACGCGATATAAGTAGCAGGGATGTCCTGGCTCGCTAAACTCGTCAAGTACAACTTTGTGCCCGAAGTTTGCGGAACGCGCTAATTGGACTCTCGCGACGCTGACGCCGCTTCGAGCGAGGTGTCAATCATTCGAACGCTCATTTCTTTGAGAGAGGCAGAATGTAGCAAAGTTCATCGAGGCGCGCGTGCGGCGCGTGAGGGGCGCGAGGAGCCCGCTGATTGAACGGCTTCGCCGATGACGTAGCGACCATTTGTCCCTACATTCCTACGCCAAGCTCAAATTAATGCTTTACAGATTGTCCCTAGGCGACTTGCTGACGCTCAAATTCCCCCCGGAGTTTGTGTAAAAAAGAAACCTCGTTTGTCGAAGTTGTCGCTGACGTCAAAGTGACGTTTCCGAACTTTGCGAGAGCCGTGGTTTGAGCTCGAGATCTTCGCTTCGGATCGAGGCGAAGTTAAACTTCGCAACACGGCAGTGCCGTACGCTGCGACCGAGCTTATCTTCCGCCACCGTCGGCGTCGCTACCGAGATCACCGGGGACGCCTTTCAGCTCCCCGACGACGACTTTCGGCGACAGTACCGGCTAGGGTGCCTTCATGTGCGCTTCGCATAGGGTGATGCCAACTGCCTGTTTCCCTTTCCCACACTCTCGTCCACCGCCATTTTGTTCCTCTCATTGTTTCCCCGTGCGCCGGAAAGTGGCCTTTGTGTCCATCGGTAATCCCATCCGAGGGGGAAAATGCTAATCCTCCCTCCGTGGGTTCCACAACGCTGCTCCGAACTTCTGAGATAATGTGCTTGTTTCCGGAAGGGTTATAAGCTCCACGGATTATCGCCGAGGAACAAAATGGTGCTGGTTTGTCGGCGAGTGGTATTACAAAGGATGGCATCATCCTAGCAAAGCGCACATGAATGACTCTGCGACGAGCTTCGTTCGGCGCCCGGACTTCGAGGTGCCGGACAATCGCGTCTACCATGACCGTGGAACAACACGTTCTCCGCGCGCTCCGGTTCTTCGGAACCGGTAGCTTTCAAGGCATGGTGGCGACTGACGTGCACCTGTCAGTCTCCCACATGACTGTGAGCCGGGCTGTCAGAGTTTTTGCGGCTGCCATGTTTTTTTCTTTCTTTTTTTTTTTTTTTCTTTTTTTCTGTAATATCCGAAGAGGTACTAATAAGCTGGTATACAATTCAGAATGTTGGGAAACAAACAAGAACCGGGGTAATTCTTGGGTAGGGTCGAGTCTCCCGGCAGCTGGCAGAATTATTTCCCCGAAATTCTACTGGCAGTCGTCACTAATTGGCGGTCAAATCAGTTCATCGAACGACGTGTCATCGACAGATCGTTTCATCGGCACGCGATGTAATCACATGAAAGATTTTCTTCCGTTAGAGGTATAAACACATTAAACGTTTTCACACCTTTATACATGTAAGTGGGGTGTCCCATAACTAACACCCTAATAAGTGTAGCGATGGACCTTATAAAAGAAATGTAAACCTCACACCTTTAAAAATGTGTGATCCTTTAAACACGTTTCTTAAAACGTGTGATAATGCACTACACCTTTTTATAAAGATGCAAAACTACAATACCCCTTCTCGTCATGCTATACATTTAAGTGGCGTGTCCCATAACTAACACAATAATAAAAGTAGCAATAGACATTATAAAAAAATGTAAACCTCACACCTTTAAAAATGTGTGATTTTTTTAACACGTTGGTAAAACGTGTGATAATGCACTACACCTTTTTATAAAGATGTAAAACAACAATACCCCTTCTCGTCAGGCACGTAGCCAGGGGGGGGGGGGGGGGGCATTTGGCCGCTCCCCGCCCGAAATCTTTCATTTTTTGCTGGGGCCTCCTCTCCTCCCTCCCCCTCATAGCGCACTTTGTCATGGGCGCCCCCCCCCCCCCCCCCTTTAAAAAAAAAAGGGGCTACATGCCTGCTTCTCGTCAAGGTGTAATTACCACAGTATATTTCTTTTTTGGGGTGTACACAGTGGTCCGGGACCCAATAATATGACTGTTACAATTACAATTAAAAACGAGAGTGTTGGTCAATAGATACAAAACTTGAAAGTATAAAACAGAGAGGACGAGAACGGGAACAGGACATCTTTCATTTAGCAACAACATAGAACCGCACAACGATAAAACCGCCCCCCAAGGGTCTCTACGTTCTCAAAGAGGAAAAGGAGGTACTAGTTATAAAGGAAAGGGAATACACTAAAAAACAAGTTTGAAAAGCGCATCAGTAATCTAGTTATCGCCGATTACTTAGAATTCAACCTTTGTCATTGTCAGTGATAATGCAGAATTATTCTTGTTTGCAGTCCAAAAAGGGAATTGTACTATAAATATAAGAGTTTAAAAAGCTGTAGCGTCACGACGAGGTGTCAATATTCTAGTCATCTCTGGTGCTAAGAATTGGACCTCTGTCTTTGTCAATGATAATGAAGGTGCAGAAATGTTTTTGTTAACAGTCCCCATGTTTAATATGACTGAACAAATAAATTACACAAACAAGTCGCCGAAACAGCACGTTGCTTCTTGGCGAGTGTCGAGGCAATTTCGGCCGAAAACAGGCTTTAATATTGGCCGGATGTACGGTTTTGCGCCTCGTCCCGACATCCGGCAGGTATGGGTGTACCGATGCAAATAAACGATTTATGTCTAATAGCACTGACACCACTGATTTCTTAGAAGGCTAGATACCGGATAGAGGCCTGTATTGCTGGGGTCGAGCGGCACCACCGGCAGTCATCGCTTGACACGATCTTATGCATGCTAGCTATAGGAGAAACGGAAAAAACTCAATTTTATTACGTTAGTAGGTTGTTCTCTACCATGAAACATCGTGTTTCCGCAAAATAACAGTTAATATTGTGGAAAAGAATATTAAACGCGTTGGAATACCAATCTTGTTTAACTAAATGTTGTGTGGTTGAGGGTCGAGGGCGACTTTGTTGGGCGTTAACTGTGATGTGTTTAAGGAGACAAGGGCTACTGAGAGTTATTCTGGAGTCATCCATGATTTCGGAGTCATCAAATCTCAGCAAACGAAAAGTTAGAAGGCCTTTACTGGGGAGAATCACATCGTTTTAACCGCTTGTACATAGTACTTCATGGTGAAAGCTTTTTCTTTAAACTGCTGCGAGGGCTTCCGTGACAAACTGAAACTCGGAGCGTGCCGTTCAGTCGCTGAACGTGCCATTTATTTAGCAACGAAAGCAAGCGACGTCGGTAAAGTCAATGGTGCTCCGGCCGATTTTCTTTGATCGATGTTCAAGCGATTGACGAATGTCTATTTGATCTCCAAGAACCCGACATAATTATCGCAGCACGCCATAAAATGCTCGCCCTCGAGCAACGCGTGGAAGCTTCCAGTTTTTGCGTGTTTCTCCCTTAGACTTGCGTGTACTGCCTCATGGTGTAATAGGCCAAAACAACGAGGACGAAAACGAAGGGAGAACTAGACAGGACGCGGCGTACTGCCTGTCGTCAAGCAATGGCCGCCGGTGAAGCCAGTGACGGGCTCTTAATTCGCGATCCAGACTTTCACTGTGAGAGTTCTAATGCATTACACCCGCGGAGTGCTGCACGGAGAACAGGCCCTACACCCGCCGAGTGCTGCACGGAGAACAGGCCCCGAACGAACTTGCCGAATGCACCGAGTCCACACTGATGCTGTCGCCATAGATGTTGTAGAAAATTGTAGAAAAGTACCGACTTCAAACCGAAACTAGTGCCTTTTGTTCGACGTGATGGGTGGGAATGCGAGAGTGCCCCCAGTCGCTGCCATCGTTTATCTATAAAGACGTTGGTTGCTGCAACGTGGAACTTACATTTGCGATGACTTCCAATTAAGCAACTCGGCTGTCAGAGATATCTACAGACGGCGTAAGTTTCCGAAACCAGCTGACTACAAAATAGCATACACTTGAGACAATTGATGGCACTGTACGCGCAAGAGCTTGCTTAGTTTTAAACATAGCTTTACGAGAGAACCACTGAAAGGATAGGCTTAAATCTAGTTCTTTGGAACATCTAGCAATACGTTTCGTAAGACTTTTTATTTCCCTGGTGAGGGCATTGAGAACGAGAGCTACCTCAAAACAAAATATGACGGGGCAAGATAGCTGCCGTTCAAATATGACTTTGCTTGAGTCTCGGGCAACGTCTCCATGTTTAGCCTTCCCGGACGCTGAGTGAATGCGTCATAGGTTTCTACTGTGGGAGCTTTGTCGAGAAATGTTCCACTTTTCAACCATACACAAATGATGCTAGATTTCGCGGCCTCTGTGGTTGTCCTGTGCCTATATCATTACACACCACTATGTTTCAGCAACTGTACGGCTCGAAAATGACTCAAATTTTACAAATAAAACACTGGCCGTCGATTCCTCCCTTTGTGAAATATCAGACGCTTACAATTCAAGCTTGCGTTTGAGTTTGTGGCCCGCGGGACGCGATTTCGAGCAGAAAACTACCTTATTCTTTCAGTTCCGCTGAGCGAATGCCGTATCGTAGCAGACGAACTTTCGTCGTCTGCTCTAGCTCCTTGCCTGGGCGAGGCATGACGGGATTGTCGGCAGCTCAAATGCAACGCACAGCGAGCGGCGTGAACGCTCGCCTCCCCGCGCTGTCTCGTACTCTCGTGCGCCGCCTAGGGATCGCGGGGGATTTGTCGTCAAAAGTTGCGAAGTTGAGCGCGCGCAGGGAGGAGGAAACTTTGCGGCGTTCTTTTGGTCACTCCCCCCGCTACGTCAAAAAGCGAAGAATGTTTTGCTCCACGAGTTTAGCTACCCTGGTTTCTCGCTGCCGCAACGCAGTCAAACGCAGTCAAACAAAACTGTCTGAACCAGGAGTGCTATGTTGCGCTTTTTGGACTCCCAAGAGACTAGGGAGAAGGAAGTGACGTCAACGACAAAGCAAACGCAGATTGGGTGTTGATTTCGTTTTCTTCTGTCAACATCCAATCTTCGTTTGCTGTGTCGTTGACGTCACTTCCTTCTTCCTAGTCTCCTGGGAGTGCAAAAAGCGCAACATAGCAGCCCAGGCTTAAGAGTGCGTAGCCAAATTCGATCACGGAGCCTCCGTCAATCTTCCCTTTGAAACGGCACCTTTTATCAGTACTATCGCGGAATGAAATTCATGACCTACTGATGTCCAGTACATAGCGAGAACTTCGGCGATTTCTTTTAGAGTCGCTCGTCCGTCGGCGATGAACTGTGCGAATAGGCTTAGCGTTGAGCAGATCGCAACGTTGACGCACATTCCAAGCGGCGAACATTTTCACTGTGCACTCCTTCAGCTGCACGGCGATCTGATTCGACCGCCGTAGGTCCCGGAAAGAATTGCCGAGCTGAACACCACGCAATTTCACGTAACACAGAACTTCGAAAACACCACGTCGCCTTTGCTGCGCCAGTCGAGGTAACCGCCATCTTGAAACTGGCGCTCTCGTTGGGTCCGAGATCCCTCGAGAACGTCCCGCAGAGCCCGCTAGCCCGCCACGCAAAATCCCCAGCGTTGCGTGCGCACGCAATACGCTAGCTCTTCTATTGCGTTCTGCGCACGCGCACTCCCGACCCGCAATTTTATTGCGTACGCAAGGCTTTAGCGTACGATCCACTAAAACTGTCTAATGTTGGAACCTAAGAAACTGTACAAATGACATTTCATTTCTAGCTCATGAAGTTATAGAATCTCACATTCTGTGGTGTTGCTTGTTCCGCCATTGTGCAGTGTTTCATACATGTTAACAATGGGCACGTCAATTTCAAAAGGGGTCGATGCTATAGTCGGTTGCAAGCTAAGAAAAAACCGGAAATGCCTCTCAGAGGAAAATGTAATCCTACGCCGAGAAACGCCAGCCAATCGTTTTCATGACGTCACGATTCCGTGGACCAATCGCGATCCTTTTGAAAAAAAAAAAACTCAACATGGCTGCTGGCCTTAGCAACGCGACGCTAGTTTCTCGTGACCATTATTCTGCTTTTTTTGCGCCGTGTTTTACGTGCCCGAGGTTACGCCACGAAATCTTAATGGTATCGGCTTGCGTTTGCAGCAGTTTTTGCGCGACAACGTGAGAATCCAGCGACGCTATCGCCAACGAAAATTTCGAAGCGGGCGCGAGGCTTAGCACTACTGAGAGCTGGAAGACGGTATGTTAGACAGTATCTTGGACAGAAAATGAATTGGGAAGACGGTACATTGGGCATGACTTTCTTTGTTTACTAAACAGCTATTTCGTTGACAAAAACGTATTCTAACTTATTTAAATGTCCTGAATGAATTAAATAAATATTGTAGTAGTTTAAGACACGTTTCCTGGAGGAAGAAAAAGCAACGTTGCTAGCGAACTACTTTCGCGACGGCGGAGGCACTTCAGATGGGCGCAATGCGCTTGTGGGTGGAGCTAAAAGATTGTTCTCAGGTTGCGTCCGACTATAGTCCGGTCGTGTTCAATACGAAATGCTTCCGATAGGAGCCGCACCGTGGCGCCACTGTCTTGTCGGACTCACAGCCGGGTATCGGGAGGCTTGGGCCATACATTGGTTTGACTGGGCGAGCAACTTGGGCCAACCACAGGCAGTGAAATAGCCTTTAGCGGTGATCATAAGCCCTAAAAACGCGACTAGCTCGACTAATTTAAGCCGTTTTAGCGTAGCTCGAGGAAAAAGGTAACCCTCTTGGGTGGCTGAAAACTGGGCGCGTGTGAGGCCCATATTCAAGGGTAGAATAAACTAGAGTGCCTCAATGTCCTTCAAGCAAAGCGCACATGAAGGTACCCTAGAATAAACGAACGTGCGCTCCAAACCAGGGCCGACTTGCTAGAAACAGCGTCTCTGCTGAGACGGGGAAAGCAAGCACTGCCGAAGCCAGCGTACAAGCCGAACGGGACTCCGCGTCTCAAGACGCTCGCGCGCCCCACCCTTTGCACTGTTTCTTTTTTTTTTTTTTCTCGCATATAATTGCATTTTGAGTTTTGTCCTTTGCACGGATTCTTCTATATACGGTTCGCCGTGATTACCTGTCCAGGTGTTCCGCCGGAAAGAGCACTCACAGACTTTTGTTCTTTGTCAGAATGCATTATAGTGCCTCACGGTTTAATTAAGAAAGGTCGGTCGTGGCTTCGTCCTTTTACGCTTCTTGCTTCGTTCTTCGAAATCGGCATTTTCTATCGCTGCAAACGGATTATCTGCGGAGCGATTAGAAGATGATCGGGACACGCCACACACTGCTGTCGGTGACTAGCCCGAAACATTGAGAGGCATATATGCGCCGAGAAAGTGAGGGGGAGGAGGAGACGAGAGGGACGTCAGAACCCCGAGCGCTGGTTCGAAGGATTAGTGGGTAGACCGAAGGCTAGCTGCCTTTGTCTCCACTGCACTCGTCGGACGCGTAAAGGCTCGTTCACACACTTGCGTTCGACTGCGTTTGACTGCGTTAAGCCTGCTTGCGTCCAGCTGTTACTATGGTGACGCTTACGACGAGCAAAAGGGGACGCGCTCTGGTGCACGACGCAACGCAGCGCAACGCAGTCGACGCAACTGCGTGAACGAGTCTTTACGCGTTTGACGAGCCTTTCGAACGCAGAACGCCGGCGTCCGGCGGTTGGCTCTCCCATTCGAAGGTGCTTGATGAGTGTAGTGGAGGCAAATGCAGCCTTTGTCTCCACTGCACTCGTCAAACGCGTTCAAATGGGAGAGCCAAACGCCGGCGTTCCGCGTTCGCAAGCGTTCGACGAGTGCACTGGAGACAAAGGCAGCTATAGCTTTAGCTGTACCCACTAATCATTCCAAAGAAATCTCGTATCCTCTTCTCTGTCAGTTTCTCGGCGCATTACACGTTACACACGCGAGAAATTTTCGAGCTAAATTTAGCGAAAAAATTTTCTCGCTAGCGGAAAATGTCTCCGCCAAATTTAGCGGAAACAATTTACCAACTAAATTTGGCGGAAAACTTTTCCCACTAATCTTAGCGGAAAACGGTTTGCGCTAAATTTAGCGGAAATATTTCTCGCCAAATATAGCGGGAAAAATTTACCCTCGTGACGTCACACATGACGTCAGGTCTGACGTCACACGTGGCCCTCTCTTCTGTATTATCTTCTACTCCTCAAGAGCTGCGCTCTAAAGGCCCGTTCACACTGTGCCATTTCTTTTGTTAAGCTACGTTACGAACTCTTACGACAACTTACGACCGCCCGTGACCATGGCAACCAGCGACGCAACGCGAGTCGTAACGTAATGCAAGGAGTTGGGCTTGGCTCAACTTTTCTTCAGAATTCTTACGACCGCTTACGTTCAACGAATCGGGACTCGCGAAAGCGAAGCTCCTGCGCATGCGCGCTACGCTCGGGAGCCCGGTGGCCCGGCGCTGCTCTCCAAAATGGCGACCGACTCAAAGATTCCGTCGACGCCGTCAACGGTCGACGCCGGCGACGCTGGCGACGGCGCACAAGATTTCCACACTAAAAGAAAGGCACAGAAAAAAAAAAAAAAAAACACGTGCACAGCACTGATTAGCAACTCAGGTTTGTGTTTCTTCTTTCTCTAATCATCTTCTTCTCATTGCGAAACGAAACATTAGAGAAATAATATACGCTGAGAATTTAAGTGTTAAATATGATGAAGAAAAAGTAAAAATAACAATAAGAAATACTACGCTTAGAATAACATAAAACCGCCATTTTATTTTCGTTTTGTATATCTATATATTTAAAGCGAAATAAAACCGTCTGACGACGGCAGGGTACAGTGCGAACGCGCAGATCGTAAGCCGCCGTAACGTAAGTTTTCGTAAGAGTTCGAAACGTAGTTTGACGTAAGAAATGGCACAGTGTGAACGGGCCTTCATTCGGCATTGCAGAGAATAGACCCTTTCCGGAATTCAGTCTGGCCACTTTGATCACTATCATCATTTGAAAAATTGCATATAGGCTATACTAATGGCACCCTTCTGTTTACTGATGACGAGAAATTGAAGATGCTCATAAGCAGATGATTCGAGACCTTTACAATGTAAACGTTAGTGCGACGTGAAGCAGGAATTGGATGCCAGAGCTGCGTAAGCGTTCATTTCTAACTCGGGCCCAGTCAATCTGTTAGGACCACACACTAGGCTTCAAACCCCCTTGACGTATAGAACTTTATCGAGGCGTCTATGTGGGTTGGCGCTTCGTTCTGACTGGTTGCACTTTTTTCGCCATCGACGCTGAAAGAGATTGAAAAAGAACTGTACAATGAAGCGCACATTCTCGTTTATCGTTGACTTGCGAAAGTGACAGTGCCTCATAAAATACTCCAGGTCGAAGGTTCATCGCCATCATAAGTACGGTAAAAGTTAAACTGCCTTTTCCGTCACCAGATGGGGCTGAATTCCGGAAAGGGTCTATTGTAAACGTCTTTTCTTTTTTTTTTTTTAACTTCAAGTTTTGCTTTTATTGTCCGCATTTATTTTTAAACCAAGGGTACACTACAAAAAGATTATCTTCATTTTAGTAAATCACTGTCGTCGCGACCAGTTTTGATAAGGATGTAGCACCATCTATCAATATGAGCGATAAACGCGCCCCGCCGTTCGACTGAGTCGTCTGCGTTGCCGCCCGCCGTTGATCCAGGCAAGTTTCTTGGCCCTATTTTTTACAGAAAAGGAGCTACACTTTGTAATTTTAGAAGAAAAACAACCGCATCTCTACGTGGTGAATGATGTTGATTGAGGCGAAGCTCTGGTGGTGCTTGTCTGCGTAGACGCTGAGCCGCAGCATGCCGAGCCTTTCGTTCGTTTTCATCCATGTCACGCTGCGATCAAATGCTCAACCGCGTATATAACCACGTTCCATACCACACATTCTCTTTCTGACATGGATGAAAACGAACGAAAGGCTCGTCATGCTGCGGCTCAGCGTCTACGCAGACAAGCACCACCAGAGCTTCGCCCCAATCAACATCATTCACCACCTGGAGATGCGGTTGTTTTTTTGTTTTTTTGCCCTACACGAGCACGGGAGCACGTGCTCACGTGCTCGTGAGCACGGGCACCCGACGGCGGCCGCACGTGTGAATACCCCTTTAAAGGAGCTGTGCAACGATATTCAATTGGAATGTTTTTCTCTCTACACGAGCTTACTGGCACTAGTGGGACTCAAGGATACTCACACGCAACGCCATTGGCCAAGAAACTCCTTTGTTGCGGTGTAATTTCAAGGACAAAAGCGATCATTTTCATTCAATCTCTCCTTTGCAAAATTTGATGACGTAACTCGGGGCTCGCAGTACACCCAAGTGACGATATTTGAATGCGGTTCATAGATGGGACCCGAGCATTGCGTGCGCACTCGACTTGGGCTCGTGATAATTGCTAGCTCGAGAAGCATTCGGGTAGTGACCCGTGTCCAATCGCTGCAACGAAGACAACAGCCGAGCCATAACAATGTCTGGAACTCAGCGCGTGTTCTGCGCTTTGCCAACCCCAGCGCGTGGCTATGATGAACACTGGCGGCATATAATCGGCTCCAGATCACGTGGTCGCTTGTTCTGGCTGCGAGTTGAGGGGGTGAACGCTGCTCGTTTTTCTTTAATTTTTTTCTGGGACTTCTATTGCGTGGGGTGAAAAACGAACGCGTGTTTCATAGGTCATTAGCGTTAGGGATCCGTTTTAAGCGGTATTTGCGCAAAATACAAAAATTGTTGCATCGCTCCTTTAAGGGCACAGGGTAAGGTAAAATTGAAAAAAAATTCGATTTTAGTTTTTTTCGCAATTTGAAAAGTTTAGTTCTTTCTGCACATTTTCCATTGTCCCAGTGTTTTTAGAAAGCTATATTTCGGGCTGAAAATCACTTCTTCCGAAAGCAAGTAGCAGGTGACCACGCCTCCTTTTGGGATACACTCCCTGTTTATCGATGAATTCTCCAACAAAACAAAATCAACACGAGACCTAAAAGCTTGTCGAGTAACAGATAATCTCAAAAAATTATTTCGCAACTATTGCATAGCTTTTTTTCAACCAAGACAATCACGAGACGCTGTGCACGTTTTTCCCAGCTGTGTACCGTGTGTACATTCAAGCGTTTGTGCTTTCGTAACGACAAAATGGCGCCATTGAAAGCTGTTCCTTTATTCAATGGTGGCAGCATTGCACAAGCCAATGTTTTGAAGTTTTGTGGATGGAACCCTGTGTGGAAAACCATCAAGTGGATGAGGGAAGTTGACGTCACTCGAATATACTTTACGGACCAAGCGACATGGCAGGTCACAAAAGAGGCCCGGCAAGCAAGGCGATAAGCCTAAAGGCGAAGACATGGCTTTAGCAATGCCTTTCAAGCTGGCGGCTATCGAAAAAATGACTCTGAGGCTGTTGGTGCCAATAGAAATTCGTTAATCACCAGTTTTTTTACTTTAAACTCAATTATCTCAAAACAGTGTTTTTTAGTACATAGGTACCATTTTTTCCTTAACCTGACATTATAGAGGGTTGATTTTTTATTCCTACCACATACATGGGTGTTCAAAAATACTGAACTAAAATTAAAAATGTGCACCTAGCAGTTTTTGAGTTACAAAGTTTTTAATAGATGAAAACAACTAAAATTTCAGTACTAGAATAAAAAGATATAAAAAAACTTACTTTAGATTGGTTCAAATAATTCTAGTTCAGTGAATAAAACACAATATTTCGAACAAAATGATATTTACATGACAGGAATACTCCTAATAGTCACCGAGAAAAAATGTTCCTCAACATGGCCTCAAATGCATGGGGAGTATAGGACTTACCCTGTGCCCTTAAGGGGTATTCACACGAGGGAGAAATCCCGGGGATTTCTCCTCGGCACCCGCGCATCACGAGACGAAAACGCGAGGCTTTTGCACGTCGCAACGCCTGACGTTTTCGTCGTGGGATGCGCGTGCCGGGGAGAAATCCCCGGGATTTCTCCCTCGTGTGAATACCCCTTAAAGGGGTATTCACACGAGGGAGAAATCTGGCACGCGCATCCCACGACGAAAACGACAGGCTTTGCGATGTGCAAAAGCGTCGCGTTTTCATCTCGTGATGCGCGGGTGCCAGGGAGAAATCCCCGGGATTTCTCCCTCGTGTGAATACCCGTTAAGGACCTTCGCCCTAAAAACGGACCCGTGAGATAGATCTTTGACGAAAAGTTTAGATTGTCTCGTGCAGGCGTCGAGTTTTGCGGTCCATTCTAGATCGAGCTATAGTGACTTCAGACACCGTGATATATTAGCGGTGATGACCGCGACTTCGTGCTCAGTGCTGAAGCTCTTTCCGCACACTGCTGCGGCTGGCTATACCTGAGTGCTTTGAGAAATACAGTATAGTCGCTCCATATGTGTTTCTAAAGTAAATACCAGAAAAAAAAGAAGAAAAAAAAAACGTACACTGAGAAAGCCAGTAAACGCACAGAGATTTATGAAATAACGACATGGGCCCAGCGAAGAAGTATGATTGGGTGCATCTCATCAGGAAGCGCAGCTGGATTTGGGGAAAATCAAGAAATCAAACAACAGACGCGCACCGGAAGCTCATTAAAAGGGAAAAATAAAGAGAGTTTTCAGATGCTCTAAACTTCAAATCGTTCAAGGCACAGAACCCGACGCTAAAACAAACTATCCGTAAAAAATAAAATAAAATGGAAGAAAGAAAAACATTTTTTATTTGTTTTTGAACCAGCCTAGTTTTAATTAGAGCCTAGACGGCTCAGAGTCAAGAGAGAGAGAACGAGAGAGAGAAAAGAGTAATGTCAATATTTTTCCCTATTTGTTGTCCCGGTATTTTTATCGATAAAAGCGTATGGGCCGCGAGCATCGAGGCCAAGTTTAAAGAAACTTTCATTCTCTACACCAGAGCCTGTTATCGAAGAACGAGAAAGCCTGAAGAGTCAGCTTAATTCTAGCGCAATATTTACGCGGCGCCATGAGTACCGCCGCCGTTCTTCGCGGCATTGAATGCAATCACCGGTTAACAAGAACCATTTCACCGTTGCTGCCATACCCTCGATCAGGCTATTTCACGAGGGGAAACAACGCCTGACCTTTGTCGACAGTGACCTCATTCGTCAGAACAAGAACATGTCAATCTAACTTTCTCGATTAAAGGGACGCTAAACATTAAAAAAAAAGGATGCTTTTTTGCTAAGTGTTCGAACAACTGTCCAATTCAAGCACTTTATAAAACAGACATGCCTTCTAAGAAAGGCCTGCGAGTTCACTTTCCTACAGAACTAGGAGGCACGTCAGTCACAGACAGAGTTTTATAGAATCGTTCCGATACCTCCGAAAAGAATGCCCGATACTCCGCCGCCACCTTTGCGCGCGCATCGTACGGTTATCGGGTGACGGTTGTCGGAGGTACCGATAACTATCTGCTAAAACTCTCCCGTGACGAAGCCCGGAATACGGTGAGACCAAAACAATGCGAAGTTCGCAGGACAATGAGCGTGATATTTCACTCGCACGCTGTTATCGTATTCTGAGCTGCGTATCCGTTTTATGTGTATCCGTGTTCTCAGAAAATGCACACTCATTATGTCGTTTTTTTTTTTGTTTTTTTTTTTAAGACTGTGAGACTGGTTTTGCGTGAGCAGCAATAGACCTTTCGCTAAATTACCCAAGCATCAAAGAGAATGTTGGGAACGTAGGTACACGCGTTGCACGTGCTCGGCTTCCCGATGGAAAAGATTCGAAGTAAATAACCCGAATAAAACGTGCATGGAAGGCGCGTGCGAAGTGCCATTTGTTTTAGTTTTTTTTTTACTTTCGAACCGTAAGAGCTGAAGAAGTCAGCACGCGCATTGCAAGTAAACTACGTTCCCAGTGTTCTCTTTGATGCTCGGGTAATGCGGCAAAATGTCTATTCCGAAACGTGCTTCTCTTTCGGAACGTCGTCCAGAAATAGAATCATCAAATGGAAGCACGTCGCAAAACTTGAAATAAGACTCGTAACGTAACATGACAATTTCTTCAAGTTGAAAGGAGGGGGCGGGGGGGGGGGGGGGGGGGGGGGTTGATAACATTTAACATACGTGTCCAATAACGGCACCTAAAAAAAAGGAACAAAAAAAAATGTTTGTAGGAGGACTTTAGTGTCTCTCTGAAGACAAACCTAGCCTTTTTCAAGGCGCCGCGCTCCTCGCATGCATCTTTCCTCAAACGAATTCACTCGGGTGAATGCCGCTGCTCGCACCAATCCCTTGAAATTTTCAAGGGGCTTACGAGACGAACCAACGAGCCTGGCGCGCCTCAGGAACGCATCGAGGATTAACTTAGAGCGCACGGTGATCATTAACATGCAATCTAAATCTGCGCAACACGGCGATTGCGCCGCAATTAGCCTAAGTGAGAACGCAGAAACCACAGCCCCGATTTGAAGCAATCGACCGGGACTCGGTAAGCCGGTACGTCGTTTCAGTGTCGCCCAGGTGGTTTACTTTGTCCTAAAGCTCATCATCTGCTTGAGCTATCTACTCGTCAAGATGGCTAGATCGAAGGACGATGGAGAAGATGAAGGGATCACGTTCTCACTTCTTACCGTTAAAGGGGCACTCCAATGTTTGTTTCGCTGCTTTGAAATGTGCGCTGAAACGTAGTTACCTCATCGAACGTACACGAACATGGAGTGAAAATGTCTTTCCGGAAATTCGTAATAATTTGGGAGTTTCTAAGAGGCACTGAACTTACAAAACGTAGCGAAAAATATTTTGCTCCGTGACACAATCGGAAGAATTCAGTGGTTTGAGGGTTGGAGCGAAGAGCATGGCCAATGGGTTGTGAGTTTGGCTCGTGGCGGCCGCGTCGAGAACGAGCACGCATCGTCGCCTCGAAGGCCTGGTCGCTAAAGCCCCTTGGTCTCCGAACGCTAACGGCGTTACCAAGGGACCGGGGCTGTCTATACTTCGGCGTCGGCGAACCCAACGCGCGCCGGTGTAGAACCATGTTCGTCGTCCACTGTGCTGAGCCAGAGTCCAGCGCGGTGCTGTGATCGAAGCAGCGATTCGAACAGGAAATTGCACCGTCATAGATACAAAAAAAAAAGATTGAAAAGCTGGAGATAACGTGTGCAAATAACCAGTTATTTTCTGCCAAGTGTCACACAAAACTCCCCGAAAAAGAATTACTCCGTGCATAGGTGTACTCCAAAAAAAAAAAAGCCCTTGCGTCTATTTTTCCCGCACAACACTCGAAGGATCAATCACCGCAACTTACGGTGGCAGCTCAGCGAATGACGGAAAGAAAAATATATTTAGACCAAACAAAATGGCATGAGCTATTCCACTTTGTGAAGGTGAATGACCAGCGAAGCTGCTTAGCACACGACACGGACGTGACAGAATTTTGAACAAAGGTATACGAACACATTTATTGTCTCGATAAGTGGTCATCGTGACGAAAGGATTCGCACTGAGATTTATTTGACGCGTTCTCTGCCCCGCGACGCTCGTCGCCTTGTCTAAATTGCCACATGCGCTTGGCGTTTGGTGCACGCCGTCTTCATCGGTGGTGTTGGCCGCCCGCCGCCGTCGCCGCCGCCGCCGCAGACATTCTCGTTGCCGTTCCCGCCGTTGCTCTTCGAAGGAGCGTTGCTCTTCGGAAGTTCGGATTATACGCGGCCTCCCCATTACGACGGGAGAAGTGAAATAGACCTACAGCTAAATTACCCAAGCATCAAGAAGAAGGCGGGGAATGGTGTTCTATGCGCCGCACGTGCTGGCGTCTGCAACAGTAACTGTTCTTAAGCAAAGGCCTAAAGCAAATGGCATCTTGCACGCACGTTCGTCAACGCTTTATTTTTGTCATACACTTCGATTAATTTATACGGAGAAGTCGTGCGCGTGCGGCGCGTGCGGCGGTGCGAGCGTAGGGTTTTTGGTCACGCGTATACAAAAAATCCACGGAACACTAGCTATAAATAGCTTCGCTGGAAAAAAACGCAGTCCGAGTTGTGAAATTAAGCAATGCAAAACGTCACGTCTGCATTGCTTAATGTCACAACTAATACCCGTGCCACACGGGCAACTCGAATGCCATTCACAAATATTTGTGTGATCGGCGAATCAGCTCGCAATCTTTCACGCGTGGAATGCGCTGCGCCCGGAGTGTCGCGCGCTCATTGGACGTCCGCTCAAATGTCATTCGTTGTAAATGGCCTTCGAGTTGGCCGTGTGGCACGGGTATAAGACTGCATTTTTCGTCTAAACGTATGTTTCGGCATCGTCGTTCGGTGAGCTGCCTCCGTAAGTTGCGCTGACTGGTTCTCCTAGTGTTGTGCGGGGAAAAAAGACGCACAGGCTTTTTTTAGACTGTAGAACTGCGTGGGTGGGCGGCACAAGATATGAGAGGAAGGGTCTCGTCGAGCCGCGCGACTCTCAAGCGCGACTCGACGAGGCGTTAAAGGGACACTGACAGGGTATTTATGCTCGCCGAGGTTGTTAGTTGTACGTGACATATGAGGGCTCAACTACCCAGAACAGAATTTGCGGCTCGAAATTCGGTTTCTTTCCGCCCGAAAACCGCCGATCAAGAACTGGCCGGTTCGAGTCTCGCTCACTCTCTTTTCCGCGGTCACGGGCCATTTTCTAAGGTATCGATGCGACCACCAAATTTAATCAAAGTCGTGGGTCACTGAAGGCACACACTCAATATTAAAAATAGAAAAAAATATGAAAACCATTTTTTGTGGCTTCTAAAAAGCTGCAAATACGTTGATTGAAAAAAAAAAGTTCCACAGACAACCGGAAGCATTCTGTGCGTACGTCGTTTCGCGTATCGTGGGACTCGCGGGGACGGCGATGGCAGCGGACGACGGGCGTGGGACCTCTATTTCAGAACTGTCGTTCGCGGTACCGGCGAATTCTGTCTACCGTTAAAAGAGAAATTTGGGACTGATCAAAAGAATTGGTATTCATCCCGTACGACACGCCCGGCCACCAAGCCGATTTGCACGAAGACGTCGCCGAGCCGTCGCTCCCTTCTCGTGGCTGAAGACAACGCTCGCGCAAACGTCAAGCACGACGTGTCTACTTCGAGTTGAATATGCACGCGTACGATTTCTTTACTAGGTGCGAATGTCCCCAAAGCGTGGTGCTTCCCGACTTCGACCCGGGAGTGCTTTTGCTAAAGAAAAATCGACAGCAAACTTTCAAACTTACAGTTTACCGGCTGAATTATTACTAAGGAAAGAGATCCACCAGAAACGAGATGCCCCAGTAGCTCAGTGGGAAAGACGTCCGCTTCATACACCGAAGGTCCGGGTTCGATCCCCCGTGATTTTTTTTTTTTTTTTTTTTTTTTTGCAAACAATTTTTGATGTTTACATATCTTTTTCTTTTTTTTTACAATCATCACTGAAGAAACAAACAAAAAAAAAATAACAAACAAATGTTGTGGACGATACTTCGCTGAATTAAACGGTATGGGATTTCCGTTTTGACACCTGCGAACTCAATGTAATCACTTTCCACAAAGTGCAAGGAGCATATTAATCAGGTAGCGTCCGCTTTCCGAGGTGCCCGTAAATGTTCTACAGGAATTGCAGCCAGCCATTGCTCCCGATCCCGTTGATCTTTCGACAATGCCACTTTTTTTCGGATGCAGGACATGTGAGCCAGCTCTTCACGCAACATCTTGGGTTTATACTTTTCGGAGCCGATCATGGAAATTCACCACGGGCACTCACTACTCATCTCTAACTCCTCAATGTACAAAACAACTCATCTTGGAGTACATAACAACGAGGGGAACAAACATAACTGCAAAAGAATGGCACGGCAAGCAGTTCCCGCACGCCGCATGTCGTGTCGTCTGCTACCGGAGAGCACAAAAACAAAAAAAAAAAAGCGCGGTCGGGTGTAGCCACGTGACTTCCGCCAGTCACTCTCTTCTCTCCACTTCTCCGACCTCCGTCGGGTTTCGGTTTCGGTTTCGAGCAGTTGCGTCTTTTGGCTTTATTAAAGAAATACGCTACTCTGTTGCAAAATATTAATTGGGTAGTCCCCCGACACCATAATGAAGCGCCTGGCAAAAAATAAAAAAATTTTTTTGGGGGGTGTCAGTGTCCCTTTAACGCTTCGTCGAGTCGCGTGAACTGCCCATGCCGCAGAGGACGCGAGTTCGGCTGCTCGGCCGCTGTCCAGAGCGATGAGCGAAGATTGTGGAATCGCGGCTGCCGGAACGGCGCCTATCGCCGTTTCGATCAGACAAGAGCGCGCCGCATTGAAGCGAGCAAACGAGCGAGCCAGGAAATAAGAAACTGCTGCAGAAACCACTACTGTTGGCTCTCTATGAATTGCGATAGCATTCGTCTGGGACAACCTCAAGTGCGACGCCTAAGACGACATCGAGGACGATGACCTAGACGGCATTAAAGACGACGTCTAAGACAACCTCTAGGGGATCTCCAAGACGTCGAGGACGACGTCTAGAATGACCTCTAGGACCCAGAGATGGCAAAATTACTTTCAAAAATTAATAAAATTACATTACTAATTACTTTTCTGAAAACTGCAAAAATGTAATTAAATTACATTATAAATGACCGCAGACTAAATGTAATGTCATTACATTACAATTACTCTCCAGAAGTGATGAAATTACTTTGACATTACCTTTGAGTGCCTTGAGGCAGTATTCGTGCTAATTTCATTTACCGTATACACCAACACAGTGTTTACAGAAGAAGCCCTCGTTTGCCCCACAGCGCGTGTGGAGGAACCAGATCCGGGAGAAGCGAGGCGCTGCGCATGCGCAGTGCCGACAGCAGCGCCACCGCAGTGATCTGACGTCAAAGAGCTGAGTTGGTCTATATATACCAAAAATCAGATCGTCCTCTTTACACCGCAACAACCTTACGTGCCTCAAAGTGAACCATACTGAACAGTGGTTTTGCTGGCGCACAAGGCACAAGTGTTTAAACATAATGAATAGTGTCTTTAGACGCAACTCAGAAAGACAGTCGACTCACCGGTTTCGCTGTTCATTCAACGGTGAAGGTTCTTACTGAAAGGGTGATATGTTTCCGTCTTCCTGATTTAGAAGTTGTAGTCCTTTTTTAAGTCGGGCAATGGCAGCTCGTTCTCGGTTGTTACGTGAAACGTTTCCCTTCCACTTCGGACACAATCTAATTCTATTCTCCCAAGAGCCTATTCTCGGTCATTTCTTTCAAGGAGCATTTTTCCCAAAAACCCGAAGAGCGCAAGTTTTTGTGCATTGTCACATAAAAGGCCTGAATGAAATTGCGAAGCAGAAGCGTCGCCAGTTGAGGAATGGCGGGAGCTTTTTAAATTGTGTAATTTCCCAACAAACGGGGGGGGGGGGGGGGGGGGGGGCGATATCTGCCTGTCGGCTTATTCCCGAATAAACTTCCCAAGAAAAGGGCGGCGACGTATACCGCGAGCGGCACCTGCTTTGCTCGAGGACACACGGAACGTTCAGGGGCTTTAACAAGGCATTTTTAATTACCTATTGATTCCAGTCGTTTGTTGTTCACAATGGTCGAAGCTTACGGTTTGACCTCGCTTGACGAAAGTATAAGGCTGGGGATCTGCCTGTCCTGTCCTCTCAGGTTTTAAATTATGTTTAACTCACTCTGCCAGTCGCCTTGTAGCCTATGAGCCGTTCATCCCTAAGCTGACGCACTGTCAGCACAGGGATGAATGGTGGAAGCTACGTGTTTGTTGGAGAAGTCACACGTCTATCGTTCGCCACGTAACCACGTTTTCGTTCATACCTACGCGCAGGGAAAGGGACGGGACACGCGATTAAAGGAGGGTGTTTGATTGGTTTTGGTTTGCTAGCAGCTCCCACCGCACTGTCAGCTTAGGGATAAACGAAGTATAGTACCGTCTTGATGACGCGACGCCGCGAATCATTTCGTGCCTGGAGTTCGTAAGCCGTTGCCTTCCAGCGATGTCTACACGTAATCTTTTCTCCTTCGCACTTCCAGCCCTCCTTTGTGCGTCTGTGCAGGTCTTCGTACACGGCTTTGCGCCCAGGTGGCCGTCGTTTATTTCTTCCGGTGCTATTTCAGAACATTTCTCCAGGCAAATTAATTTTTTCTTCTTTTTTCAAGCTTGCAAACGAACTTTCTAGTTTAGGACAAAAGTAATTTCAAAGGTAATGAGTAATCTTTTCTCGAAATTACTGCCTGAAAGTAATTCATTACATTACTAAATTACTAGCCTAGAGAAGTAATTCATTACATTACTCATTACACCAAAAAGTAATTTAATTACTGTTATTTCATTACAGTAATGTCATTAATGACATCTCTGATCTAGGACGACTTCAAAAACGGCGTCGAGGACGACGTCGAGGGCGACGTGTAGCGCAACCTCCAGGACGACGCCAAGGTCGTCAGGTCCTTCGAAAAAGGGGCGAATGTGAAAGAGGTTGAGAATGAGAGCTGAAATGGCCTCCTGCGAGAGAGGAGAGGACGGTAGCTAAAACAGGCTGTCGGCGTTACAAGGACGCGCGTGCGCACTGCACGGTTCTCGGCAGCAGAGGCACGGCGCGCTGTTAGGGCGCGCGGCGATGCAAATCGGTCGGCGCTCCGGTGTTATCTATGTGACGTCACTTCCGTGACCAAGTTTTTCTGACATCGATCTTCCAACTTCGCCCCCCCCCCCCCCCCCCCCCCCCCCCCGCCCTTCCAAGCGCAAAAAAAGACGTAGTTCTGCGTCACAAAGAGAGATCACAACGTCGCGTTCGTGAAAGCATCCGCCGGCCGGCTTCGAGAGATATGATGCACTCGCGTTTCGCAGCAGCCTTCCGCATTTATTTATACGCATAACATCGAAGACAGCGGATGATCCCTAAATCACGCCGTTTACAAGTTCAAAATTGTAGCGCAGTCCAAATACACATTCCGGACTTCAACTCTGTTTTCGTTGCACACCGCTTCTACATTTGACATTTGTTGTTTCGAGCAAAAACGGCTGCCGGCAAGATACAAGAACACGATCATACATGGTTCGCACACGAGGTAGTCCTTAATTCTAATTAACTTCACCCTTGGTTCGTCATCAAACTTGAAGCTTTGGCTGGCACCCCGTGAAAGCGAGTCCGGCTCGTTAGGCCTTCGAAGCTTCTCGGGGTACACTTTATAAAAAAAAGCCCGTGCGTCTACTTTCCCGCACAACACTCAGAGGGCCGATCACCGCAACTTACGGATGCAGCTCAGCGAATGACAATGCCAAAACACATGCTTAAACAAAGAAAACTTTCAGCCTCTCCACTTTGGTGAAGAAGGAAGACCAGCGGACCTGTACAATGGAAAGTAACGGCCGGCCTTCGAGTCGGCAAGCCAGAGTGGAAATGCGGCCGCCATCTATGAGCAACAGCGGCAACCAGATACTTGGCTTGCCGCCGTCGCTCATAGATGGCGGTAGGTGTCCAGAGTTCGATGTCTTCATTTCTTTGCGGGGGACACGATCCTGGGGAAACAAGCCCTTAACAGCTCCGCTGTAAAAACGCAGACTCAGTTGTGACATAAAGCGATGCAAGCGTGACGTTTTGCATTGGTCAGTGTCACAACTCAGACTGCGTTTTTTGGTCGAGACATATGTTTTGGCATCATCATTCGCTGAGCTTCCTCCGTAAGTTGCGGTGACTGGCTCTCCGAGTGTTTTGCGGGAACGTAGACGCACGGGCTTTTCTTTCTTAGAGAGTAGAGCCGTCCCCGTAGAGACTTACAGGTTCAGTCGAAGCAGCGTCAACGTCAACGTCAATCTCTGTCGCGCTCGGGACCCCCGCAGTCAGCCCCCACAACCACTGGAACATTATACGCGGTGTCCGCCCGTGTGGCCTGCGCCCGAGACTCGGATCCACGGCACTTCGTCTAGTTTATGAAACGGCCTGCCTGTTGACAAGGGCACTTAGAAATTATGCTGGCTGTGTATGTTTGTGCGTCTGGATACAACGGCCTTCGGGTTAGGGGGGAAAACTTGCGAGAATGACCCGCCGTGCAAAAGACACAACCTCGCCGTTAGTGAAAAAAAACTATTGGTTCAACACTTACCGGAACGTATAAACAAACTCTTTAAGCAAAACGTCGTCTCGGGTGCGCAAAAATGCGACCCCCTCTGCACGGCGTCTTCCGCGGCGTTTCGTCTTAACGACATTTGAAACTAAGGAAGTCTATTTACGGACTTTCTTCGTATACATTTTTTTAATTCTTTTCACCTCGAGGATTTGGGGCATTTTTGTGAAAGCGAAGTTATCAACGTCATTCAAAAGCCCCGAAAACTAAGAATTAAAAAGAATGATTAAGACAATGACCGTCAAGTACGTAGAAATGCGGAAACGTATTTTCCTCTCTGGCGATACTTTTTTTTTTTTCATTTTCCATTGCAAAGTTTGCAACGAAGGACTTTTTTATAACGCATTTTTACGAACGGAAGCACGGCGTCGTCATTACAAAAGTCTTATTCGACTTACAATATATAAATATATATTAGCCTCCAGCGTCGCATAGCGTGAAAGAGATTATTCTCTTTGTCGTCCGCCCTATGCTCCAGTTTCCGTTCCTTGGAGGAGTGGCGCGCGGAATTATTTTGTTTTCCTTTCCCAAAGGCAGGGAGGCCGAAAGTAAACGAACAGCCAAGGATTCAACTCTTTCCCTTTTTATGCATCCTAAGGGCGAAGGGCGCTGGAAAGTTTTTGCTTCAGAAGGCCATACAGCTTACAGTTATATTCCTATATGCGCACAATTCCGCTTCTCGTTCATCACAAACATTCATCACCGCTGCACTCTATTTTATTTTATTTTTTTCCCTTAAATCTTACACTCATTCAAACGCCTTTTCCACGACAACCCGGGCCAAGCTTCTTTCGATTCCATCATTAAAGTCTCATCGCTGCAGCTAAAAAAATACTAAACACATTATGACAGTGTATATACGCTTCATGCTCATTCGACAAAAAAAAAAAAAGAATCCAAACTTTAATACTTGGGAAAAAAAGAAAAAAAAGAAAAAGAAGTCCGGAAAAGTTTCTGTTCCGGAATAGCGACCCTCAAAAGCGTATAGAGAGTAGCTTCATCAGCGGCATGGGCGCTTAGATTCCGGGCGGCGTTAAAAGACGACCCTCGGCTCCTTTTTTGGGGCGAAGCAAAACCGACGCCCAATTTGGCAGTAAACCAGTGTGCCCGTGGATGTGAGAGAGCTTCCGACTGCGCGATCGGGCTCACGTGGTCTGTGGTTCGCGTTTGTATAACAAGCCACGAGGAGGCGACGAAAGTGTTTATCGTCCGCAAGCGTCTCCAACCTGTGCTCAGCACAACCAACGCCCAACCCGCCTGCTCTCCTCCTCGCACACAAGGGAACACGCGCATGCGCACGAGTTCCAATCTGCGCATAAGATGGCCACGAGCGTCGCCCCCAAAGCGGGCAGACAAGCGTGTGTCGTGGCGTCACCCCGTACTGGCGTAGCGCGCGGCGACGCCATGACGGACGTCGCCTGGGGGCGGGTCGATGGCGTTTTTTTTTTTTTTTTTTTTTTTTTGGGGGGGGGGGGGGGGGGGAACTTTGTCTTTCTAGGTAGTAATTTGCTCCAGGGCAAAACCGAAAGCGATCTGATTTGCGTCCGGGAAAGAGGCCTGGCGCCATTCAGCGGCGACCACCAGGTAATTTATGCCTCGGAAAAGTGAACTATACCGCGAGGCAGCGACAGCGGCTGTTGCGTTCTGCCATAAAATTTCTGAATCGTTAACGCGCGCACTAATAAACTCCGCCCGCCCCGTACTTCACACTGAGAAATCTATCGAGTGCGATAAATGAACCACATCGAGACACTTTGATGAAAAGGTTTCCATGCACTCTGTGAATTGCTTCAATTATACAAAATGTTTTAACGACCGAATAGCGCTCGAGCACAGCCTATTTAGAGCGTCTATTTTCCCGCAGAGCACTTAGAATAACCAATTCCTGCAATCTACGGAGGCAGCTAGGCCACTGACGAGGCTGCGAGCATGTTTAGTCCTAAAGAAGAAAATTTCCATCTCCGCTGTGGTACTGAGCAACCCCTCCTGGATAAGAAAGCCTAAGTGCTGGATTTTCCTGCGTCACTAGAGAAAGGCACCGTAGGCTACAGACTGGAGACGACTACGGCATGTCCAGTCTGTAGCACCCTGCACCCTGCACTGAGCGTGCTGAAACGCCATGATCAGTACTACAGTACTGACTGTTTTCTTCGTAGCGGTTACGACTAAACCTTGAACACGCGCACACGGCAACCCAGCCGTGATGCTGTCGCCTAATGTACCACTACTTATGCAGGTTTGCACTTGGCGCCTACTCATCGCTTCGGGCCAAACCTCGTCTTCAACGCCTATCGGATATCGCGCTGACATCGCTCATCTGCAGTTGCTACACGTGGCCAACATCTACAGCGCACCCTTCACGATGACGCCAAAAGAACTTCAAGAAGCATCACCACCACTGCCTATAAATGAAACGCAAGCGGCTGCGGGCGTCAGTGGACACGGCAACCCAGCCGTGATGATGTCGCCTAATGCACCACTACTCATGCAGGTTTGCACTTGGTGCCTACTCATCGCTTCGGGCCAAACCTCGTCTTCGTCGCCTATCGGATATCGCGCTGACATCGCTCATCTGCAGTTGCTACACGTGGCCAACATCTACAGCGCACCCTTCACGATGACGCCAAAAGAACTTCAAGAAGCATCACCACCACTGCCTATAAAGGAAACGCAAGCGGCTGCGGGCGTCAGTGGACACGGCAACCCAGCCGTGATGATGTCGCCTAATGCACCACTACTCATGCAGGTTTGCACTTGGTGCCTACTCATCGCTTCGGGCCAAACCTCGTCTTCATCGCCTATCGGATATCGCGCTGACATCGCTCATCTGCAGTTGCTCCACGTGGCCAACAACTACAGCGCACCCTTCACGATGACGTCAAAAGAACTTCAAGAAGCATCACCACCACTGCCTATAAGGAAACGCAAGCGGTTGCGGGCGTCAGTGGACACGGCAACCCAGCCGTGATGATGTCGCCTAATGCACCACTACTCATGCAGGTTTGCACTTGGTGCCTACCCATCGCTTCGGGCCAAACGTCGTCTTCCTCGCCCATCGGATATCGCGCTGACATCGCTCATCTGCAGTTGCTCCACGTGGCCAACATCTACAGCGCACCCTTCACGATGACGTCAAAAAAACTTCAAGAAGCATCACCACCACTGCCTATAAAGGAAACGCAAGCGGCTGCGGGCGTCAGTGGACACGGCAACCCAGCCGTGATGATGTCGCCTAATGCACCACTAATCATGCAGGTTTGCACTTGGTGCCTACTCATCGCTTCGGGCCAAACCTCGTCTTCATCGCCTATCGGATATCGCGCTGACATCGCTCATCTGCAGTTGCTACACGTGGCCAACATCTACAGCGCACCCTTCACGATGACGCCAAAAGAACTTCAAGCAGCGCCACCACTGCCTATAAAGAAAACGCAAGCGGCTGTGGGCGTCAGTGGACACGGCAACCCAGCCGTGATGATGTCGCCTAATGCACCACTACTCATGCAGGTTTGCACTTGGTGCCTACTCATCGCTTCGGGCCAAACGTCGTCTTCCTCGCCTATCGGATATCGCGCTGACATCGCTCATCTGCAGTTGCTCCATGTGGCCAACATCTACAGCGCACCCTTCACGATGACGTCAAAAGAACTTCAAGAAGCATCACCACCACTGCCTATAAAGGAAACGCAAGCGGCTGCGGGCGTCAGTGGACACGGCAACCCAGCCGTGATGATGTCGCCTAATGCACCACTACTCATGCAGGTTTGCACTTAGTGCCTACTCATCGCTTCGGGCCAAACCTCGTCTTCCTCGCCTATCGGATATCGCGCTGACATCGCTCATCTGCAGCTCCTACACGTGGCCAACATCTACAGCGCACCCTTCACGATTATGTCAAAAGAACTTCAAGAAGTAGCGCCACCACTGCCTTTAAAAGGAAACACAAGCGGCTGTGGGCGTCAGTGGACACGGCAACCCAGCCGTGATGATGTCGCCTAATGCACCACTACTCATGCAGGTTTGCACTTGGTGCCTACTCATCGCTTCAGGCCAAACGTCGTCCTCATCGCCTATCGGATATCGCGCTGACATTGCTCATCTGCAGTTGCTACACGTGGCCAACATCTACAGCGCACCCTTCACGATGACGCCAAAAGAACTTCAAGCAGCGCCACCACTGCCTATAAAGAAAACGCAAGCGGCTGCGGGCGTCAGTAGACACGGCAACCCAGCCGTGATGATGTCGCCCAATGCACCACTACTCATACAGGTTTGCACTTGGTGCCTACTCATCGCTTCGGGCCAAACCTCGTCTTCATCGCCTATCGGATATCGCGCTGACATCGCTCATCTGCAGTTGCTACACGTTGCCAACATCTACAGCGCACCCTTCACGATTACGTCAAAAGAACTTCAAGAAGTAGCGCCACCACTGCCTATAAAGGAAACACAAGCGGCTGCGGGCGTCAGTGGACACGGCAACCCAGCCGTGATTATGTCGCCTAATGTACCACTACTCATGCAGGTTTGCACTTGGTACCTACTCATCGCTTCAGGCCAAACGTCGTCTTCATCGCCTATCGGATATCGCGCTGACATCGCTCATCTGCAGTTGCTACACGTGGCCAACATCTACAGCGCATGCTTCACGATGATGTCAAAGAACTTCAAGAAGCATCGCCACCACTGCGTATAAAGGAAACGCAAGCGGCTGCGGGCGTCAGTGGACACGGCAACCCAGCCGTGATGATGTCGCCTAATGTACCACTACTCATGCAGGTTTGCACTTGGTGCCTACTCATCGCTTCGGGCCAAACCTAATCTTCATCGCCTATCGAATATCGCGCTGACATCGCTCATGTGCAGCTGCTACACGTGGCCAACATCTACAGCGCACCCTTCACGATTACGTCAAAAGAACCTCAAGAAGTAGCGCCACCACTGCCTATAAAGGAAACACAAGCGGCTGTGGGCGTCAGTGGACACGGCAACCCAGCCGTGATGATGTCGCCTAATGTACCACTACTCATGCAGGTTTGCACTTGGTGCCTACTCATCGCTTCAGGCCCAACGTCGTCTTCATCGCCAATCGGATATCGCGCTGACATCGCTCATCTGCAGTTGCTACACTTGGCCAAGATCTACAGCGCACCCTTCACGATGACGTCAAAAGAACTTCAAGAAGTAGCACCATTACTGCCTATAAAGGAAACACAAGCGGCTGCGGGCGTCAGTGGACACGGCAACCCAGCCGTGATGATGTCGCCTAATGTACCACTACTCATGCAGGTTTGCACTTGGTGCCTACTCATCGCTTCGGGCCAAACCTAATCTTTATCGCTTATCGGATATCGCGCTGACATCGCTCATCTGCAGCTGCTACACGTGGCCAACATCTACAGCGCACCCTTCACGATTACGTCAAAAGAACTTCAAGAAGTAGCGCCACCACTGCCTATAAAGGAAACACAAGCGGCTGTGGGCGTCAGTGGACACGGCAACCCAGCCGTGATGATGTCGCCTAATGTACCACTACTCATGCAGGTTTGCACTTGGTGCCTACTCATCGCTTCGGGCCAAACCTAATCTTCATCGCCTATCGGATATCGCGCTGACATCGCTCATCTGCAGCTGCTACACGTGGCCAACATCTACAGCGCACCCTTCACGATTACGTCAAAAGAACTTCAAGAAGTAGCGCCACCACTGCCTACGAAGGAAACACAAGCGGCTGTGGGCGTCAGTGGACACGGCAACCCAGCCGTGATGATGTCGCCTAATGTACCACTACTCATGCAGGTTGGCACTAGGTGCCTACTCATCGCTTCGGGCCCAACGTCGTCTTCATCGCCTATCGGATATCGCGCTGACATCGCTCATCTGCAGTTGCTACACTTGGCCAAGATCTACAGCGCACCCTTCACGATGACGTCAAAAGAACTTCAAGAAGTAGCGCCACCACTGCCTATAAAGGAAACACAAGCGGCTGCGAGCGTCAGTGGACACGGCAACCCAGCCGTGATGATGTCGCCTAATGTATTACTACTCATGCAGGTTGGTGATAGAAAACATGTTTTTCACAGCGATTACCTCTGTTTGATTGTGCTGCCGTGTCCACACACAATCGCTGCTTGCGTACACGACTGTATCTCTGTATCAGGCCTGTTTCTCATACTAGCTGGAGATGTGGAGGAAAACCCAGGGCCTATTACGCAGGAAATGTTGAATGATATGATTCGGACACAAAGGGAGATCCTTGCTAAAATTACTGAGGTACAAGTAAAACACTTCGTCGGAAGAAAGTATGCTACAAATGCAAAACAGGCTACTTGCGATAGAAAAAAAACTTGAGAGCGTAGGTGAAACTGAGAACAGGCCTGCTAAACTTAAAAACTCTGTTAGTGGCTATCATGTCGAAATAAATACTCTTGTAAAACAAATTGATGACTTGGAAAATCGTTCACGACGAAGTAACCTTATCGTAAGGGGAATCAAAAAAGAGGCTTTTGAAAACGAGGATGTAGTAATGAGGAAAATCAACAATGAGGGGTTTGACACTGTACTAAATTAAAAACTCAACTCTGTCAAACGTATAGATCGACTTGGAAAAAAGATGACAGGTAGAGATCGCCCTGTAATACTTACAGTTGCGGATTTAAAGAGAAAATGGCTATCGCGAAAAACTGCGTCAAACTTAGAGGTACCAAAATTGGCATCAATGAAGACTATTCTAAGAGGGCTGTTGAGCTTCGAAAGAACCTGTGGAATTCAACCGCAGAGGAGAGGAAAAACGGTGCCAAAGTCAATCTGGTCTCTGTTAAGCTGTGGCTTAACAATGTTCTGTAAGCCTGGAATGAAATCAGCAATGAGAGATACAAGTGTCGCGTGCCTCCGGAAGCAAAAACCGAGTGACTAAAACAAAATGATTCAACATGTTTTAAAATATTAAACGTAAACGCCAGAAGTACTGCAAACAAAGGTGACGCGCTCGAAAGCATAATGCTAGAACACGATCCTGAAGTGTATGTAATTACCGAGACATAACTTAATGAAAATATCCTAAACTCCGAAGTTACTCCTCCGAATTATTCAATGGTAAGAAAAGATAGACGGGGGAGAGGTGGCGGAGTTGCTATTATGATTAAAAATAACATCAAATTTGATGTCCTTGAGGAAGTGCGCGATGCGGAAGCATTATGGATCAAGATAAAATTGAATAACCGTACACTTTATATTGATGGCGTGTACAGAGCCCCGAATTCGCCAGTTGAAATTCTGTTAATACTAAGGGGCTACATGGATTCAAATTTACGTTACGGAGACAACATATTGTTACTTCCGCCGCTCTTATGAAACGGCGGAAGTAGCACGGCGGAAGTAGCTAGTTGCGATCAATTATTAGAACTTGTATTTAGCTATAACTTATCTTAGGCGGTAACAGATTACACTAGAGTATGTTCAACAACGTCAACAATTTTAGATCTGGTTTTTGTTTCCGTGAGTTTAAAACCACCTTTTTTCGAAATGTCAAACCGAAGAAGGCCTACCTGATCATAGGATGGTACTTGTCTCATTGAATGCTACCCCAGAAAAATCGCACAGTCAATCACGAAATATGTTTTGGGATTTTAGAAGTGCTGATGATGTAAGCGTACTTGATTGCCTGGAACAATCGTTTGATGATTTTATGTTTTTTTACCAATCAAATGCTAGCCCAGACACGTTATGGGGCAATTTTTCAAGCATGAATTTACGGTGTATTGAGCGATTTATAGCAAAGCGCCTTAAAAAAATCGGGAACAAAAATCCTAGGATTACAAGGGAAATAATTCATGCAAAACGACAATTGAAACGGAAACGAGCAAGTTCACATGGTACAGGTGTAGAAAAAAAAAACTTGCATGTAGCGATTTAGTCGGGAGCTGAGGTGTCTAGTAGTCTAAAGAAAGGTTTTATATTATAACACTTAAAAAATTCCTTAGCGAGGCACCTAAGAAGTTCTGGCGGTACGTCAACACTTCGGCTAAGTTTCAGCAGCGTGCCCCTGACCCAAAAAATGAAAAGCTGAGCGTTGAAAATTTTAGCACTTTTTTTTCATCCGTCTTTACCAACGATTATGAAAATTGGCCAAGCTTTAGTGATTATTTCAACAATCCTCCCATAAATTATTTAGATATAAGTGAGCAAGGAGTTTTAACCTTCTACTTAACATCGACATAAAAAAGAGCCCAGGTCCAGACGAAATTCCTAATGAATTTTTAAAAACGTATGCTGAGTGGGTTTGTAAATAACTTACTATCATCTTTAGATTGCCTATGAGGAGCGGTTCTTTTCCCAGCGCGTGGAAAATAGCAAAAATTATACCCGTCCACAAGAATGGTAGTGTTAATGACGTCTGTAATTTTCGCCCCATTTCCCTTACTAGTACATGCTCTAAGCTTCTTAAGCATATCATATCTAAACATCTACTGGCTTACCTTGAAAATTATGACATATTATTTAAATCACAGCATGGTTTCCGTAGGGGCCTTTCAACGACTACACAGCTCATAGAAATCGTTCATGATAGGATGAACTGTCGTGGTCAAACTGATATAGTATTTCTGGATTTCGCAAAGGCGTTTGACAAAGTATCTCACCCAAACTTGTTATTGAAAATCAGTGCTGTCTTTAAGAATCCAGCCATCACGAAGTGGTTTTCCTCTAATCTTTCATCACGGAAACAGTATGTTAAAGTTGGTTGAAGCAAATCCACTATGTCCCCAGTTGTTTCAGGCGCACCCCAGGGCAGTGTGTTTGGTCCTCTTTTATTTTTGATTTTTACTAACGATCTGCGCAATGGCATCTCAGTTCCAGTCAGACTATTCGCCGACGATTGTGTGATTTACAATAAAATTTAAACATCAGACGATCAAATCGAATTAAACTGTAACTTGGAAAAAATTAAGGAGGGGTGTAACAATTGGCAAATGGTGCTAAACCCTGAAAAATCAGTCTTCATGCCTATTATGAGAAAAAGATGTTCTGGCTTATAATTATTGCATTGCGGGCGCTGAGCTTGAGAGAGTAAAATAACATAACTACTTAGGCTTAATATTTACTTTTGATCTAAAATGGAACACTCACATTGATAATGTATGCATCAAAGCTAATAAAGCACTGTGGTTCTTTCCACGAAACCTCGCTATTGCAACTCCTGAAATAAAAAGTCTGGGTTATACGGCACTGGTAAGACCCGTCATCGAGTATTCTAAAATTGTATAGGACCCATATACCGTTACAAATTGCAATAAGCTGGAAAAAAGTCAGCGACTCGCATCCAGGTTTATTTTTAATAAATACAGCCACGTTCATTCCCGCACAAAACTATGTAAACTTGCCAATCTTCCTACATTTGAATCAAGAACGAAATATGAAAGGTTAGTTTCTTTTTCAGATTATTCATAAATACGTAAAAATAAAGAAATCCGAGTACTTTGAAATTGGCTCCACCGAATCCTCAAGACATCGTCATAGCATGTACATTCGTAATCCCTCTGTTAAAGACGATTGCTTTAAGTACAGTTCTTTTCCTAGGGCTATCAAAGATTGGAATTTGTTACCTGATTCCGCTGTGTCATCTATGTCGCTAAATGAATTTCTGGAGCGTATCACTGATATTATTGTACGTGCTAGAAATTAAAACCCCTTTAGCTTGTGTAAAGAAATGTTTCGAAACTACGAAGTGATATCCGTCTCGTAAACTGCCGAAATAACGAAGCATCTCAATATACTTGTGACCTTTGTGCATGCTTGCATGTAAGCGTACACGTTTGCTTGTTGTTGTCTTTTTTTTCTCCACCCCTGTAATAGCCCTGTGCGAGGGCTGACAGTATCAATAAATGAAATGAAATGAACTAAAGAATGCCCTTGCGACATCCGCTTGGCTACGGTCACATTCCATTTTCCTGATACTGGCAGTCTGCTTTTTGATTGTCACCACTCCTATTTACCGCGTTTCGATGGGGTCTTCGTTGACTCCCTTGAAGCAGACACTGAAGTTGTAAGATGCGGTCGGTGCCCTCTGGCGCCTCTTGGGGATAACAGCAGAAGGGTTCGCGCATTTATAAAAAAGGCGGCGGACAGCGAAGAGGCTTCCAGACGTTTAGACAGCCACAATACCACGATCCCTCGCCGAATTCGACAGACACCACAACACGAACAAGAATCGCGAGTGCGCGAATCAAGCCAAACTTGTTCTCGTGCCGGGACTCTAAGTTAGACACAAGGCGACAAAGTCGGCGGAAACGCCGACCACCGCAATCGGCCAGCGGCGTGCTTGACCTTGGTGTTGATCAGTCGTAGCGCGGCGCTGGCCCAATAGCGGCAATCGGCGATCTCGTCGACTTTCTCGTCGAGCGTCCAACTTAGGGCCCGAATAGCACGAGGTGGAAGATTGCGATTATAACGGAAATCCAGCTCACACAGAAAATGTGTAGAGTGCTGTATCGATGCTGAAGTCAAAACCCAAACCAAAACAATGACGGTGTGGTAGTTGTGCCACAGAGACAACGAAGAGGTCGGCAAGCGCAAGCGCTGAGCTCGGGACACGCGCGGCAGATGTTACTTGAGACCAACGGAACGGCTCGGCGGCGGCATCGGTCGATGCGAACTGCAGCCTCATTCCGCTTGTAAATACCTGTAGATATATTTATTTGTATGAAACCTTACGTCTGGTTCCCACAGCGGTATGCGACTTGGTTCGCGGTGTGTGAAGTATCGCTCGTTGACGACACCGATGGGTTGAACGCGATCTTGCATCTCGTGCCACGTAGCGGATTCTTAGTACAACGTTGGATCACCCAGAAAGGTTGGTACAGTTATGCCTCGTTAATATGGACCCCGTTAATATGGACACCCCGCATTATGAACAAACTGTTCGGGGACCAATCTTTCGCCATGCAATAGACCCTTTCCGAAATTCAGTGCCATCTGGTGGTTTGTAAAGCAGTTTAGGTTTTGCCATATCAATGGCGGAAATTAACTTGTATCGGCACCGTCACTTTCGCAAGTCAACGGCACGCGAGAAATTATTCAGTATGAGGTCTTTCTCAATCACTTTTATTTCGATGGTGACCAAGAACCTGCGTTCGGAACAAAGCTCCGACCCACTCAGATGCCTCGAGAAAATTCTATACACCAAAGTGCTTTAAAGCCGATTGTGTGCCGCCCACAGATTGACTGAATCTGAGTTATTAGAAATGAACGCTTACGTAACTCTTGTGTTCCATTCCTACGTCACGTCGTACTCAACCCCGAATGTACAGACCTCGCAAAATCCGCTTAGGAGCATCTTCAACGTCTTCCTTTATCCGTCACTAGAAGGCCGCCATTGGTATGGCACAGATGCCGTTCCACAGATGATGATAGTGATCAAAGTGGCCAGTCTGAATTTCGGAAACGGTCTATTCTGCCCCGTTAATATGGATGCTCGCAGTACGGACTACAGGCAGTTATTTTGTGGACGAAATGGGAAAATAGCAGCATTTTTGTATCGTTATTACAAATGTTATACCCCAATTAAAAAAAGAAAAGAAAAATAAAGATATTTACAATTCTCTTTAACGCCGAGTCAGAGCGCAACCATTGAGGAGGAGGAGGAGGAGGGTACGAGGAGAGAGATTGCCTTTCCTCCCCCTACCCTTCTCCTCTCCTGCTCGCCTCCCATTTAGCGGGAAATGTTCGCTATATTTCCCTCTAAATTTAACAAAAATTTCAACGCTAAATTTAGCAGGGAAATATTCCCGAAGCATTTAGCGGGAAAACTCTCGCTAAATTTTGCGAAAAAATTGCTCCGCTAAATTTAGTGGAAACATTCCCCTTCTAAACTTAGCGGAAAAAAGTCCCCGCTAAATTTATGGGAAAACTTTTCCCGTAAATTTGGCGGGACGATTTTCCCGCCAACTTTAGCGAGGAAACGCCTATAAAGCAACGCGCGGTTACGTCGACGCGGATGCCGCTCGACCCAGAAACGGGCGCTTAAGAGCTGCGCTTTTTTGAAGAAAAAAAAAAAAAAGGGGGGGGGGGAGTTTAAAAACGCCCCTATGATATAAGTTGTGGGGATTCTTCTGGTCTCCCATCCCTGATGGCTGTGATAACGGCCGCGGGTCGGAACGCTCGGCCTTCTTCGCCGTGAGCTCCGACCTGTTCGTAAGGCGGAGGGCCGCCTGGCTTGGGGGCTCTCCTCTCACTCTCTCCCGGGGGGACCTCTTCCGTCCCCCCGCTCGCATGCGAATCACTGCCGACAGGCGAGGAGGTTTCGCCTCTTGTTTTCCCGCTTTCGGGAAAGGGACTCGTCCGGGTGTCCGCGAAAGAGATAGGACGTGTGTCGGCGACTTCTCCGATGCTTCCCCGGTCTTGGCTCTCCGGAACCCCGCGTCTGGCCAGGTAAGGACCTTTTCTTACCTTGGAAGGCGCGGGGGGGCATTTTGGATGGGGACATTGTAGTTCGTTTTAAGAGTATTCTAATAAATGCTCTTGGACTCTGTCCTTACTCTGGTACGTGTGTCTTCTCTTCCGCTATATTCGAGAGAGTGAGACAAGGTAGACGATCACTGGCACCGACGGAGGTAATTAATCGAACCGACCCGCGGTAATGTATACCTAAACGTCGCCTACATTGCCGCGGAGATGTGGGGACCGCGGGCTACTAGGTTTGACGTCTCCTTTGAGATATCGCCGCTGTTGAGATAACCCTTTGGTTACTCTATCGGTACCTGTGTTAGTTGGTAGCTAGCAACATCCCACGAAGTGCACAGAGGAGGTCACAGTGTGCCCCCCGATAATCGTTGCCGGCCTTGCCATAAAAACTGCGCACCAAATGGTGGCTTTTTTTTTTTCTTGGCGTAAAGGGGGTTATTCTAGCTTGCAGTCTATAGACCGTTCCATTAGGGTCATAGCAGAGAGGGTAAAATGAGAAAAAATGCCCTCCCCCTCTCGCCCGTATGTCGTCTGCTCCGCCGAGTGGGCAGTACCTAGCATCCGGCTGGCGTACAAACTCTGTTTAAAATCGCGTCAATTTCGGAATTTCAAGCGAAGATGCGCAGATTTTGGTATGCCAGTTATCGTGTATTACTATGCTAGATAAAAAAGACTAACAGAGTCCAATTGCGCTGTTATCTGCGTGCAAAGAAATAAAAAAATAGGGAAAACAATGTCAGACTGGCCGGTCTCTCCGGCGAAAAGTGAATCCGGTGGCTGTACCTTTTTTACTATACAAAGTTCGTACTGGTGTAGGCCTTTAGCGACCATGAGTGGAAGTCTGAAATAATAAATAAAAACGTGCTCTCCTGCCGCAATACACGCAGTAGTTGAGGGTAGTACTGCCGGCTGACTCAACTGCTATTTAAGTCACGGAAAAAAGATATGTCAGTTGATCATTTACCGAAGTAGAACAATAGAGAGCTCTAGGCTGATTTCAGAGTAGCCATAACTATTCTAAGAACGCGAACCACTTCACAACGGCAGCCACGAGCGAGAGTTCGGTGTTCCGTACAGCCCGCCGATACAGCCCAAAGATGGAGAATGGCAACCTCCCGTTTTGTCGTCTGCTAGCGGAGTCGGGCGCGTGCCCTCTCTCTCGTTTTACCCCGCCGAACCCGCTGAATTTCCCGGATGTATGGAGAGGGCGCTGCTGTCGAACAAAATGGTGCCGCCCAGAGAGCGCTAAATGGAATGGTCTATTGTTGATTGTGATCGTGACGTGGTTATCCAGGAGCTTGGGGAAAAACGGGACGGACAACAGCTTTCTGTTGCGTGTACCGTTCCGACCTCCCCGACCTCTCTCTCCCCCCCCCCCCCCCCCCCCCCCCCATTTTCTGGGTTACCATGCATGCCAGTATTGAATCGATAGCCTGCACACTCACTTTAATTTCAATAATTGAAATCGCGTATGACCTACAGCCGGGAACAAAGAAGAATATGATAAAAAGCAGCTAGGCGCCCTCACTGTAGACCTCGTCATTGTTTGGGGAATGGGGAAGAAGCTCTCGATCCACAAAGTTATATTTCTGCTGTAAGGCTATGACGGGGGAGGATGGAATTCTTGTCTTTGAACTGGTTCAGAGCGACATCCCCGTAAGATCAGAGGATTGTCATTGGCGTAAAAGGTAAGGCCGAACGCTTCTCTGGGTATTTGGAAGGGACAGTAGACGATGTGAGTAGACGAGAGACCAATCGTTATCTGACGTATATAGCTCATCACGGCTTGGAAACAGGTCTCGCTTACCTTGAGAAGGAAGGACGGAAAACGCGCACTTCAAGTAGCGGACATTTTTGATCTCTGGACACAAAAGTAGGCTCGAAAGTGTCAATAAAAACCCACATCTTGCTCATTTTTTTAGTTAAATAATCCATGTATCTCTTGTTGTTGCCACGGTTAATATGTGTGTTTTGACAGTGATTCGTTATTATGGACACACTCACACGGAGGATTTTTCTGGGGAACGCAGGCGTCCATACTAACGTAACATGACTGGCACGCGGGCAGACAGTTGCTGAAAGTGCGATACTCGGTCCTGAAAGAACAAATTCACTAGGTTTTTTTAGGTGATGTGTGCCCTCGTGCCAGAAGCGAAAAGAGCCGAGAGGCACTGACCAGGTCGGCGCTGATCTCGCATCGGTCATCCAGGTCCTTCTGGAGCTGAGCTAGCTGGGACTCCTGCTCCCTGAGACGCTCCTCCTGCGGACAAAGAGAGTGTGAACTCATACACCACTCACAAACCCACGAAACTTCAAAGGATTCGGCAAATTTTACATAAAGGCACAACGACAAAATAAGGCTCAAAAGAAGCGAAAGCCTCGTGGGGGGGACCGAGTCAACTGAGAAATTATTACGCCACTTTTCAAATAGGCATATCGGGCTGATGCGCAGACTCGTACATAACTCATTACACGTAATCCAATTACTTGCAATCAATTACTTTTTGGGGTAATTTTCTAATCGTTTGATTAATTTTATCATAAGATGATCACCAGAGTAATCTGATTACCTTTGAAAGTACTAAAATTACTTGTGACCATCACTATTTTTCCCTCTCCTTTTGAATGGCGTTCTTTGTTTCTGCAGGTTTTCTACCGCGGCATCCCCAAACCATGTAAGCGACGGGAGGATAGTTTACCGAAACTGGAGGACTGAGAAGATAATGAGCTTGTAATCCGGTGATTACTAATCAAAAATGGACAGTAAGAAAAGCCCGTTTTCAAGATTCCTAATCAATAATGGACAGCACGAAAAGCCAGTTTTCAAACCGGCTGAAAAATCTATCGGTTAGCTAGGAAACCTGACGTATTCAAAAATGGTTAGTTTTTTAATTAACTGTCAATTACTTTTCATCTCGAGTATTCAGGTAATCTGATTGAATACTTCTAAACCAATTGTAATTGTAATCTATTAATTTTCTCGAGTAACGCGTACAAGACAGCTGCCGCGCCAACTGCAATTTGAAACTCAGCGACAACGTGATTGTGATATATTGCCGCGTACGAGGCCCAGAGGGAACGCACGAGGCTCCCACGCAGGCGCCCGGGGATCGATGCCCGCCTTTGAGATAACGTCTATCAATTGTTTCTACTCATTTTTTCCAGAGGTTTCGCGTTTACTCTTACCCCAAATATTCGACGCTCGCACATTCCAGGCCAAATATTACAGATAACCTAGTCTTATAGATAATGATTCCTAATGGCCTCGCCAAGAAAGAAACGAAGGGACGAAAACGCTTTCTCCACAGAAACACAAAAGGACAGTGAACGCCAATAAAATTTTCTTTTAGGATTTTTATCGTTTTTTAACGGCATTTTTTTGCATGTACTACCGTCGGGGACAATAAAAACGTCGCATGTAAGAAATACCATTTCGTTCATTCATGCAACTAACACGCAATAAACGTGTTCACAAGCAAAATTATTAAAAAGAAGCTAGTTCGGCGTTCCAAATATAATGACTGTTAAAGTAGCGCGTTGGACCCGGTTCAAAACAAATCTTAAGCAACGTAAAAAAACGCTCATGCTAAAACACACACACACAAAACACAAACACACACACACACAAACAAACAAAGAAAACGAAATTTATGTATGGTTCACGCCAGGCACATAGCTAGGATTTTGTTTCGGGGGGGGGGGGGGGGGGGGGGGCATCACAAAATGCTGTATGAGGGAGAGGGGCGAGAGGAGGTTTCAGCAAAACGGAAGATTTCGGGGAAGGGGGAGGGGGGGGGGGGGGCAGGACCCGGGCTCCATGGGCCGCCGCCGCCGCCGCCGCCGCCGCCGCCGCCGCCGCCGCCGCCGCCGCCGCCGCCGCCCCCCCCCCCCCCCCCCCCCCCACCCCCCTTGCTTCGTGCTTGGCTCACGCGCAACAACCTCTTCATCTACAAGGCAATCAAACCCAAAACCAGGCCACTCCGCTCCTTGGCCAACCGACTCCCAGGATGCAACGTGCGCAGTGTTGCGCGCAGGAATTTATGCAAGTAGTCTACTGGATTCAAATCCCAGAGAAAACGGCCCTTGGGAAATGAAGATTGTTGTCGAAATTTCGATGAGGCGCCTAATTTAGATCGGAACATGATAGAAACAAGAATTGCTCTTCTTTTTATTTCTTCTTGATATTTTCAGGTACAGAACTCGCTTTTTCGACGCGTTCTTTTGAATATCAGGGGAAGAAAATGAATATATAACCACGTAAATAACAACGTTTCGTTGCACCTTGTCGTTATTAAATGTTCGATTTGTTCTTCTTCACTGCACTTCTGTCCTAGGGTTTACCCAGCCGATCCGAGAGAAACTGCTTACGAGATCCCCCGAACTCACTCGGTAGATACTTGGAATGAAGACAGTGCTGGTAAGAGTGATATAAATATAGCGAATGTCATTTTCAGTGCATGCTATTAAATTTTTCCGTGCGACAGCGCACAAATGACATCCGGAGATAATCTCATTCGCCGCAAACTACATTAATGTCCTCGTGCATGACCGAAAAGTGTCGTCATCTGCGGTATGTCACAGCCCTTCGGTGACATCACGAACGAATTGTGTGAAGTTTTCGGTTTCTTTCCACGTTCTCCAAATGAACTGCGGCGACAGCCGAGGTGCTGTTCACCTAACGATGACGTCATGTGAATCAGTGTCAAGGTGTTGTCTTTGTACTTAATCCATGTCGGAAGGTCGAAAAGGGCTTACTCACGTTTGTAAAAGGAAATAAAATGAACGTTTAATTCTTAATACGGTTTGGGGTGGCCAGCAAGGCTTACGGGTTCCACACGTTCGCAAACACAGTGCCTCTGTAATATCTCGTGATATCACTGATATCACGAGATATCAGTGATATCACTGATATCTCGTGATATCTCTCGAGATATCACTCTCAGAGATATTGCCGCGCGCGCAGCTGGCCAAGTAGGCAGCGCGCGCGTGGCCTAACGGTTATCGCGCGTGCTTTCCACGCTGAAAGCCAGGGTTCGATTCCTGGCCGCGGAGGCGCATTTTTGTTGACTCTGTAAAGTAATGTTCTGGTAAATTCGAGAACCATGTTGCTTGTTCGAGGTCAGAATGTTCTACGCGCCGAACCTTCTACGCCGAACGATCCAGAAACCCACGAGGGTACATAAGCGATTCCGCAAGGCGAACGGAGTCAGTTTCGCACCAGCGTTCGACTCTGCTGCTACGCCGACTTGAACGCCCGCGACGCTCTATTATTATCTTTTGTACTCGTTTATTTTTGGCACAAGTTCGCCACATTAAACGTTTATTTCTTTCTGTTTATTTCCTGTTTTTTTTTTTTTGGTCACCACCCGTGACATTTTGGTGGAGGTGCGGGGTACCGCATGCCCCTGCCGCGTACCCCTCCGAGGGCCCGCAGTGCAAGTCCGACGCCTAGCCCACGAAGAACCGACGAAAGCACTTCCGAGATCCGGTTCAGTCGTCGCACCCAAGGTCTACACCCGGAATTCGAACCTCTACCGTCCAAGACTAAGCAGCCAACGAGGCCAACGATGGACAGCCAGTCGTCCCAGAACCCGTCCACCGCCAGCGTCGTATACCTGCCCGTCGCCCCACGCAACCCGACGCCGTTCTATGGTGAGGCCCATGAGGATGTGGAGGATTGGCTACAGCATTACGAACGAGTGGCGCGCCATAACCAGTGGACACCAGAGCAGAGCCTTCAGAACGTCTACTTCGCTCTGGAAGGCACGGCGCGCACCTGGTTCGAGAACCACGAAGCGTCGATTTCTACGTGGGAAGAGTTCCAGGCCGAGCTGCGACGCACCTTTGCCAACCAGCAGCGACGACAGCGTGCCGAAGAACTCCTCCAAGCAAGACACCAAGGGCCAAACGAGAGCGTGACAAGCTTCGTCGAAGACGTTCTCCGCCTCATGAACCGCGCCGACCCAAACGCTCCCGAAGAGAAAACGTTGCGGGTCCTAATGCGCGGCGTCAAAGAAAACATCTTCGGGGGCCTCGTGCGGAGCCCGCCTACGACTGTCCAGGGTTTCATTACTGAGGCCACCAACATCGAACGTGCCCTTCACGCACGGGCCTCACACTACCAGAGACTTCCCGGCTTCGCTGCCCTCTCGCCATCCAGCTGCAGCATCCCGGACATCCGCGACATCATCCGGGACGTCGTCCGGGAAGAACTCAGGAAGCTGCTGCCTGCTGCCAACCAGCCGGCTTCGCTGTCGATAGCCGAAGTGGTGCGCGAAGAAGTTCAGCGCGCAATTCAACCGGAGACTCCTGCCAGCGTGGCCGCAGCCGATGAGCCGGCGCTGACCTACGCCGCAGTGGCCCGAGGACCGTCGCCAGCTGCTCAACACTACCCGGTGGCGCCACGACGAGACCCATCAACGCAGGCGTACCCCCGACGCAACGACGAAGTACGTCAGTACGACCGCCGAGAACAGCAGGCGCCAAGGAAAACCGACGTGTGGAGGACAGCGGATCGACGACCCATCTGCTACCACTGCGGGGAGGCCGACCATATCTACCGTCGTTGTTCCTACCGGCAAATGGGCCTGCGTGGGTTCCACCCGAACGACCCACGCCCGAGGTACGGCGAACGCCCTCGCGACATCGAGGAGTACCTCCGACGTTCGCCCTCCCCAGTGTCGTCTCTCCGCCGTGAAGCCCGCTCCCCATCGCCACGACGTTCAGCCTCCCCAGCGCCACGATCCCGCCGAGAGAGCCTGTCTCCCCGGCGTCGTCGGGAAAACTGAGTGCGGCAACGCCTGGAGGTGACGTTGCCAAAAACGACGGAAGCAAACAGCCTCCAAGAACTCCGGAGCGCTCCCACTCTCTCGACGCCCCGCATTGCACCGACGCGCCTGCAACGGTGTCCAACAACCTAAACGTTGTTATTGATGGCCAAAACGCATCGGCACTCGTTGACACCGGGGCAGACTACTCAGTATTGAGTGGGAGGCTCTCTCGCCACCTTCGAAAAGTCACGACGCCGTGGGATGGACCGCAGATACGAACCGCCGGAGGACACCTCATCACGCCTGTCGGAAGGTGCACCGCTCGCGTCGAAATTCACGGCGAGACGTGTCCTGTGAAATTCGTCATTCTACAAGACTGTTCCAGAGACGTCATTCTCGGCATGGATTTTTTGTGTGAATACGGCGCCGTCATCGACCTTGGAGAAAACAGATTGACGCTGCGGACACCTGTTCCGCCTTTAGAGAAACTCCAAACTGCGTCAGCCGCCGTCCGAGTCGCCGCCGACCACGTGAATCTACCGCCGCGATCAACTGTTGTCGTACCCGTCGTGACCGATGCAGCTACCCGTAGCGAAGTTCTTCTGGAAGGTAACCTCCAGTTGCTCCTGGGAAGAGGAATAGGCGTCGCACGAGGAGTAGCTGAACTTCACGATGGCCGCACTGTGGTCCTCGTGACGAACTTCCGGAATGAAACGCAACACCTCACAAAAGGTGCAGCCGTTGGCCACGTCGAGGATCTCCGAAACTCCGCCGAAATCGCTGCCATTACTGATGAATCCTCGCCACCTCAGCAAGACGGTACGTCGCCAGCGCAACTCGACATCGACCCTAAGCTTCCGGACCCGAAACGACGGCAGCTGATTAACCTCCTCGCCGAATACCGTGACTGCTTTGCGACGTCGTCGAAGGTACGCCAAACAGCCGTTGCGAAGCACCGCATCATTACCGAGGACGACGCGCGCCCTGTGCATCGATCACCGTACAGAGTCTCCGTTAAAGAAAGGGAGGTGATCCAGGAGCAAGTTCAAGAGATGCTGAACGACGACATAATCCAGCCATCAAGCAGTCCGTGGGCCTCTCCAGTCGTACTGGTTAAGAAGAAGGACGGAACGCTTCGGTTCTGCGTGGACTACCGGTAGCTGAACGCGGTGACTAAGAAAGACGTCTACCCACTCCCCCGAATCGACGACACGTTAGACCGGCTGCGCCACTCTCGATACTTCTCATCGATGGACCTGAAGAGCGGCTACTGGCAGATCGAAGTCGACGAACGGGACCGAGAGAAGACAGCTTTCGTCACGCCGGATGGGCTGTACGAGTTCAAGGTAATGCCCTTCGGTCTATGTACGGCGCCAGCAACTTTCCAGCGTGTTATGGACACCGTACTGGCAGGACTGAAGTGGCAGAGCTGTCTGGTCTACCTCGATGACGTCGTGGTATTTTCCATCGACTTCGACGAGCACTTGCGACGACTCCGAGCTGTTCTTCAAGCCATACGGACCGCTGGACTCACCCTCAAGCCGTCAAAGTGTCGGTTCGCCTATGACGAACTGAAGTTTCTAGGTCACGTGGTTAGCAACGAAGGCGTGCGCCCAGACCCTGAGAAGACTCGCGCCGTCGCGTCATTTCCAGCGCCGACAGACAAAAAGGCCGTGCGAAGATTCCTTGGACTTTGCGCCTACTATCGTCGCTTCGTTCGGGATTTCGCACGGATTTCCGCACCGCTGACAAACCTCACGAAGGACGCCGAGAGGTTCGAATGGGCCGAGGAACAGCAGCAGGCATTCGACGAGCTGAAGCGACGACTCCAGACGCCTCCGGTTCTTGGACATTTCGATCAAGATGCGGACACCGAGATTCACACTGACGCAAGTAACGCAGGACTTGGCGCGGTACTAGTTCAAGTACAAGAAGGCACCGAACGAGTCATCGCCTACGCAAGTCGGACACTGTCCAAGGCAGAGAGAAATTACTCCACGACTGAGAAAGAATGCCTTGCGGTCGTCTGGGCAATCACGAAATTTCGTCCGTACTTGTACGGAAGCCCGTTCCGCGTAGTCACGGACCACCACTCGCTCTGCTGGCTTGCGAACCTCAAGGACCCGTCAGGACGCCTCGCTCGATGGAGCCTCCGGCTACAAGAGTTACAACATGACTGTGGTTTACAAGTCAGGACGCAAGCACAGCGACGCTGACTGCCTGTCCAGGTTCCCTGTCGAAACACCTTCCGGCAGCAACGACGACGATGATGACGAGTGCTTTCTAGGGGCAGTGAACACCGATGACATGGCACGACGTCAACGAGACGATCCGGAGCTGCGAGCCTTAATCGAGCACCTGGAAGGGCGCGGCGGTACCGTACCCCGTGTTTTCTCACGAGCCGTGCCGACCTTCGCCATTCGACAAGGTGTACTCTACAAAAAGAACTTCGGGGACAACAACTCGCCGTGGCTGCTGGTAATCCCAACCGACCTTCGAGGGGAGATCTTTCAAGCATGTCACGACGACCCGACGTCCGGACACCTTGGATACAGCCGGACACTGGCCCGTATTCGTGAAAAGTATTACTGGCCCAAGCTCCCGAAGACCGTCCACCTGTACACACGATCATGCCACGAGTGCCAGCGACGCAAGAAACCTCCGACGAGGCCGGCCGGACTCCTGCAGCCTATTTTTCCTCCAACTGCACCCTTCCAGCAGATCGGAATGGATCTACTTGGTCCTTTTCCGCCTTCGACGTCGGGGAACCGCTGGATCATCGTCGCCACAGATTATCTCACGCGGTACGCCGAAACGAAAGCTCTTCCTTCGGGGACTGCTGTGGAAGTTGCCAAGTTTTTCATTGAGTCCATCGTCCTCCGGCACGGCGCTCCAGAAGTTCTGGTTACAGATCGCGGATCATCGTTCATGGCACAACTGACCCAAGAAATCCTCCGACTCAGTCACACCAGCCATCGTCGTACAACTGCGTACCACCCGCAGACCAACGGGCTGACGGAGCGACTCAACAAGACAATCGCCGATATGATCTCTATGTACGTCGACGTAGAGCACAAGACGTGGGACGAGGTGCTGCCCTACGTCACGTTCGCCTACAATACGGCGGTTCAAGAGACCACTGGATTCACCCCTTTCCAGCTGGTACATGGTCGGAAGGTAACGACCATGCTGGACGCCATGCTGCCCCATGAGCCATCTGGCAACGAGAGCGACGACGCCCAGGCGGTTGCTCAACGCGCCGAAGAAGTTCGCCAGCTCGCCCGACTCCTGATTCAAGACCAGCAACGCGTCGACGCCGGCCGCTACAACCTTCGTCGCAGGGACGTCCACTTCCAGCCCGGAGATAGGGTGTGGGTATGGACGCCCATCCGTCGCCGCGGCCTCAGTGAGAAATCGCTGAAACGATACTTTGGACCCTGCAAAGTGCTTCGTCGACTCGGGGATCTGAACTACGAGGTGATGCCCGACGGAACAAGGACTTCGTCACGCCGCCCTCCACGACCGGAAGTCGTCCACGTCGTGCGACTGAAGCCGTACTACGCTCGATAGGACTGTGGACCTTATGTGACTCTTTAGTTTACCGTTCTGTTTTATTTGCTTCATTTTGTTTTTGGGTTGCATCGGGACGATTCACTTTTTTAAAGGGGGGAGTAATGCCGCGCGCGCAGCTGGCCAAGTAGGCAGCGCGCGCGTGGCCTAACGGTTATCGCGCGCGCTTTCCACGCTGAAAGCCAGGGTTCGATTCCTGGCCGCGGAGGCGCATTTTTGTTGACTCTGTAAAGTAATGTTCTGGTAAATTCGAGAACCATGTTGCTTGTTCAAGGTCAGAATGTTCTACGCGCCGAACCTTCTACGCCGAACGATCCAGAAACCCACGAGGGTACATAAGGGATTCCGCAAGGCGAACGGAGTCAGTTTCGCACCCGCGTTCGACTCTGCTGCTACGCCGACTTCGACGCCCGCGACGCTCTATTATTATCTTTTGTACTCGTTTATATTTGGCACAAGTTCGCCACATTAAACGCTTATTTCTTTCTGTTTATTTCCTGTTTTTTTTTGGTCACCACCCGTGACAATATCTCGTGCCCCGGCCGCACGAGATATCGCCGGGTTTCTTCTTCTTACAGGGGGTCGCTTGTTTTAGAAAAAAGTCGACAAAGGTTACTTGATTATGTCAGTTGTGGAACTCCCTCCTGGGAGTGAAGGTTCTATCCCCTTGCACTCCATTCAGTTGGCCATTGAAGCTGCAACTGAGCTACTCCATAGTCGGTTATAGGGTTCAGGGGAAACTCCTCCCTGAACTCCTTAACCTGTCCCCACTACATATAGTAACGTTGGTCAGTGTCACGTGGCATCACAATGACGCGTGACGTCACAAAGTCACGCGGCGTTAGGATGTCGTGTGACGTCCCGTCACGTGACACCATACAATACTGCGCCGCTCAAGTTAGCGGGAAAAGCTTTTAATGACATCACGCCAGAACTCACCCAGCCCGGGATCCGCCCTGAAACCTCGTCAACACTAGCGCCACTCTATATGCTCCCTTAGAGAGCTGACTAACGTAAGGCCCCTGCACACTGAGTAACGCCAACTGTAGCGCCACCACTCGGGGACTAGTGGCGAATGCCAAGAAGGTTCTAACACTTGCAGGCTGGACGTATCGGGTACGCAAGAAAGCGAGGGTTCCGTTATATATAGGCCATTTTTTGTGTGGAAACTGTTTGTAATAACATAGGTCAGTGGTTCTCAAACCTTCGATGTTTCGCAGACCCCTTGTGGATCAACGGAGATAATGGAGGACCCCTTTTATGGTGAAGGGAGGGGGAAAATGTATAAGTCAAATATAATAAGAATTTCATAAACAGATACAACTAAGGGCTGATGTGTGAAGTAGAATTCTCGTATTGACAAACACACTAGAAAACTCGCCCGAAAACAAACATATCTTCTCGATCTGAAAAAAAAAAAAAAAGCTTTTATTGCCGGGCTTTACTGACGAGGGAGGGCTTCGCGGACCCCCCTTTTTGAGATCCACTGACATAGGTAAACACTCTAAAAGCATTTGCATCACTTGTTATGGTCTGAGCGAGGGAAGAAGTCTCGTCTCGAGCTCCTCCTGATACATCTTAGAAAAAACAGTGTGCATACACGAGTTACCGCAATATCCGTGGTTCGAATGCCGCGTGCCAAGTTCCTCCTTTACCTCGTTCACATGCGGCATTCGAATCACGGATTTCGCGATGACTCGCGTTCGAATCTGTATGCAGACCGTCTTTTGCGTGATGTATGAGCAGTGTAACCCCGGCTTTACGGTGCCAGACGACACTGCCGGCTCTGAGGTGAGAAGGCGGCAGCCCTGCAGTTCTGCTCCACCTCTTAGTGGAGTCTTTCCAGTTAGCCACTGCAGTATGCGACTGCTAGCCTAAGGTCTATAACGTGCGTAACGCAGTCGTCATACACGAAAGCGGGCAGGTGCGATGCTCTTCCGAATCAAAACGGGAAGAGGTGGGGATTGAGCCAATGACCCCTGGCTTCTGCAGCGCGAACTTTCGTTCCATGTGCTCCAAGTTCAGACGCGCTAATCAAGTCACATGCGCAGAATAAAACCAGCGTATAGTCAATGCGTAGCAAGCAATGCGCTAACGTACGCGCACGTAGGCAAAGTGATATAGAATATGACGAGAGAATTTCAAGAGGAGCTAGCGGCAAGTATGTACAGAAGCAATCGATTAAAGCGTTGTTTTTAGATACTACTCGTACAGTATATATTTTTCTCGCTTACTCGGGGAAAAAAGGTCTGCATGGATTGTGGGCGAAGATCGAAGGCACTGGATTTCGCGCTAGCTTCCGTTTGCAGTGGTTCCGGCGTCCAGAGAACTGATCGTCGCCAAAAAATGAACATCGCAGTTTGTGTTCATTCAGTTCTTGAAGCAGTTACATCAATTATCGCAATAATATAATTCACCTCGCACACCCAAATACAGGAGGTAGGGGAAGCCCTTTCTATTGGTCCGCGACAGCCACAAAAATCGTCGTTTGCGATCTTTATCGCCCTCCGCGATATGAAAACGCTGTTTTCCAGTCTCATACGGGTTCTTAGGGCAGCACCCTGGCATCTGGGTCCCTTTCAAACGCTCGTAATGTTGGAAAGACCAGCGACTGTCGATACCACGTCAATGCTCCCGCCGCGAACACTGAAACCTTTTGCGAAAGCGCAAGAAAACGTTCCGCACGTGATCGCCTTGAGCCAATAGGGAGCGCGAATGGTCGGCAAACTCGAACATCAATGAATGGTGATACCCTGCTTCCTACCGGAACATTAAAAAATAGTCGTTATTTGTTTATATAGCAGAAGATTTGTCTGCCAGAACATGGCAACATCGTTACCCACTACAGATAAGCAAATTAGCCAGTGCAGTAAGACTGCTAGCCTCGGGTCTTTAAAGGCCGGTTCTCACATGCAAAGAAGCACTGACGTGGCGGTGCTCACGTGTCGTCAACTACTTATCGTCTGCCATGAGCAACAGTTGTGACGGAGCTTGCAAAGCTGGTGAACGCTCGCGGCAGCACGCGCTTAGCGCGAGGTCAGCGCTATGCTTGAAGCGCTGCGCTGCATGTGTGAACAGGCCTTAACGTGCACCACGCAATGCTGATACACGACCGCACGCCGGTGCGATGCTCATCCAGATTGGAACGGGATCCCTGGGTTCTGCAGCGCGAGCTTTCGCTTTACGCGAGCTAATGTGCGCAAGCCCACTCTGCCACCAATCCCCCCTCCTGGAACATATGCAGTGGCGCTAATCCATACAGCTGTCGCCGTAAAAATGAAAAACGGTCAGAAAAGGGGTATACTCACCACATCGTGCAGCCGAACTCGGAGTTCCTGCTCACTCCTTTCTTTCTGCGCCCGAACCGTCTGCGGAAAATGAAGAAAAAAAAACAAAAAAAAAAACAAGACGACAGCGTGAGAACTTGCTTCAGAAAGAGAGAAACATACACTATACTTAGTCTTAGACAGAGCGAAGTTAGTAACACCAATGGGCGTCTCCAGTCTATCCGCTGTAGATGAAAATAAACACTTAGTTCAGTACAGTCAGAGCTCTTAGTCCGGTAACGGCTAATGACACGCCTAACGGGGTTTTAGGCGTGACATACACTTTATTTTGACATGCCAAGAGAGTAACCTTGAAAGTAGCCGTGACACTGGCATTTCCTCGTCTCATTACACCACTCTAGGCGTTACAACAGCGTACGTATCCGGGATACTGGCAGCTCCGCACACCGTCGGCGTTACAAGCTGTTTGCCAGGCTGATAATGCAACGCTTATAAAACGAGTCACAGCCAACACTAAAACACAGAGACCAATAGTACTAAAACTTCAAGTTCAAGTGGCTCTTGTCGATGGGAAGTGCACGAAAGGTCATTCCCTGAGGCTGCACCTTTCCTTCTTTGTTTGGCAGCCGGATTTCGACGCAACCTCGACGGCGTCATTAGTCAGAGTACTGACACGAACAAAAGGCCCGCCGAGATGGAAACTAAAAGGAAGAATGGGCACCACGGGGAAGTTGTCCTACCGCTTCCTCCTTTAGACCAAGAGGGGGAGGGGAAGTCCCAAGTGGCCAGACGAAGGCTCTGCAATTTTCGCCGGGACATTTTCCCCCAGAGCCGAAGCAGCGACACAATCGAAGGATCGATGGCAACGATCGTTCCACGCGGCGCCCCTGTCAAGGACCCGATCTAGTCTGCCCAGATTTGAGAGCGTTTCCAACTGCTCGATCTTGCAACGCAATCTGCGAGAAGGGGACAAAAGCGTCCATCGTCCGCATCCAAGCATCCTCCTCGCCACGCGGTGATGCACGTACACGAGCGATACGAGCAACCGGTCTGCGCAACTCGTGTCCGACATTAAATTGCAGACGCTCGTCGTGGCCCGTGTAAAGCTCCTCAGCACTGAAAGTACCGCGAACCCGATCGTACTCAGCTTTCCTCCTTGACGACGTCATTTATGAGCGCGCCGGGATCAGGGAAAAAGAGACGAGTGCAGCGATCGGCTGGGACTCGTGACGCCCCTGATTAGAGACCGAGTCTTCGCCGAACGCTGACGCAGCACTCATGTCCAATCCGCGTTTGCCTCTTTATGTGACGTCATCACTACGACCTTTTCGAACGGGAGGCGTTACACGCTCAACAATGGAGTCGACTGAAAGACGCAACACTGGAGGAGGGCCCTATAAGGAGAGGAGAAAAAAGTGGAGAGGAGGGTCGCCTTACTGTCCCGTATGGAGGAGCTTTAATAGATTACACAAAAGACGGTCCGGAGACGCCGTTCCAGACGTGCCTCCAACAGCGTCTGCGCACGTACGTCTGCGGACATACATTCGAAGCGTACATATGTATGCAGCGAACAGGCTTGGAACGTGCGTGAGGCGTATCCGCGGATATTTCGGGCATCGTGTCCGCAGAGAACAGCCTGGCTTTTTTTGTGACTGCGGCTTTGGGTTTGAAGTTGGTCCTTCTCTTAGATCTAGGCTCCCTAAGCGGCCCTCGGTCGGCAGCCGACGGGGGCCTCGAGGGCACCGGGCTCTCCAACGGCGCAGAAAAGGCCAAAGCGTCGATACTCCGTGTCAGCTTACGATGGAGCGCGGGGGAGGCTACGCGCAGTCCGAACCAACGCTATGCCAGGTAAGCGTCACGTGACCTTCGGACAGGCCGCAGCGACGTGTGGAGCGCGTAGGGTCACGTGATACGAAGTCGGAGCGCTGGGTTGGTTCGAACCGTATACGCTGCGGCGTACCGTAAGGTGAAACGAGGTGTAGTGCCTCGTCAGCAACGCACGGTTCCATTCTAACGCCTGACGTTTCTCGTACCAGCCCAAAGGGGTCGATGTACAAGCATCCATCCACCGGTAAAGAGCGAGCAAACTCGGTTTGCATCGGGAAAAGAAGTATCCGAGTCAAGAGGCGAAATGGTCGTGTGGGTGTTGTTTTTTGATACAGTCGGGAAACGGCATCTTACCGACTCCGGTAGAGAAGGGCCATTCTGCCAATGCAGTAGGAGATCTCTAACAGCTGGTGTTTACCGTGCATCATTCAGTAGATGGCACGACGGAACAGCGCCGAGTATAAGGGCCCTCGAATGCGTAGCACTCGATAATTCGGAGAAAGAACCCCTTCCGTTTGAATAATAATTGGCCTGCCCGACGTCTTCAGACGTATGCATGTAATCGACATCTGTTCTCGTGAATGAAGCCCGAATGCTAGAATAGAAATTGCAAGTGTCCAGGCCAGCTCGTTAGGCAGCATCATAATTAGGGTTCCGAGTTTTCGGTTTAAGCCGATAAAAGTACGCCGAATCCATTTTCGGAAATTCGGTTCTAACCGAAAAAGGTCAAATTTTTGGTTCGGCGTTTTCGGTTTAAACCGATAAAAGTAATCCAAACCCATTCTATAAAATTCTGTTTTAACCGAAAAAAGTCAATGTTTCAGAGAAGGGGGGTGGGGGGGTGGGGGAGGGGGAAGGGTGGAGAGGGCGTTGCAAGGTTCGACATTGTGTGACCTCTTCATGAGTGCCCTTTTCCAAGGTTCAACATGCAACAAAAGAGGTCTTGGATTGGCCTTCGCGGGACATCTGTGTCCTTTCTGTGATCGGGCTCCGTGTGTCAAGTTCCTGGCCCTAAAAAAAGAAAAAAAGTTCGGGTGTGGGCTAGTATAAGGTTTCTAGCTTCATGTGAGATGTGCAGCCAGCGTTTAGTGAGTATACACAAAATACCTTGTGCTTCAAAACGTCGCACCGTGTCTCTGTTGGTTGATTAGCCCATTTTGGATCAGGAGCGCTTCATCTCCTCAGCCTGCCAGTGTCTAGTGTTAACATTAAGAGGTCATTCTCGAAGCCCAGGGTCATTAACAGAAAAAAAAAAAAAACGTGGATCAAAGAGAAGAACCTGGGAAAGTACATGTGTTTACTATAATAAGATGACATAATCCTGATCTACAGAAGGTGAAGTTGCATGTTTTTTGGGCACTGACTTGTTTGTACTTCTGTGTTTTTGTGTGTGTGTGTGTTTTTACAGTTGGACACATTTGCAAAATAAAGTGTCAATGTTTTTTTGTTTTTTTTTTCACTTCCTTTTTTTTCAACGTACTTGTGATCCTTGAGGGATCACAAATATCTTCTGATCCGGTGTCCGATGGTGTTTCTTTCATATTCACCAAAAAGACAACGGTAAACTTTTCTGGGCATAAATAGAAACCGAAAATTGAATCTTAAAATAAACACCGAAAAAGTACGCTGAATTTTGAAAAAATAAAAACCGAAAACGCGGAACCCAGATCATAATCTAAAACCAGGGAGACAGAAAAAAAAAAAAAAAGAAATAAAATAACGAAGAACACGTAAGTCGTGTTCTTCTCGCTAGGTTTGTTCGCGAGAGATCAAAAATCGACCACACAGAAACCAGAAAGGACGTAGGCCCAAAGTATGCCTCCGCAAAATCTTGACGCGTTTTTGCCGGACGGACTAAAGTCCAAAAACCTAGACAATGCAAGCTTCATTTTGTTTTATTGTGTTTCTATATCCTTAATTTTCCGTCAATATTCCCAGAGTTCACAGTCCGGCGAGTCAAGGTAAATACACACCAAAAACAAAACCTAGCTATTGCATGAATAAAACACAGAAGAACCATCGACAAGTATGGCCGTTTCGACGACACGTTCCACCAGAGCACAAACCAAGTAAACTCATCCCAAAATCTGATATTTGAGATCTCGTTTTTTTTTTTTTTTTTTCATTTTGAATGTTTTAGTTTGTAAGCAGCAAAAGCTCCGGCACCCGCACATCAATCAAGATATACTCGGTTCCACAGACTAATGGCAGCAGAATCCGGAGAGTGACCCAGGTCAATACCAGACAAAACATGCGCCTGTCTTCTAGGTACTATTGGCCGTATTGCCAAGGCCCGCTCGCTTGCGGCATGAATATCCATCGAGACGGAAGATCCAACAAGTCGAAAGATTCAATTGGTCACGTGACAGGCAAGACGGAATATCCATCGAGACTAAATGTCCAATTGAGACGGAATGGTCAACGAGTTCGAATGTTCAACGAGACGGAAGATCCAACCAGGCTTCAATGTCCGACTTGACTGAATATCCATCGAGATGGAAGATCTAACCAGGCCTGAATGTCCACCTTGACAGAATATCCAACGAGACGGAATATCCAACGAGGTCTGGTTGCCCACTATGGCTGGATATCCAATGTGTTATGTTTATTTCATTCCTGTAAATTATCTAGCATACTGCTGCCAAATAAATAATGATAAGCCAGGACCTTTTTTTCATTGCACATTTTGTGTCCTATGGGAAAGGGCTTGCTGGATTGCTCCAAATTATATTTAACAAAGCAAAGATCACATAAGCTACGTGTTCTCCGTGCCAGGACGGTATCCGCGACTCCAAATAACTATAGGTGGCGCCACTCATTTTCCAAGATGGCGGGTTTAGTGAGGGTCAGAGATGCGTGCCGCTGTTGAGCCCGTCTAGTGTGCTGGCTTCACTGAGCGACATAAATTATTTCTGGTAATACAAGGAAGCTAATGTTTTATGAGCGCAAGTTACCCCTTTAACCTGAAAACAAGAACGGTGTTTAGCGTATTTTTTTACGGAAGGATGCGCGTTTTAATTCTGGAGCGAAACCGAAACTTACCTTTATTTTGGATTTAATTTCTCGATATAGGCCTTAATTTCGAATTATTTCACGACTCAAGATGTGTCTCACATCGTAATTATTTACTTAGAAGAGTTGTTCGCGGAAACTTTATTTTGTGACATATTGTTCGATCCAGGGTGATATTTGTAGTTGCTGAAAAAATCAGTGCTGATATCTGTGCGTTCTCGCAGCCTTTCTCTCGCTCAGATAATTGTCATGGGAAATAATGACAATTATTCCAGCACAAGAATAAGAAAATAATTTTAATTTTTATAATATGTCCACGAAACGTATAAACTAATAAACGCTGCTCTCACTGCAACAACCCAAAGACGGAATCCGAGTCAGACAGCTGAAGTGTGTGTGTGTGTGTGTTTATAGCACCGCGTGACGTGTAGGACTTCATATTACATCCATTGTTTGACTGTTTGTCTATCTTGATAACTATGTCAGAGTTTTTCATATGCTAAAAAGAAAACAGAATTATACCTTTCTCGGAAGACTATTATTGTTAAATAGCGTATTCTCGCGATCTTGGCGTTAATTAGAGGCATACTTTGCCGCGATTTGTATTAATAATAATAATATTAAAAGTCACATATTTGAATAAGTAATTCTTAGAGTTCTAATATAATTTCTTGCTTATGATCTAATTTTAAAGGCGCGAAGAAATAGGACAATAAAAACTGTGCTAATTATCATCACTGGTTTCAGTTGCTGCATTTTAATTACCAATAAAAAATAGTCTAAAATCAATGAAAACATTTTAGCGAATGTGAGAAATTCATGTAAAATTACATTAATTGTGAATAAAGTATATTCTGCTCAAAGTCACGACTTTTGACAACCGGCGAAACGCCCAAAGTCGCCGCCAATAACCTTCCAAACCAAATGCCCAAAAAATAAAAAAATAAAAAAATAAAAAATGAAAAAAAGAAAAAAAAGCTTTTTTTTAATTATTAGTTTTTTCATAACATTTATTTACTTTTGTATTTGCTCGCCGTTGTTTTGCCAATCTCAACCTTTCCAGTTCGAAGGAACGCCTACCTGCTTGCACGTCTGGTCACTGCAGCACGTTTCGTTGGCGTTGGAAGCCGGTGAAACAGTAGTGAGTTTTAGTATTGCGTATACGAGCGAACTCAAGCCCTGTGTGTTTGCGTTAGCTTTACGTGTTCTACACTGCGCGTGCGCGGAGCCCGAAACTGCGGTCTTGGATGGCGCATGGCGATGGGGCGCACGCACAACGTGCGGCACGGAACTCTAACGCAAACGCATACCGCTTGCGTTTGCTTCTATGCGCAATACTAAAACTCTCCAGTAAGGTACAATCCCATACCGGCTGCAGCACTAGGTTGGGACAGTGAAGAGTCTTGTTTACATTCGGAAACGACATTTCGCGAGCCATGATCGCGAGCAGTTCCGCCATGCCCGCTGAGCAGGGGAGTCGGGGGACCCTCACTAGAGCGCTTCCCGTTTCCGCCGCGGGAGGGCGAACGTCGAGCTGGAGACGCGAATAGGGAAAGAGTTATTATTATTATAATTTTTTGTTAGACCACCAAGGAATGGAATGCGCTGCCTAGTGAAATTGTTTGTGCCGCAAACGAGGAAAAGATTTTTTTAACATTCGCCCTCAGCGATAATACCTAATACAGGCGCCACAGGCTCAGCATAAATAAATAATAAAAATTAAAAATAACGAAAGCAACCAAAGTCGTTTAGTGACGCATGATATGACTAAATGTGTCATGTTTTCCGCTGATCAAGTTGTCCTCATTCGAAGACGTGGAGAAAGGTGGCCGAAAGCGGAAACATTATCTGTAACGTTTTTGTCTAAACAGTTGGTCTGGTGTGCACCAATCACTCATTGTTGTATGCGTTTACACTGCATTCGTGAAGCCTAATTACTGCCATAGCCTTTTTTCGTTTTTGCTACAAAATTTATTAATAGAGCAACAACTTACATAAAACATGCTTCTAAAATAAATGTCGGGTTTTTTTGTTTGTTTTTTTTGCAGTTAAGGCTCCGCGAAGTTTTACGTTTTTTTTTTTTTCATATTTTTCATCATTTCTAGATGTTTTGGAAAATTAGCGAAAGTGAACATAGATGAAGTGTTCTTTAAATAACCAAAGAAAAAAAAAACAAGAAAAACGGACATTAAAATTGTCTGGTTCTGCTGACACTTTACGACGGTGGTAGACTTTTTAATAACCGGGGCGGCCACGTCTAATTTGAAGCGCATCATCGGCGATACTTTACATCAGAGCAAGAACACCCCTCGGATACTTTGGTTCCCAGTTCCAGAAATCGAATCTTCTTTCCCACCCTGTCGCGGGGCATTAAAGGTTCTCGCCTCCTCCTCCTCTTAGACGGCCAATCAATCATTTTAAAATCTATCGGAGGCACGGCGTCTCCACCGTCCGATTGTACGACTGGGAGCCACCCAACAAGCTCATTAGTACAGATTATATTTGCAAGGGACACGGGGTGACACGCCCGTAACTTCGGCAGTACAAACGGCCAGAGTCTACTCGGCGCCATGCCAAGCCCATTCACGAAAACTATCTCAGAACTTGGTAGATTCGCTATCCTATACTCCGTTCACCCCAAACTTGAGACTACGATGGAAGCTACTTTCTACGCCTCTCTTTCGCCACGTCATCACGCTCCCACTCATACCCAGGCAGAGAGCCGGGTCAGGTGATAAGAGGGAGGAGGCTGATTGGTCCGGCGGGCACGTCTACCTCCCACTGGTGTCTCAGCCAAGCACCCGGCCAAGGTGCCTCGGCAAAGGCCGAAAAGGGTTGGTAAAGGAGGCACCGGGGAAACAACGACCCCTGAATTTCTCCGACAATCCCAAAAAGCTATGTACCTCCGGAGACGCGCGTAATCCGGAGAAGGCAACGCGCATCCAAAACGAACAATGACCTGCGGTTCCTTCAAATAGGATGGCCTAGAGTGAATAAGTTAAATCCAAGCACAATTATTTGTAAGCCGTGTGGCTTCCCTTTCCGGCGCTGACCCTTCGGCCCCCGAATTCCAGCAACTCGGACACAACGCCTCCAAGATGCGTCATGCCTCTGGGGGAGTGGTGGTTGCCTCGCGTACAAGAACATCCGGCTACACCCCTAGCCAACCGACGTCACGCGGCTGGCTTTCTTTATTCAGGTAGCTCCTGCAGCGCCGTTGAGGCATTATTGCAGGGGGCGAACAACATAGAAAAAAACATTTCTGCATTTGCGGCACAAACAGTTTCAACACTTAAATTGTTCCAATCCCTAATGGTCCTAACAAAGAAAGAATTTTTGCACAGTTCCGTCCTGGTGGAATATTCGCGTATTTTGTGGATATGATCTTTACGTTGGGAAATATAGTAAGGGGGTAGAAGGTAATGAAAACCGTTAATACCAGTGTGTTTATTATAAATGCTATATAGAAATTTTAAGCGCAAATTTTTCCGCCTGAATGTCAGCAAATCCCAGCCTAATGTACTCTTCATGTCCGTGACGCTCGAAAAGCGGTCGTACAGCCCCAGGACGAAGCGTGCCGCACGATTTTGGATTCTCTCTAAAGCGTCTATGTGATTTTGCTGGGCAGGATCCCACACAGTGCAAGCATAATCTGTAAGAGGTCGAACGTAGGTAAGGTATGCAAGTTCTTTTATTTTTTGTGTAGACCTTTTTAGATTACGCTGGATAAAACCAAGTGCCCGTCCCGCCCTCATGACGACATCGTCAATTTGCGCATTCCACCTGCAGTCTGCTAATAAGGTCACCCCCAGGTACTTTACCGTCATTTTTTAGTGGTTCATTATTTAAATAATAGTGAGTGTGAAGTTTATTTTTTTTGCGGGTGAAGGTGACATGTACACATTTGCTGACGTTTAACTGCAATTTTGATAGACTGCACCAGAGTTCAATTTGATCCAAATCAGCCTGCAGTTGTCTGGAATCCTCATCGTGTTTTATACATCTATATACAACACAATCGTCAGCAAACAATCTTAGCTGAGAGGTCACGCCAACGTGAATATCATTTATAAATATTAAGAACAGCAAAGGTCCAAGTACCGACCCCTGCGGCGCGTCAGAGGTAACTTCAACAAAATCTGATGTTTCACCATCTAGAACCGTACATTGCCGACGCGAACACAAATATGCCTGTATCCAATTATGTACCGAAGTATCTAGATTCAAAAGTGCCAATTTTTGGATTAAGAGGGAATGCGATACTGTATCAAACGCCTTTCTAAAATCGAGAAACACACAATCAATTTGCTCACCCCTATCAACGGTAGTAACAAGATCATGATAAAATTCAGTGAGTTGTGTAGTACAAGAATAACCCTTTCTAAATCCATGCTGATAATCAATAAAAAAGTTCTGAAACGTGAGATGTTGCATTATCTGGGAATATAAAATATGCTCAAACAACTTGCAGCAAACCGACGTTAAGGAGATCGGCCTGTAATTCGTGACATCATTTTTGGGTCTTTTGCGGAACAAAGGACCCAAGGCTTGATAAGGGGACGTCGGACAAAGGGGGATCTCTCTCGGACGGCGGCTCTCTGGAACGGTGGACAGCAAGCGTGCAGTGGTGACAGGAGACGAAGACGCTGGATGGATGGATGGATGGATGGTAATGGCTATACCCTTTGTAACGGGCGGCAGCTTGCGCCACCTAGCCTAAGATTTCGTCATCCCTTTTTTTTTTTTTTTTTTTTTGCGCGGGGATCGAGTCTCGACGGGGAGACGGACGCTGGCGCGGGGCAGTGCGGGCGTTACGTCGAGTGGCGGACTCGACAAACGGACCGGACGGCGACCCTGGGCAACGACGTCCCCATGACGCGGTGTGGACGACTACCGCTGGGACTTGGAGCAGCTGCAGTTGCAGCGGACTTTGCCCCGGCCTCGCTGATGATCGTTCCCTGATCCCGAAACCCCCCAGGCAATAAGTGAGTGAATAAACACTTTTGCCGAGAGCGAAGTATTGCTGTGTCATATTCATCCGGGGACAGGGTCTGTGGGAATCGGAGTTAGAAGCCCGCAGCCGTTAGGCAATTTTAAAATTGTGTCCATCTTAACAGCTAAGTTTAACCAACAAGAATCCGCCTGAACAACCAGCATTTTTTGTTAAGAAATTTTAAGATCTACCAGCTCGAAATACGTAAACAATGCGAAACGCATTGCTCAAATCAGGTATCCGCTTGGTTGCGTGGCGGGCGAGACGAATATCCATCGAAAAATAATGTCCAACTGAAACGGAATGTTCAGCGAGACAGCAGATACAATCAGGCCGGAATGGCCACCGTGACTGAACATTTGTCGAGACGGAATATCCAATAGACCGATCTCACCAGGAGTTGCACGACGCCACCGCTGCCGCGGTGCATTCTGGTACCTGTAGTTCTTTCCAGTTTTCTGGCCGCGTCAAGGCGCGTTGTACGCCCGGCGTTTGGGAATTTTCAGGTTAGCACGAGTCTTTTAATCGGCCGTTTACTCACAATTTTTAATGGGCGTCTTAACCCGTTCTGTGTCAAGGTGCTACAATAACCGCACCAGGCAAAAAGGCATCGGATTTTATGTCTTCCCGAAAGAAAGCAGCCCACGAAAAGAGTGTCTGAAAAAGGTACAGAGAGCGGCAGGAAAAAGAGTTTTTAGATTTGTTTCGTTATTTGATTCATAATTTATATTCACTCCCTTGCACGATAACTAAACAGGGTAAGCTTGCACAGGGCATGAGACGTAGTAGGGCGTGCTAAAATGTTCCGTACGTTGGAATCTCCCTGAGCACTCGCCCCGTAGCGGTATATCCGTTAGTCTATCTCAATCGGAACTTCCACACTGCCATGCTGCGACCGTTTTAATACAATGTTTGCTTGATGGATTTTGGTGGTTACAATTGTTATTGATACGACATGTTTTGAGCACAACTGTGCTTCAAACGATCAGTACAATCACTGAAGAAAGGGCAGCGATTCTCGGTATGTATAACTTGAAATAAAACGACTTTTTTCAAATCAGACTTAATTTTTTTTTTGGTGGGCTATTATGCCACAGCCTGATTTTGGCTGGTGTTACTGATCCATTCTGTATTAACACTAATCGACACAGCGGAAGAAAGCATTTTCCGTCGGACAGCTCTTACCGTTAACCAAATAAAATTGAATAGAAACTGTGCACAAAAGCTCATCTCTACCCGAACTTCTCAGGCATCTCGCACGGTTACGTTTAATTTTGACAAATGCGAGTTGTTACGGCTCTTCAGGCAGGTTCTTTTTGTGGATCGTTACTTTGTATGCAGGCTTCCCCCCGCAGTTCATCTGTACCCTGTCGCAAAGGTTGTCAACCAGAATAAAACGAGTTTTAGAAAACTATCGCTCTCCGAGAATGTCTATTGAGCTCGTCTTCATTGTCGAATAAAAGTTATGCCCAAGCCTGCGCACTACATAGCTCAGTATTTCACCGACACACTTGACGCTGTTCTGGGGTGCTACACCGAGCCGATGGTCCCTCGAATGTTGTGCTCTTTCTCGTTGAGGTAGATATTCCCTTGCTTCCAAGTTTATCCGGAGTGCTCGAGAGAGTAGCGGCCTAGTTGTTTTTCCCGCTGTTGCAGTAAGACCACCGCGTGAACGCAGTGGGTTTACGCGCGTTCCCGAAGGCGAAGAAGCGGACGACGACGAAGCAGACGACAAAGCGATTCTAAAGCGATAAGACGACCAAAACTGTTTTTTTTTTTTTTGCGCTTGATGACAAGCTAAGGCATCACAAACAACCCAATCTTATAAAGTACTGATATGCAGGAGAATCCAAGCTAACACCAGGGCTTCCCAAACTATGATGTACGCCCACATGAGCCCTTTTCAGCCGGGAAGCCGGAGAGCGATGACTACAAGTAGCATGGCGGCGGCAATACTTCCGGAATGCGCGCGCCTGCGCAGTTCGCTTGGTGGCATCGGTCTATTGAGACTGAATGTCCAACGAGTCTGAATGTCCGACGAGACGAAAGATCCAACCAGGCCTGAAAGTCCAACGTGGCGGAATATCCACTAGTGGATCTTTCGTCTCGTTGGATATTTTAACTAGGTGGATATTCAGGCTCTGGATCGGTCCGCTTTAAGTGCCCCGATAAGATTCACGCTTACAAGTATCGCCAACCACTGTTGTGAAAACGTGCAAGACGCGTACGTGCCACGAGCGGGTGCTCCGCCGCCATTCGCTTCCAAGGGCCGCTCATTTCAGTGCACCGCCGCCATTTGCTTCTAAGGGCTTCTAGGTACACGGGTCTCGTGCACTGCCGCATTTGACGCTACTCGAAAGACAAACGCAACCACATCGAGCGGCTTTAGGTCCGCTGGCTTCGAGTCATTATTCACGACGGGGTAAACGGCGGCTGCAGCCACGTGCCGGCTGCCATTGACTCCGTAACGCGAGGGGGCACGCGAGTTATGCATTGGCGCGATAAGCGTGGCACTTCATGTTCGAGCGAAGCCCAAGCTGCAAGCACGTGTGTTTTCCCTAAACGATGCTCGCGCTACACGAGCGCTTGCTTGCTTGCTCGGGACCTATTGCTATACTACCCAAGCACCTGGGAGAATGCAGGGATTGGTGTTCCACGCGCCGCACGTGCTGGCCTCAGCAGTAGCAAATTTTCTAAAGCAAAAACCTAAAACGAATAGACCCTTTCCGGAATTCAGTCTGGCCACTTTGATCACTATCATCATCTGAAAACGGCATATGTGCTATACTAATGGCGGCCCTCTGTTTACTGATGAAGGAAGAAGTTGAAGATGCTCCTAAGCAGATGATTCGAGGCCTGTACATTCTAGATGTTAGCGCAGCGTGAAGCAAGAATTGGACGCAAAAGCTGCGTAAGCGTTCATTTCTAACTCGGTTCCAGTCAATCTGTTAGTAGCACTCACTCGGCTTCAAAGCCCCTTGATGTATAGAACTCTATCAAGGCGTCTATGTGGGTTGGCGCTTCGTTCAGACTGGCTGCATTTGTTTCGCCATCGACACTAAGAGAGATTGAAAAATAATTGTAGTGAAGTGCACATTCTCGTTCATTGTTGACCTTTAAAAGTGACGGTGCCCATAAAATACTGCAGACCACAGGTTCATTGCCGCCATTAGTATAGTAAAAGATAAACTACCATTTGAGTCAACAGATGGCAGTGAATTCCGGAAAGGGTTGCTCGCACGTTCGTCAGCACTTTATTTTTTTGGTTATTTACTTCGTATCTTTTCTACGGGGAAGGCGTGCGCATGTGGCGCGTGGAACACCAATCCCTGCATTCTCCTTGATGCTTGGGTAATATACACGATTGCAAGCTGGGCGACTGGCCGCCGCCATGTCTCTGCTCGAGCAGGCACGCCCGTGCGATTACGAGCTTGCCAAAGCTACGTTCACCCGCGCGTTGCACGCGCTTGCATGCATGGGGCACCACTTGTGGCGCCATGCTTGCAATTGTCTATAGCAAATGGTCTATATGTACGGTTCTTGTATTCGCAACGAGAAGTTTGGGTAGCGCCGCCTGGTGGATTTTTTTCACAACTCAGAGTGAGGATGCTACAACTTTCTCTGCTGGTGCAAGCACGTGCAATGCCAAGCTTTTATGCACTATGAAAAAGAAAACATAACCGATTGGGTAGCACGTGCACTACCCATGCATAGTGAGGACAACAGACGAGCCCCTATAGCGAGCTTTTCACCGCGAATAGGCTCCCTATACTCTGTTTCATACTTAGCGTGCAACGCTGTCAAAGCTACAAGCGCGAGCTTGGGGCTTGATCTCGTTGATCATTTGCACGCGTTCTCGCGCAAACAAAACCATAGATGAAGCCACGCGCTCGTGCCAGTAGCTTTGACAGCGTCGCACGCTAAGTATGAAACAGAGTATAGGGAAGCCAAAGTTGCGCGTCTGTTTTCAACGTGCCGCCGCGCCGCCATTCGCCGGGACCGATGACGTGAGGAGCAAAGAATTCTGCGCCGAGCAGGAAAAGTAGACGTTGCACGCACCCTGGCATATGTTCCCCGCTTTTGCCTCCTTCTCCTCCTTTCCTGTTTCTCATGCTATTCGCCGAATTCAATAACTTGACCGGCCGCAGTCGATGGAGCACAGCTCCTACACGCGTGAGGAGGGACTTTGCCGCATAACTTAGGATTTCAAGATGGCTGAACGCGTAAATCTGGCTCCCGTAGGGAGCCTATACAGGGACTCTATGAGTATGGCAGGGACGCTAAAAGCCCGGAGCTCGTTCTTTTCGCTGCTGCTGCAGTCAAAATGGCGAGGAGATCGCAATTGTTTCCGGTCTCCTCATTTTTGACTCATTTGTTTTCTACAGAGCTCGGCGTTTACCCAACTAATCCGCTCGATACTGTTTTAGGCTCCGCTGCGAGCGGCATGACGAGAGGTTTTCTTGAGAATGATTCACACTGCCCCATTTTCCGACGTTAAGTTACGTATAAGCCACTGAAACATTCCTGTCTTAATATGAAGCACAGAGGTCCCGGTGACTTCAACGTAATATTTCGTAATTCCTTTTTCCGGAGGAAACAAAAGTTACCAGAGCGGCCGCATTCAGTGGTACTGAGCCAGGTGGCGCTGACCATCGAACTGGAGTAAAGCCCCTCGATAAAATTCAAGTATGGCGTTTCCTCTAACTACCGCCGACGATCTTGTGAGAAGGCGCATAACACGTGTCACGAGCGAGTGCTCCGCCACTATTCTCTTCCAAGAGTCGCTCATTCCAGTGAATTGCCGTTATCTGCTTCCAATGGCCACACAATACACGGGCCCCCTGCACTGGTGCCTTTGACGCTACTGTACTCCATTTGATACTTGATATACAACGCTGTGAAAGCTGCTGGCACGAGCGCGTGGCTTCGTCTATGGTTATGCTTCCGCGAGAACACGCGCAAATAATCAACGAGATCGAACCCTATGCTCGCGCAAGCAGCTTTGACAGCTCCGTACACTAAGTATGAAACAGAGTATAACGCGGCAGTTTGATACTTTAGACCCATGTTCCGAATAAAAAAAACAGGACGCGGGATGGCCAAAAAAACATGCTTTTCGTGCAAGGCTCGTCAAATTATGAGGCGCTGGAGAAATGCAGCCTTCTGCGTTAAGTCCTTATTTCGAACTCTTTTTGTTCGCCTTCCGCCCATTGAAAAGCATGCGGGAAGGGCCTTAGAACGCACCTGGTATCGCTGCGCCGCAGCGTTCTTCCGCATCAAAAAGTTCGTCTGCTTTGCTCGCCGTCACCATGGCAACGAACACCGAATGAATAGAAGCACGCACGGTACCACCGCGTGAAGCTAGCAATAGCTGACGCCATTTTACGAACGCCGTCTGCTAGCCAAAGCCGAACGCGGTGTGTCAGATCAACCGCCTCCGCCGGTGCGCCGCTAGCAAAGACGACGAAGCTGTGACACGCCGACGGCGACCGAGCAAGCAACAACACCGCGGGACGACTGCAACGGCGGCATCTATTCGGATCAAAGGCCGGCTTCGCCGGTGCGCCGCTAGCAAAGACGACGAAGCTGAGGCACGCCGACGGCGAATGGGCGAGCAACAGCACCGCGGGACGACTGCAACGGCGGCATTTATTTTGATCACAGGCGCGAAATAAGCAAGAACAATTTTTATTTGAATCATAACACCCGATATCCAAGTTGGGGACCACATACCTTTGCTGGGTCTTTCCTGTGAACTTTTTACAGAGACACGGGGTGCCGCATTAAAAGCACAGCTCCGTTTGCAAAATATGGGGGCCCTGAAAAGGATCGTTTAGACCGCTACCAGAACCTATAACTGACGTAACGAGCACTTGACGAGCGGTTGGCGCATAAGTCGTCTTTATGCATGCAGGCGGGTGACGGGCTCAGCGCAGCGGATCCCTCGAAGTCACCGGGGCCGTCAGAATCCTCGCTCTGTCTGCGTCGGGGCTCTAGATTTTGGCGGCCGCGGCGACGAACGACTGGAATCTATCAGTGTTTCCGCGCGCCTTGTCTCTCCTCCAAAACATGAACTTTCCAAGGTGACCAGTGAAATGGTGGCTCTCGCGCCGTCCACATGGAAGAGAGTTTTTGACGTGGGCCCAGGTGCAATCCACCGTATTGGTGTGCGCACCAGTGTTCGCGTCGACAAAGTTAAGCTTATGGTTGACGGTGAGGCGCGTGAAGCGAGCGTCATCTGCAAGCTTGCGATAGCCAGCCCAACAATCAGTGATAATTCTTGTTTCAGGGCGGACCCACTCGGCTATTAGCCCTTGCAGGGATTTAGCGTCACGGGTCTCCACGGGAACAAGAAAGCAGCACCCGCTGCAACGCGCCACACCGCCGAAAACCCACTGGCCAGGCCTTAAATACCCGCGATGGTACTTGTGCCGACCGAACATACTCTCGTTAGGTTCTACAGTCACGCCGTCGCCACCAATCATGTCTGAATGCTTAAAGACGGCATTTACCACAACCTACCGACAAAGGCTCGCCCAATCAATTATTGTCTTACTTGCGATATCAGCCTCCCGCTGAATGACGGCGCACGGTAGGTTCTGGCATCCGGAGGATGATTTTCATGAGTTGGAGAAGCGTCAGGTGCGTGCGATCCTTCGAAAAAGGGAACCGCTCCGTATCGAGACTGCGCCCCGCCGACTTCCTCTTGGGCACCTCACGAATCACCCACACACCGCACCCCCCCCCCCCCCCCCCCCCCCCGTGTAGCCATCCGCAGATCTAGCGCGGACTTGCAGCTTGTCATCGCAGCTTCGCACTCTGGACACGCACGAAAACCCAGGAGCCAGGAGCAGGCCAACGCGCTAAAGCAAATTAATTGCTTCAAGAGGGTCTTTCATGGCACCAAGAAGACGGCATAAGTTGAACGCCATGGCACTGGGATGCTCGCCTCTGGAAGAACAAAGCGCCGAGGGCGAACTGCGCGCTTCTTTGCATTTATTATAGTTATTTCATCCGCCATTTCATACCTCGTGACAGAATTCTAACAAACTCATTGGTTGATCGGTCGGGCCACACCATCGCGTGACAAAAAAAAAACAAAAAAAAAACGCCAAACGTATGTCCACGGACGGCATCGTCACAGAGAAGGGAGCAGTCGAACCCAACAACAAAATGAAGTAACAAAGTGAATAAAAAAAATAAAATAGGAAGGGAGCCGTTGGAGTTTCGGAAGGCGTATTCTTTGATGAGAGGAGCTGCTCTGGCCAGAGCGGCCAGAGCAGCCGTGCTGCTTTGGCTGCTCAGAATATTCCTGTTTGTTCTTTTTCTTACTCTACAGGGTGCCACGACCCTTATTTGAAGCTGATTTGTTAAAGGAGCTGTGCAACGATATTCAATTGGAAAGTTTTTCTCTCTACACGAGCTTACTGGCACACCTGGGACTCTAGGATACTCACACGCAACGCCATTGGCCAAGAAACTCCTTTGTTGCGGTGTAATTTCAAGGACAAAAGAAAATCATTTTCATTCAATCTCTCCTTTGCAAAATTTGATGACGTAACTCGGGGATCGCAGTACACTCAAGTGACGATTTTTGAATGCGGTTCATAGATTGGACCCGAGCATTGCGTGGGCACTCGACTTGGGCTCGTGACAATTGCTAGCTCGAGAAGCATTCGGGTTGTGACCCGTGTTCAATCGCTGCAACGACGACAATAGCCGAGCCATAACAATGTCTGGAACTCAGCGCGTGTCCTGCGCTTTGCCAACCCCAGCGCGTGGCTATGATTAACACTGGCGGCATATAATCGGCTCCAGATCACGTGGCCGCTTGTTCTGGCTGCGAGTTGAGGGGGTGAACGCTGCTCGTTTTTCTTAAATTTTTTCCTGGGACTTCTATTGCGTGGGGTGAAAAACGAACGCGTGTTTCATAGGTCATTAACGTTAGGGATCCGTTTTAAGCGGTATTTGTGCACACTACAAAAATTGTTGCACAGCTCCTTTAAATTAATAACAAGCAACGCGTTGGAACGGAGGAGGTAGAGAGTCTTGGCGTCAGAATTTGACGTGGTAGAAAAGAAAAGAAAATAACGAATGCACAATACATACCGTATGCCAAGACCGTTATTCTCCGCACTTGGCGAGGCCTTATGACGCAGCCGACGACCGTTAGGCTATTTATTTTGTTTCTTTTGATTTTTTATCGTGACGACTACTCCAATGTGCCTCGGAGTCTCCAGCGGAGATCCGGCATGCAGGTTTTAGTAATTATTATTGTCGTTTGAAGGGCACTCTTTCTATGCTGCTTCGTTCCTGACGCCATAAAAATATTCTTTCTGTTTAGATTATAGCGCGAAAAATCCACACTGACTGGGGCCTGAGTAACAACTCTGCATTACTCAGGCTCTAGTCCGTGTGGGTTTTTCCCGCCTACAATCTAAAAAGAAATAATGGCATAAACACACATCAGACGCGCACGCACTCAAAGTTGGTCCAGAAGTCCAGTGTCCCCGACGTGTTTTTGTATCGCTTTCAAAACGATACACTGATACCGCCAAGTGTTCCCCGCCCAGGAATTTGGTGACATTACATAGTCTACTTGTTGTCTCCCCTTACTTCCTCCCCTGTCTTGCGGCGCATTTTCTCAAAAGTGGTCTATGGTCCAGCAGTTGCAGCGTAGTTCTCGTGTCTTCTCGTTGGGTGTTGTATTTCACGCATGCACACAAAAGATGCTAATAATGAAGCTAAAATAATCGTACTTATCAATTATTGGACTAATTGTATCCACAAACCAATCCGAAAACTTTTTTTTTAGTTTTGTTTATACCTGGTGCAAAGTAATCCCGCCCCATATTTTTATGGCGTCAGAAACGAAGCAGCATACGAACTTGAAGAGTGCCCTTCAAAACGACAATAATAATAATTATTAAAAACTGCCGAATCTCCGCTGGAGACTCTGAGGCACAGTGGAGTAGTCGTCACGATAAAAAATCAAAAGAAACAAAATAAATAGCCTTACAGTCGTCGGCTGCGTCATAAGGCCTCGCCAAGTAGCGGACTATAATGGTCTTGGCATACGGTATGTATTGTGCATTCGTTATTTTCTTTTCTTTTCTACCACGTCAAATTCTGACGCCAAGACTCTCTACCTTCTCCGTTCCAGCGCGTTGTTTGGTATTAATTTAACAAATCAGCTTCAAATAAGGGTCGTGGCACCCTGTAGAGTAAGAAAAAGAACAAACAGGAATATTCCGAGCAGCCAAAGCAGCACGGCTGCTCTGGCCGCTCTGGCCAGAGCAGCTCCTCTCATCAAAGAAGACGCCGTCCGAAACTCCAACGGCTCCCTTCTTTTTTTTTTTTTTTTTTTTTTTATTCACTTGTTACTTCATTTTGTTGTTGGG